>NC_141914.1:44462676-44765706 GCF_057802395.1 Ceratotherium simum simum
TGATCTGTAAAATGGGGCTAATCATACCTACATTGGTATAAGTTTTAGAGGTAATGTTTATAAATATAATACTAGGCACAGAGTTGGTGCCCCATGGGTGAGAATAGCAGCTGGTACCCTCCCTCACCCTAATCTAGATCATGGATACTCTTGGCACCCTCTGGCCCAATTAGAAAGAATCTTACCTTTTTATAATTGAAAATAAGTTGTGATGGGTCATAGAATGGCATAGAGAAAGTATAGCTTTCCTCTCACCCTGATAACTGGATGCCCAAACCCCACAATTAATTCCCTGCATACACAGTTGTACTACATTTCTTCAGCTAAGCAGAGCCCCATTTACTGTGCTGCTTGTAAGAAAGCTCAAGCCACAGCTGACTTAGGTAAGTCTCTTTTATGGTACAGTGCATCGAAACAAAAATTTGCTGTGCACGTCCCTGGGTAACTATGAACTGCATGTCAATAAAATTTCAACCCCAGGAATTTAATCAATTTCTCTTGATCTATTTAATAGTTTTAAGGAATATTTCGTGGTCAAGAAAGCTTTTGAGATTCCCTAATGAGTTACTTAACCCTTCTGGACCCAGGGGGTCCAATGTTAGGAGAAATAAATTAGTACAACGTCATTGGCTAGGATTTGAGCCAAAGCTCCAACATGATGATATTAGATTAAAATTTGGCAAAACAGTATTACTCATAGATAACCCTAGACTGTATTAACAAACAGCTAAGCAAACTGTTTGCTTACCTAATAAGGTGAGGTTAAAGGGAATAAGAGTCTTATAACTACTTTGCAAGCTTCACAGACTTCAAGTAACCCAACGACAAGATTCTTCACGTGTGACTAGGTGGTAGAAGACCTAAAAAGAGTCAATTAGTTAAAGATGATGATGATTAACGAGAAGATTGGAAAACAGAAAATGAGCCACAGCTGGCAAACCCTGAAAATTCTCTGCGATTCATGTTTTATTCAGTTACGTCATAGTAAGAGAGAACTCTGGGACTTAACAAAATAATGTTAGAACTTTAGGATTTTCTCCAGGTTCCATAGAACTAGGGATTGACAAGCCCCAGGCATGAGAAATCTCAGGTTACATAAGTCTTTTGTGGTTTCACTGAGGTTATGTTGAAACCAAATTAAGTTGTAGGATGTGATCTTCCTTTATTTGCATGATTCGTCTTGCCTGGCTCTTCCTTGCCCAGATTATTTTTTTCTAAGACTGGAAATTAAAAAGGGAAAAGACTGGGACCGATGCCTAATTCAGGCGCTATGCTTGCGAAATACCCAGTCCTTCCAGCCATTTCAACCCAACACACTAACCTTCTCATCTGTTCAACGGAGAACAAACACTGAGTGCTCCAAAAACCAAATTTTCTCAAGTTTTCTAGTAACTTAAGTCCATAGAAAAACATACAATGGCATTCACAACCTCATGTTTTTTTAAACGACATACAGCAAGAAACAACTAGCTCTTCTTTTTTCTCTTTCTCCCAGACTTATGAAGAGGAAGAATTTTAAAACAGAAAATAAAAATGAAAAGCAAAGTCCAATCTATGACTTATTTGCATGCAACTCTCCTTACTATGGGGGTGAAAGTACCTGCCTTCATTTGCTCTTGCCTGTTAAACTTGTTACCAGATTACCCGGGTAAATTATGTTTGGATTAAAATAACTATTTTGGATGTGGAATTCAGGTTATAATTATGTCACCTGTGAACATGTACACACACCCCAACATAACCACTTCTGTGGTAACAATCTGTGAAGAAAGCAAAATAGCTAAAATCTCCCCTAAAGAAAAATTGTTTCAGCACTTCAATTACTGCAAGCTACTCAGAAAGTGTAACACCCAGATATTCCTGTAATTAAAATGTGGTTCTAGAAAAGCTGTTGGTACCATACACATCTGTTATTCTGTACTGCAAGTATTCATTTCTTTATCAAATGTTGAAATAATATTATCACTTTCTAAATCCCCATACCAGCCTCCTGTTGATTTAGGAGAGTCATTTACTATAATTCAGACCCAGGCTACCCAAAAACAAAAAGAAATGCCATTTGACGTCAAACTGAAGCCAATTTGACACACTTTGAAACTGACTTAGAATCTGATCTCCAAACATTTTACTGATCTGAAGAAATAGCAAGGAATAAAAGGAATGTTTTCCAGGAAAACATTGTTCAGCATTCTCATAAATGTGTGTATCTTTTAAATATCAATAGTATGAATTTTGGCTATAAGATGTTCAAACTCAAGCTATCATTTATGTAACAGAAAGACAGATTACTTCAGATATTTCAAATGCATGGAAGTTGGAAATAAATCTTCTCATTGAAACGAGATGTTAAAATAGAGTTAGCCCCCCCAGACTAGCCTTCAGAAGTCAAATGTTGCTGAACTATTAGATATTTGAAAAGTATTCGCCTCCCTATTCCCTGAGACACAACAATATTGAAATTAGGCCAATTAATAACCCTACAGTGGCCTCTAAATGTTCAAGTAAAAGGAAGAGTAGCATGTGTCTCACTTTAAATCAAACCTAGAAATACTTAAGCTTAGTGAGGAAGGCATGTCGAAAGCTGGGATAGGGTGAAAGCAAGGCCTCTTGTGCCAAATAGTTAGCCAATTTGTGAATGCAAAGGAAAATTTCTTGAAGGAAATTAAAAGTGCTACTCCAGCGAACACACGAATGATAAGAAATGAAATAGCCTTATTGCTGATATGGAGAAAGTTTTAGTGGTCTGGATAGAAGATCAAACCAGCTATAACATTCCCTTAAGCCACAGCCTAATTCAGAGCAAGGCCCTAATTCTCTTCAATTCTATGAACGCTGAGAGAGGTGAGGAAGCTGCAGAAGAAAAGTTTGAAGCTAGCAGAGGTCGGTTCACAAGGTTTAAGGAAAGAAACCATCTGCATAACATACAAGTGCAAGATGAAACAGTGCTGATGTAGAAGCTGCAGCAAGTTGTCCAGACGATCTAGCTAAGACAATTAATGGAGGTGGCTACACTGAACAACAGATTTTCAATGTAGATGAAACAGCCTTCTATTGGAAGAAGATGCCATCCAGGACTTGCATAGCTAGAGAGGAGAAGTCAATGCCTGGCTTCAAAGCTTCAAAGGACAGGCTGACTCACTTGTTAGGGGCCAGTACAGCTGGTGAATTTAAGTTGAAGCCAATGCTCATTTACCATTCCAAAAATCCTAGGGCCTTCAAGAATTAGGCAAAATCTACTCTGCCTGTGCTCTATAAATGGAACAACAAAGCCTGGATGACAGCACATCTGTTTACAACATGGTTTACTGAATATTTTAAGCCCACTGTTGAGACCTACTGCTCAGAAAAAAAGATTTCTTTCAAAATATTACTGCTCTTTGACAATGCATCTGGTCACCCAAGAGCTCTGATGGAGATGTACAACGAGATTAAAGTTGTTTTCATGCCTGCTAACCCAACACCCATTCTGCAGCCCGTGGATCAAGGAGTAATTTTGACTTTCAAGTTGTATTATTTAAGAAATACATTTCATAAGGCTATAGCTGCCATAGGTAATGATTCCACTGGTGGATCTGCGTGAAGTAAATTGAAAACCTTCTAGAAAGCACTCATCATTCTAGATGCCATTAAGAACATTTGTGATTCATGGGCAGAGGTCAAAATATCAACATTAACAGGAGTTTGGAAGAAGTTGATTCCAACTCTCATGGATGACTTTGAGGAGTTCAAGGCTTCGGAGGAAGTAACACAGACATGGTGGAAATAGCAAGAGAACTAGAATTAGAAGTGGAGCTTGAAGATGTGACTGAATTGCTGCAATCTCATGATAAACTTTAACAGATGAGGAGTTGCTTCCTATGGATGAGCAAAGAAAGTGGTTTCTTGAAATGGAATGTACTCCTGAAGATGCTTTGAAAATTGTTGAAATGACAACAAAGGATTTAGAATATTACAAAGGATTTAGAATATTACATAAACTTAGTTGATAAAGCAGCAGCAGAGTTTAAGACGATTAACTCCAATTTTGAAAAAAGTTCTATTGTGGGTAAAATGCTACCAAACAGCATTGCACGCTACAGAGAAATAGGTCATAAAAGGGAGAGTCAGTCTATGTGGCAAACTTCATTGTTGTCTTATTTTAAGAAATTGCCACAGCCACCCCAACCTTCAACAACCACAACCCTGATCAATCAGCAGCCATCAACATTGAGGCAAGATCCTCCACCAGCAAAAAGATCATGACTCACTGAAGGTTCAAATGATGGTTAGCACTTTTTAGCAATAAAATATTTTTTAATTAAGGTATGTACATTGTTCTTTAGACATATATTATTGCACATTTAATAGACTACAGTATAGTGTAAGCATCACTTTTATATGCACTGGCAAACCAAAAAATTTGTGTGACTTGCTTTATTGCGATATTTGCTTTATTGTAGTGGTCTGGAACTGAACCTGCAATGTCTCTGAGCTATGCCTGTATAGACATAGACAGGAACACATTTACTGTAATTTTAATGAAGCTTAAGTTTCAGACCCCTTACTTCCAAGGTGAGGCCCTGTACCTAATTTTGTATTCTTTTTCTTGAAGAGAGACCCCAAAATTGTATAAGCTTCAGAACCCACAAAACTTGGATCTACCCCTGAATGATGTTTAAATCATAAGAGTAGATAAGATTATCTGAGAAGATTATATAGAGTGAAAAGAATAGTAGACTAAAAATAAAAACCTGAAAATGTCAATATTCACAAGGTAGAAGAGAAAGGAAGGAGCTTATGAATGAGATTTTTAGAATACAATCAGAGAGATAGGAGGAGATCAGAAAGGAATTTTGTCACAGAAGCCAAGGAGAAGAAAGTTTCAGGAAGGAATGGCTGATAAACAGTCTCAAAATAAAGCATAAAGGTCAAAAGAAAAAAAGAAGTAAAAAGAATCCTTTTGGGTTGGCATCATGGAGATGCATTTGCAACCTTGTCAAAGCAGCTTCAGAGGAAACAGAAGCCACCTGTCAGGGTGTTGAGAGTCAATGTTAACTGAAAAAATGGAGATAGCAAGAAATTTGGCCGAAAAGCATTTCAAATTGATGCAGGAATGAGGGAGGTTGGGCGCTAGAAAAATACAACTTTCTGAGATTATTTTAAGCAAAAATGCAAAGCCCGAATAGAATTATAACTCTTAAAGAAACTGAAGCAATATTTTAAAATATTCCCACAATGAAAACACTAGGCTCAGATGGCTTTACACAAAAATTCTCCCAAGCTTTCAAGGAAGAAATCATCTGTCTTATAAAATTTCTTCCAGGAAATAGAAAAAGAGGAAATATGTCCCCAAGTCATTTTATACAACCAGAATATTCCTGATACCAAAACCATGCAAACATCAAAAGAAGGGTAACTTTCAGGCTTCTAATTCATGAATAAAGATGAAAAAATCTTAAAAAAAATACTAACAAAGTCAAATGGAAGAGTGTAGATAAAAAGTAATATACCTTGATCAGGTTGCCTTTAACCCAGGAATGCAGTTCAATATTAGAAAATCTACAATATAATTCAGCACATTAACAGATTAAAAAAGGAAAACCACATGGCCATTTTATTTCTTTTTTTTTTTTTTTGCAAGGGAAGATTCACCCTAAGCTAACATCTGTTACCAATCTTCCTCTTTTTTTCTTCCTTTTCCCCCTTCCAAAGCCCCAGTACATAGTTATATATAGTTGTAAATTCTTCTGGTTTTTCTATGTGAGCCACCATCACAGCATGGCTACTGACAGACAAGTGGTGTGGTTCTACACCTGGGAATTGAACCTAGGCCGCCAAAGAAGTGCACGCCAAACGTTAACTGCTAAGCCATCAGGGCTGGCTCCATATGACCATTTTAATAGATGCAGGAAAGGCATCTGATAAAATTCAGCATAATACAAACTCATAGTAAAAAGAGAATAGACTAGAAGCACAGTATCTATTATCAGGAAATGTTGGAAGCAATCCTCTTTAAAATCAGAAATGAGACACTGTCATTACTTCTTGTCCACATTGTATTGAAGACTCCACTGACACCACATGCCCAATGAAGCAAGTCTTCCTCCTTTCTGTGCTAAGCCTACTTCTCAGTCCGCTTTGCTAACTCAGTGTCTACCTGACACCCACATGCGCTGCTTCCTCAACGTCTTCACCACCTGGGCTGCACAGTGGAATCCTCCAGTCTTTAAATTTACTGATGCCTGAGTTCCATCCCCTAGAAATTCCTATTTGATTGATGTAGGGTATAGCATGGGCTTCTGGATTTTCAAAATCTCCCCAGGTGACTCTATTGCACAGCTCAGGTTGAGAAGCACCGAAGCAGCAGCAGAAGAGGAGAAAAGATGAGAAGAGGGAAGAGTAGAGCAGTGGTTCTCAAACCTTGCTGCACATTAAAATCACCTAAGGAGCTTTTAAAAATCCTGATGCCCAGATTGCCTATACCTATTTTTTTAATGAGAATCTATGGAGGTAGGATCCCCAAAGCTTTCTTATATGCAGCCAAGGGTGAGGACCACAGCTCTCTGCTTTCTCCCTAGGCGACATCATCAGCTCCCCTGGATTCAATTACTAAACATAAGCGAATGGCTTCAAAATCCATATATTTTGCCTATAGTTACCTTCTAAGCATGAACACTTTAAATCCAATGGCCAACTCTGCCTTCCTCTTGGAATTCCCAAGGCTGCCCAAAGGCTCAGAGCTTCTCCTCATCACACTTGTGTCCACATACTCACTTCTTCCCACTAGGCAGCAAGCGCCACAACGATGAGAGTTGTTACTATCTTGTGCGCTATATGCAAGATTGAAGCAGAGTTTCTCAAATCTCTCTTAGCTAAAAATAGGATTGTCTCCACATTATTGGCATATCCTGCAAGTAGAAATTAAAAGCCATAGCTAATAAGATGAGGAGAGGTACAGGAGCAAGAACCCAAGCACAGCGTTGATATTACTGATTTTAAAAGATTTCTGGGGAGACAGTGCAGAAGGAGTGAGGATCAGCCTGTAGTGAAATATGCTTTAGAAGTAGACCAGCACTCCCACCTCCAGAAGCAGGAAACTGATGGCAAAAACAGTCTGTTTCGGGTACCATCAACCTCTGAGCCACATCGCCCAAAAGTGACTTTGGCCCGTGTTTTCTTTTCCATCTGTATTAAAGAGGGTGAAAAGGGACTCCCCTAACCTTCCCTACCATAGCGGTGAGAAGAGAAATCTTCCCACACCCCTGCAACCTACATACTAAGAAGGGACTTTCCTGCCTAAGTGGCAAGATGGGAATCCCCTGCCACAGAGGCATCTAGAAAGGAAGGGATGTTCGTTGTGAATGGAGTAGGCACCTCTGAGCCAAGGAAACTGATCTTTCCTTGATCTTTTCCAGCTCAATCTGCACTTTTCATCAGCTATCTCATTGAATCTGCATTATTATCCCTACTGTACTGTTGAGGAAACCGAGCTTGTTCATGGTCACCAAACCAGTGACCAGGGGTAGAACCCAGTTGTCAGCCCACATATGTCAGAATAATTCCAAAATCATTGTTTTTTCCATGTTAAAACGCACTAGTCTATCCTTGTTGTTAGTGTTTTTCCTTCTCTCTCTTATTCCCATAGCAGAGGTAAGAAGCCAAGAAGATAGTTTTAAAGGGAAAACTCAAATGAAATGGTAAAGGCTGAAAAATTGTTCTCAAAATGTTTCCAAAAAGCCCTCCCTATCTTGAGACGGAATGCAGCTCACCTTTGATCTCATGTCAAAACAACACAGAATAACACCGTGAACTTTTCCATCTTGATATCACTGTCAAGATCAAGGAGGCTGGCAGTTGTCTTTGTAAATAGTCTGTTACCACCAAACTCCAGGCCAGCTGGGGGAACCCCTGCACCCACGGCCCTGGGGAATACACTTCACCTGGGCTGGGTTCCCCAGAATTCTCTGGTTGCTAAAACCCAGGGGTCACCAGGCAAGAGGTTGAAGGTGTGTAGGAGGTCCAGTCCTCTTTGGGAGACTGCCAGATAAAGCCGCCTTCCCAGGCCTCCTGAACTGGGGCCAAAGTGCAAACAGGGCGTCACTTGAAAGGAAGTGGAAAGACTGCATGTCCCGGCAAGGCAGCACCAGCTGTGCAGTCGCTTCCATTGGAATCACTCCCTGACTCACTGCTATGCCAGCTTATTTGCTGCTTATGTTCATAAGGTTAAGATGATTTAATTAGGCGGTGAAGTGTGGACTTGTTGGGTGTACAGCATCACTCCTGCATTTTTTGGTTGTGTCCATGTATTTAAACCTCAGGGGAAAGGGAGAATATTTTTATTCCCACGGCACCCTTCTAGAACAAACTAAATATTGTTTTCTTTTGCAGCCTTCCTCATGATCTCACTGCTTTGGGGCTGCATAATGGGAAAGAAACCATTTCAGTAATTGCCATATCGTGAAGAGCTGTTGGGAGTGTCCTAGCCACTGTGTCATAGTACTTAAGTTTTCGTTTATAAGAATAAAAATAGTAATGCAGGAGAGTTCACAAATGCATCGTTTTTTCAAGACTGGCTCAGTCTTTTGCTTCCTGGACAAAAACGGCCAAAGACATATAGACATAGTCCAATTCTTCATATCTCATCCATGCACATTTCAGGAGAAGCAACTGTGAACATAAGCAGGAAATACAGAATGTTCTAGTGCCTTGCATACAACTAGTGCTCAGAAAAATGCTCGTTGATTTGATCTTTAAGATGATTTAAGATCCAGGTCTTTTCCAATTCCCTCAACATTAAAGACTAATGCTTCTTTTTTTTTTTTAAAGATTTTATTTATTTTTCCCCCAAAGCCCCAGTACATAGTTGTCTGCCATAGCTGCACATCCTTCCAGTTGCTGTATGTGGGACGCGGCCTCAGCATGGCCGGAGGAGCGGTGCCTCGGTGCGCACCCGGGATCCGAACCCGGGCCGCCGGCAGCGGAGAGCACGCACTCAACCGCTAAGCCACGGGGCCGGCCCTAAAGACTAATGCTTCTTAACAAAAACAAGTTGTCTCATTCCCCAGCAGTCTCGGTACCTTCCAAGCCCCGGTTCATTCAATCCTTCCCCAGTCACCTCAAGTCCAACCCTATAACTAAAGTATCATCTTCTTTCTGATTAAGATCCCATTTAGCAGCTCCTGAAATCCTATGTCCTCCTAAGAAATGCCTTTTAATGTCTCCCTTACATACATACCGTATCATGGAATTCCTATGATTCCTCTTCTTACAAAATTCCACAAAATTAATGTACTTCTTTGCCTATATATAACAAAGATTTTATTTTATATGTTTATTCCTTGTTGTTTAATTGTTTTTTTCCCATTACTATACAGCAAGAAATACAGTAAGAAGACAGGAATCCATCTGCTGAATTAGAGAGAATCTCCATAGCCAATTTAGCTCCCTACCTACAGTGTTACTTGGTATGGCATTTAAGAAAGTCTAGAGAGAAAAACCAGACTGAGAACTTGCTATTTCAGTGATCACAAGCAAGAACAAGGTGTCCTGCCTGCCTGTCTGTCCTCACTGGTGTTGTAGGCGTAGGTTACACTCATCTATGCCCGTAAGAAAATATCAGGGAATGACTGAAGAAAACCAGAATCGCTTTTTTAAAATGTAACTCACACACCATACTCATCATATCAAAAGCACCACTAAGGGCCTCCTTGCCCCTGACAGCCAGGTTCTAGGGCTTTTACTTTGTTGTCGTCATTGCTCTGTTGCGTTACCTTGAGTTTTTATAAAACCATCTAAATTCTTTCCTAAGTGAGTCAGCTTCTTCTGTTCCACTCAAGCATTTTGCAGTTTATTGGGATCTAGTTCCATGCCAAATGGTAGCCAGATGAACAGCCTCCTACACAGATCCTGCGCATCCACAGAAGAGGGCCTGCCTGGTGCACCTGCCTGCCATTCATCCATCCATCCATCCATCCATCCATCCATTCAAAATATTTTTACTAATAGAGTACAATGCATTGGGCATTGAGGATACCACCCAAAGCCAGACAGACATGCGCTCTATTCTATGAAAATTACCCTGTAGGACATAAGCCCTTTCCTGACCTCTAGACAAAGTTTCAGAAGAAGCACAGCTGTGTCCTTTTACAGACTTTTTAGAGTTGTAAATAGCTTAGTTGGGGCCACATTCTGCTCCGTCACTAGCTCTCTGTTCTCCCCTGCAGCATGGAAGAATTAAGCAGAGTAATATCACTGGTTTGTACAAAGTGCCCTCTTCTAGACTTTGTTCTGTAAATCTATACCCAGCTCACATCTAGTAATAGGACTGTTCTTAGACATTGTGACCACAAAGCCAGTCAAAGGCAAGAGACATGCCCCTAATTCAGCTGGATTAATATGTGTAGAAATTGTGGATTTTCTAGATAAGAAATGTATTAGAAGAATGCATGATTCCAGTTCAAAGTCTGTAGAGTCAGATGCAAAGACATTTATATATCTTAAGAGCCAAAGAAATGAAAGAGCCAATCAAGCAAGGTTGCTATGTAAGCCCTTGCCTTAGCTTGGCACAACTAGATATTGCAGATTACATATCTAAAATCAGTTAGGTAGCAGGCTTCCTGTATAGACAAAGCTAGGAAAAATTATAGTTGAATCTAGTGGACACAAGCTATGAGATCTCCAAATGGAGGCCATTTATCTAGCAACTGTAAAAAGGGGCTCCACCAGACCATTTTAATCCTAGATGAGGACTGACTTATGCCCAAACCAACATCTCTAGACATTAAGCACCTTCAACAGGCTGAGAAGGCAAGTCCCAAAATCAAGTGGGATGGCAACTGCCCAAATTCATCAGGCAACACATTCTTTTCCCATAATGGATAAGCATCTTTTAACCCCTGGAAATTTTGTAATTTAAGTTAATAAATGTTTAATAAAATCAAATCTGTAATATTTATAATTTTAAATTAAGGAATACATGCATATTTGGAATTTTAAATATTCATACAAGAATTTGGCCTCTTCAAGTAACAGTTCAGCCTTGTAACTCCAATTTAAAATATATAATTGAGGGCCAGCCCCAGTGGCCTAGTGGTTAAGTTCAGCAGATTCCGCTTTGGCGGCCTGGGTTCGGTTCCTGGGCGCAGACCTACACCACTCGTCCATCAGTGACCACACTGTGGCAGCAGCTCACATACAAAAAGAGGAAGATTGGCAACAGATGTTAGTTCAGGGCGAAACTTCCTCAGCAAAAAAATAATAATAATTAGTTAATTAATTAAAATATATGGTTGTTATTGATTTAGAATTGTGATTGCAAAATAATATTGGAAGATTTAAGAGATATTAGTGTTCTTATATCTGTGAGTAGATCTTTCGATTTATAATAGTTATTTAACAATTTTGTTAGTTAAAACAATCACAGTCTATAAAAGAAAAATCAAGCATATTTAAATGATAAGTAAAATTTTAAATGTTCCAAGTTGTTTAGTTAAGTTTGTAAATGGGGGGGACCAAGGATTAGTCAAGCCCACATAAAAGTGATTGTTAAAATTTGCTGGATTTATAAAAAGAAAAATAAGATTTTTAAACTGAACTTAAAAGCTTAAAAAAGAGCTACAGTTATGGATTTGTAACAATTAATTGATTATTAATTTTAAAAACCTCTGAGTAATCTTTTCTGCACACAAAAACTGCCTTAAAGGATATTTTTTAAAGCTACATTTAACAACATCACTGGGAGCTTGGGGACTGAATGAAGAGAAAGAATTACGCTCACACAGAAAAAGCAGGAAAACATATATACTATATGGCCCAGAATTAACACTAAATTGGACCTTTTCTCCTATCCTCCACTGTCTTCCAGTAAATGCAGGAGAAATGCTACAATAATGTGGGTGAAGCAAAAGATCAGAATTATTCAGCTACTTATTATATTGAGTGCCTACTCTATGTTTAACACTATGGGAAAATACAAAAGTGTATAAAATTTTTAATCTAGTGAGGCAGGTAAGATGCACAAACCCCAAATAATTAGAGAACAGAATGATTCAGTTCAATCAACAGTTATTGAGAGCCAACCTTGCAAGAGACACAGTGATTAGCTCCAGGGAGGGGAAGGGGGTTGGGCTCAAAAGAAACAATAAGCTTTATAATTAAGTGCTAAATTGTGGGTTGCAGAAGTCAAGTGAGAAGCATTTAAAGAGAGATACCAAAGTATATTGGAACAGCAGAGATTTATGAATGAGGTAAGAATTGATCTGGGTTTTGAAGGATGGAAAGAACTGAAATACGCAAAGGAGGCAGGGCTGGAAAGGAGAGGTACTATGATGCTATTGTACAAAGGAAACAATAAAGAAACCAGTGGAGAAGAGATGCTTCACACTGAGTGGTAGTGGAATTAGATCATGGAGCGATTTCTAAATTACATAAGACTAAAACAAAAGTTAGTCACTAGTCTTAAATTACTAAAGACTAGAACAAAAAACAATAATAATTACCACCAAACATTGGGAGGACATGGCATAAAATAAGATAAATCCTCATCTTCATAGCAAGGAACCAATAGATACTATTTAAATTTGACTAACCAAGAAAAAAAGTAAAAGCATATATTATTAGACCTTTTGGGGTACATACCAGAGGAAAGATAAATAAAGTTAAAATAGCTTGTCTCTGGGAATGGAATTAAGAATAAGGAGGGTTGGCGATGAGAGAATGTTGCTTTTCACCCTAAGCTCTCCTACACTATTTGAGTTGATACCACAGGAATGTATTGTTTTGAACCAAATATGAAAATTCAAGACAAATGAACTCAGTTATTAGGCCACGTTTGTTTGACCCAGAAGCACATTTTCTATGAAGCTAATAAATCTTGAGCTTCGAGGCCTCGCATTTGCACTGACCCCTTCCAAGGCCTATATCTAATTTTGTACTTATATACTTTCTATTCTTTTTTTGTAAAGAGAGTCCTCCAAGTCATATAAGCTTCAGGCCCTGGATGACCCAGGTTCGAAAGAAGATCTTTTTCATTTTTTCCAGTTCTTTAATGCCTTTCTTTCTTTACATTTCCTAGAAGGAATCCAGTCTCACTACTTTTTATGTCACTTTTAATCTAGGCACACATTCTTAGTTATGCTAATAAATAAATTTCATCCAAAATAAAAATCCCTACTTGATTCAGGAAGTAATATCAAGGCACTTAGATTTTTAAACAGGAAAATGACCCAAGGGAAGTGGTGATTTTCAAAATATCCCCTTGACAGAGTTAGATTGAAGTTGGGAGACACTAGAAGCAGTCTAGGGACCAGTTGAGAGCTGTGGCAGAAATTGGCAGGTGAGATATGAAGACTTGGCCTAAGTGGTAACAGAAGGAATGGAGAAAATGAGATGAATGCAAGAGGCATTTTAAAATAGAATTGACTACGCCTGGTGACCAGCTGAAGAGCTGCTGCACAAGCAATAGTAGTCAGGATACTTCCAAGTGACATGTTGGGATGGAGCCTGATTTTTTACTCTTCATTTGGCAAATTTCTCATAAGCTTCCCCTGAACATTTGACCAGTAAAACCAATTTGAATGAATGCATCCTGCCAGTCATTCTGTAACTCCAGCCAAATATTTATGGATGGAATTCTATCAGCAAGGTTTAAAACAGTGAATTTTCTTTGAATAAACACAATCATGAACTTTCTCGCCCTGGAGAAGTATTCATATTCTTGTACATAGTCTTCAGGAGCGAGTGCTGACAAGAGAGGCTAATAAATGGATTCAATTAAAACCCCCGACAGTCCTGTGGACCAGAGGAATTCTCACTCAGACACAGTTTATGTCACTGCCCCTACTCCTGCTGTGGCAGATTGACAACTAGTCCACCTTCTGTGGGAAGAGACACAGAACAAAACTGTTCTAAAATGGTAAAGCCATTTGGCAGACAACAAACAGCAAGCTAAAGAATTTTGTGAAGAACGTCTAAATATTTCCTATTGCTCTTGTGAACTGGTATTTTCTTAATAGCTCTATGGTGTATTTGGGGCTGTGTGTATGTAACTTGGGGATTCTGCATACATAAACTGTCAGTCTTTGGATTCCTCTGTGGAAATAAGAAATTTAAAATCATTTGTGTGCAGCCAAACCAGCACAGCTGACCTGGAAAGGGAAGCCAGTCCACGATGCACATGGGTTGTTTCCTGATCAATTGAGTTGACGACAATGCAACTGGATGGATTAACAGCCAGGCCTGAACCTTGGTGGGAACAGCTCTCCTTCATCCTCCATCCCCTGGCTTGGGGTTTCTTTCTCTTACAAATGGAGCCTAATGCTCTACCTTTATTTGTTTTTTTTTTTTGTTATTAACTTTTTTGATGACATAAATAAGGACTAAAATTTCACTTACTAATCAAAATGTCTACTGAGTACAGAAAGTGAGTTAAGAAGTAGAAATCCAGTGGCCAGTCCGGTGGCGTAGTGGTTAAGTGCCCGCGCTCTGCTTCAGCAGCCCGGGATTCACAGGTTTGGATCCCGGGCGCGCAACGACTCACCGCTTGTCAAGCCATGCTGTGGCGGCATCCCATATAAAGTGGAGGAAGATGGGCAAGGATGTTAGCCCAGGGCAGATCTTCCTCAGCAAAAAAGAGGAGGATTGGCATCGGATGTTAGCCCAGGGCTGATCTTCCTCACAAAAAAAAAAAAAAAAAAAAAAACCTAGAAATCCAGAGCTAAATATGTGTAGTGGCTTCCTGAAACAGCTCCAAAACTAGTGAGTACATTAGAGGGCAATGACAGAGACGTTTTAGTCTCCATGTTGAGCTGTTTCTGCAGTATGTAAAAAGAAGAGAGGAGACCTTCAATGCATCATAAATTTTACTGCCCTCTAGATCTCATTCTTTCTGACATTTTCTCCCACCTCAACCCATTATGTGTCCCCACTCTCTTCACATCTTCCAGCTCTCCCTCTCTACTGGCTGCTTGCCACTATCAGCATTGTAAGCATGCTGATGTAGTCCCCTTCTTTAAAAAATAATTTTCTCCTAGAACCACTGCCCTTCACAACTCAAACTTCACTAAAAAGTCGTGTCCAATCACTGCCTCCTTGGCCTCCCCATCCACTCCCTTCAGACCCACTGCAGTTTCACACCTGCCCCTACTTCTCCCCAAGAACTGCTCTTGCCAAGATGTCGAGTGATCTCCTTAGGCCAAATCCAATAGTCTTTATTTCCATCATCTCTTAGCTGTTTTTAATACTGTTGAACTTTCCCACTACCCTTGCCTTTCTTGCAAAAACAGCAAAAAACAATAACAACAACAAAATTTTATGGTTTTCACTCTTCTCTGGCTACTTCTCAATTTCTTTTGCTGGCTTATGTTTTTAAGTATTAGTTTAATATGATCCCTAGGTTTATATTCTGGCTCTCTTCTCTTCTTGTACCTACTCTCAGTGATCTCATCCTTTCCAATAGATTCAATCACAATCTACGGGAAAGACTGGCATAGTCTAGCTCTCCTTCCTTCTAAGTTTTAGAGCCATTGATCCAACGGGCATCACCATTTGGTTGTTCCAGAAGCTTCTCAAGCTCAACATGTCCAAAACCAGACTCATCATTCTGCTCAAATTCATTCTCTTTCCTGGGTTTACCACCTTGTTGGAGAATGTCACAATCTACTCTAAAGGACACAAGTGCCAGTGTAGGCAAAGTGTTTGATATGTTAAAAGTTATGCTCTCATTTATCACTGTTCTGATCCCATTAGTCCAGATTCATTCTTTTCATCCTATTGTCATGTAACTTTAACTATCAATCATGTTAGAAAAATAAAATGTCTCATTAACTACTTTGGAAGATATATAACAAGCCTAAATGGTTTAGAAAATATTAAACAAAATAGTTTCGCAGATATTGTTTAGTCTTTACTCCCTTGCTGAACTGCCACTAGAAATCCAAATCAGTGTCTTTTAGGGACCAGAGGATTAGATGGACCCTGTTTGGGATACCTTGACATTACCCTAGAAAAATTTATTCACATGTAATTATATACACACTATTTTATAAAGTAGATCTATGCCCAACTTCTGCCCTTCTTATATATTGGGAAATTGCAGTTGAGTGTAAGTATCGCAATGGTCAATCAGGCAAACACGGAGCAAAAGACGGCACAGGTGTTCAGCTTCCATGCCTTCTGTGACTTTCCTCACCTTCAAAATGGGGAAATGATACCCACCTCACATGGATATTGGAAAGATTTAACGAGAAAATGTGTGCAAAATGTCTGACATATGCTAGGTGCTCAAAAATTTCAAAAAAAAAATTATTTTTAAAATTTTTCCACTGTTCTCTTTCCTTTCCCTCAATTCTGAGGTAATTCAAGCCTTCTGGTGCAGAATGAAATATACCTAGAAAAATCCAATATGATCCCAGATCAGAACTGTTTCAGTAGACTTGTAGGAGATTAAATTTGGCTTAAAATTATTTCAAGTGTTTCAAGTTACCTAGCCTGAATTTCTCAGGTGTACTCTACAATGGACCCAAACCCCTAAGGTATCTCAAAAGTGGGCCTGACTTCTTGAGGTCCTCCAAATTCTCATTGGTGAGATTAGATTAAATGCCCAGGAGCAGCGAAGACTGGCTTACCCTCCAGAGGCAACTTTAGCTCATATATGAAATTCTCTCAAAGCCGCAGAACTAAGAAGGAGAAGAAAAAGGAAGTGGAGAACAAAAGGGGACTCTTTGAATATTATTAGCTATCTCCTTTGAAAATGATTGGCTTACTTTGAGCCACTTTCTTCAAAACAGCAAACTGGGGAGATGGTTTGCACAATGGGGGGTGAGGAAGGGGTTGGGGGGAGGGACAGCTGACCACACCTAGGAAGGAATAGGAATTGTTCTTTAAATCACTCTAGGGGTTTGGGGGGTAAGGGTGGAGTGGAGAGGAGCACATTCTCACTAGAATCCCAGTGAAAAAGGAAGAACCAAGCTAATGACATCCTAAGTATAACTGTGTGAAAAGCCCATGTGGCTGGTGCTGGTCTAGCTACAAACCACCAGCAGCCTTCACAAGGAGTGGAAGCTCTCAGCAAAGACCCCCTTCACAATCTGTTTAGTGTAGCCCTGACAGGGAGCTCCCATAGAACAGGCCACAAGGGATAACTGGGCCTACAATTCAAACATAATGAATATGTTATTAGCACAATCACTGGCAGCATTGACCTCCTGCTGTTTCCCTGTTACTGCAAGAACCCAGGCCTGACGTTCTTCTAGGGCAGGCATCTTCAAACTGGTGTACATATATACCTCTGTGGGTACATGAAGACTTTCCAAGGGGTACATAGAAAAGGATTGTTTTGTGTGTGTGTGAGGAAGATCAGCCCTGAGCTAACATCTGCCAATCCTCCTCTTTTTGCTGAGGAAGACTGGCCCTGGGCTAACATCCGTGCCCATCTTCCTCCGCTTTATATGGGATGCCGCCACAGCATGGCTTGACAATCGGTGCGTCGGTGCACGCCCGAGATCTGAACCAGCGAACCCTGGGCCACCACAGCGGAGCATGCGCACTTAACCGCTGCACCACTGGGCTGGCCCCCAGAAAAGGATATTTTTAAGGATCAATTTCCTCAACTTCTATAAGTAGTATTTATCTGAGAAAGAGTTTGACGTCAAGGTGACTTCTTTATCTCCTGTCTCCTACTCTACTAAAGAAATGTACATCTCATACCCACCCCCAATCTGGCTGTGGCACACTGCCGTGGGGCACAAACATCTGCAGAGCAAAGGAAGAATCAAATCTTAGAATAGGTATAGAGGAAGCAAATAATTTTAATGACTTGAAATAAATGCCTTAGCTAGTCAGACGTCTTAGCTGTCATAGTTTGGGCTGCTATAATAAATACCATAGACCAGGTAACTCATAAACAACAGAAATTTATTTCTCACGATTCTGGAGGCTGGAAGTCCAAGAAGGCACTGGCAGACTCGGTGTCTGGTGAGAGCCTGCTTTGGTTCATAGACAGCAATCTTCTCACTGTGTCCTCACAGGGCAGAAGGGGTGAGGGAGCTCTCTGGGGCCTCTTTTATAAGGGCCCTCATCCCATTCATGAGGACTCCACCCTCACAATCTAATCACCTCCCAAAGGCCCCACCTCCAAGTATCATCACACTGGGGATTAGATTTCAACATACGAATTTTGGGGGGACACAAGCATTCAATCTACGGCAAGTGGCTTCTTATTCTTTGTTTCCCACAAGATTTAAGTAGGATCTAATCACAGGTGATTTTCGTAAAGCCGTGAGATTTTCAGCAAATGATTCAGAAAGGAGATGAAGAATGAAAGAACAGCAAATGAAGAATTTGGAGATGATATTGCTATCAAAAAACTACTTCCATTTCCATCTACTTATTTATATGATAACATTTTTTATGTGCACACAAGTATATGAACAAAAAATTAAAAACAGAATTAATGCTCATCCATGGATACATAAGCCATATTCACCCCATTACAATATATAGGCAATAAATATTAACATTTAAAGCCATATAATCACACAGTTTTTTTTAAAATTAAAATTTATATTTATTTTGTTGGCCTTATGAGGTTGGCCATATAAATTCAAGGAGGAAAATAAACATGTTGGGCTGGTCCCGTCGCTTAGCGGTTAAGTGCTCGCGCTCCGCAGCTGGCAGACCAGGGTTCAGATCCTGGCCGCACACCTACGCACCGCTTCTCCGGCCATGGTGAGGCCACGTCCCACATACAGCAACTAGAAGGATGTGCAGCTATGACATACAACTATCTACTGGGGCTTTGGGGGAAAAAAATAAATAAATAAAATTATAAAAAAAAAAAAGAAAAGAAACATGTAAACCCTGCCAGCGTTAAGGAAGAGCTCGTTCATGTATTTTTTAAGTGAAAGATGATGGGGATCTGATTGCTGCAGTATTTGGATCTCCCTGGATATATTTTAAAGCGTGATGTAACAGTTTTATTCTAAAATGTCAATTTTTGCAGCACACTGGATATTATATCCTTTGCAACAACTTCAACTTATAATGCAAAACTGTAGCTGTCTTTTTAAAAAGGAGCTGAGGATACATCATTTTCAACATTCTTGTAGGGGGTGCACAAACAAGAGTCTGAAGATGACAGCTATTATGGAACAGCAGTCCCCTAATCTTTTAAACGTAAAAAAAAAAAAAAAGGCAGTATTAATTTTACTTTCTATGTCTATTGACCAACAAAAATTAAGTAACAAAAAACTAGTAGTAACACTTATCAGTAACTCATAAATTATTAAATGAATTTTTATGTCGATCAAATTAGCAACTGTATGCATCCAAAGACTTTCATCCATATAGATTTGAAGTGTATTATCCATTATAATCCAGAGAGAATGTTCTGGGCCCCCAAGGATTCACAGAAACTCTACCCTAACACCACAGCCTCCTCTCAGAGCCCTGCTGGGGTCCTTTGACTTTTGCAGAGTGGCCTTTCCCTGGGAGAAGGCTAGAAAAATACCCATGAAGCCCATTTCAAAGGGACACCTGGAGAAGGGGGACACAGATTTAAATGCCTTTGCAGCCAAGCAGGTAGCTTAAATGACTGACCCTGCCTCAGGCTGCTGGGCTTAAAAGTGGCATCTTCTGCTCAGCTCCACCCAATTGTTTGTTTCCGGAAGCTTTCTACTTTTCAGGAAAAGCTGGATCTTTATGTGAAATCTCTGTATTGTCAATCCAATTTTTTTTGCAAAAAAGCTGTTGGGCCAACCTAAACACAAATGTGAGCTGAATTCAGCCCTCAGAGCTCCAATGTGCAACCCTGTTCCAGGACTACTCAAAGTATGTCCCAGATCCAAGAACTGTTTGTTACATTCTGTGATGAGATGTGCGTAGCAACTGAATAACATTTGGAAACATCCATAGTAGTGTGACAGAGTAATTTTGTGAATATAATTTTCTGACTCTAATAATAAAAAATTGGGCTTGTATTTTTATATCTGTTATTTAATTTCTCTAACCTTCTTAAAACAAAAGTCTCAGTGGACGATGGATTGGAAATTGTGCCCACAGATAGCTTGAGCATTGCCACAGTATTGATGAAAGTAAAGGGTCTATTTGAAGGTGCTGTCTTTTCTAAGCCAAAATCAGGATTTGATAACTGAATGTCAAGTCTCTGGAATCTTCATGCTGACTACGTGAAAAGACACCAGCCTATGAACTAAAATGCACCAGTTCCAACCAGCTGACAAATATTTGGCCGTAAAGCCCAGAAGGTGACCTCTTTCCCCAGAGGAATGGGGGAAATATCATGTCCCTCCTGCAGGACTGCCCCCAGGCCCATCAGGCCACCAAGTTTCCTCCAGGGCTAGCTGTGGGAGGAGTGGCCTGATGCCATTGGTCACATGGAGTTCCTCCTCCCTCCAGCAGGGACCAACTCACGCAAGGTCCTCACCTCAGGGCAGAGGGTATGCTCTCCAGCTGTTGTTTGTGTGTCTGCCTCTTCCAACATACTGAGCTCTTCCAGGGCTGTTCCTATTTCTCTCTCTCCCCAGTATGGTTCTTTTCTACTGAATTCTCTCCTTTTCCTGACCAGTACAGGGCTCCTTGCTAGGCAAAGGTGTCAGCCACCTCATTCTGGAGCTTTGATAGCTGGCAACCAGCTTCCTATCCTGGAGCGTCTGCCCAAGTTACCCTCTGACCTTTGTCCTCCCTGCTTAGGCTGAAGCTCCAGGATAGGATGTTGGTTGCCAGCTATCAAAGCTCCAGAATGAGGTGGCTGACACCTTTGCCTAGCAACAACCCCTACATGGGGCAGCCTAGCAAGGACCCCTATATGGGGCAGCTGTATCTGAGAGGGGCTTAGGCAAAGGCCGGAGGGCCAGCAGGTGAGAAAACAGAAGTGCTTAGAGATTTCAGAGCCTCTTCATCTTGACAATCAAAGCGACAATCTCTCAGGTCTGCATACTCCTCTCTAATGAGCTGAGGGAAAGCCCCCAAGTATATAATGCGCAAGTTGGCGGTGAGCCCTCCCCCGACCCTGTTCAGCAGCTTCAAGCACCACAGACCCAACACCTGTGAACCATCTTGCCGGCTGGTGCTCTGGGCCTCCCCAGCAACCTGCACCTGGGAAAGGGGGAATTTCTGGGGCAAAGTTAGGGGTAGGGTGGGAGGGGTGTAGGGCAGGCCTGGGGAGGTAATTTTAGAAGTGCAAACCTGGTGGGGGAGTTTTTCTTCAGAGCATCTGGAGGGAAGTGGTCATGATCTAGGACAAGTTCTGCTGAAATGATCCAGTACACATAGGGAAATTGTTATGTTGTTGAGAAACAGGGCTGCTTTGCTTCCTCCTGGGGAGCTCTAAGACTTTTATATCAATCAGTGATCTCTCCTGTCTGAAGAACAGAGGGATGAGATCAGGCCCATGAAGAACTGCTCTCCCCTTGTAATTCTCCAGGCAGCCAGTTTTGGGCTGGCTGCCATTTTTTGCAATTTAAGATACCAAGAGAATTTAAATGAGATCAGCCGTGTGTGTGTAAAGAAAGAAACAGCCTGTTTGGCCAAACAGAGAAGGTACCATGTTGTGTGAGTTATTGGGTTTTCATTTTTTAACTGGTGAGTGTGTGTGTGTGTGTATTAACAGAACAAAATGTGTGTGTATTAACAGAACAAAAGTACAGTAATGTATACAATTAGTTATTTTAGCTATTACAAGTGCCATTACAGCAGGGGGAGGGAACAGAACATCTAAAATACATAAAATCATTTTTAAAAAGTCATTCTAGGAAAAGGAAATGCCAGAGTAGTAAGATAAAGAGTCTTAATTAACAACAAATTCATCTATTTCCCTCCTTCAAAATGAGACGCTCTTCTAAGGCAATTTGCTTGGAGATCAGCTTGCACCATAAATCTGAGACATGTTTTTTGTGTGTGCTTGTTCTGCATGAGGCTTAAGAAAAACACAGAAACCCAACCACCCAGCCCAGCCCTGGAATGAAAGAGAAGACCTAATCACCCGTGATGGCGATTACATAATAGAGAATCGCACACACAAACCCCAAGAGTCTCAAAAGAATCAGCCTTTGGCTTCCTGTCATAAAAGACGCCTTTTTCCCCCCTTTGTGAAGATCACTAAAAATGCTTCTTAAACACCAAGTGGATGTCTTTGGTAGAAACAGAGGTCACTTAAGAATGATTTATAAGAGCACCCCCAGCAAAATGAAGCGGGTATCGATATCTAAAGTGCATTTGCATTTAGTGCAGCAAAAGCTCATAATCTGTTTCTAATCGGTGCCCCCAAGATGCTCCCCACGGTGGAAGAGGCCTGGCTCCGGGCAGCCGCCCCTCCCCGAGGCCGTCCGACCCCGCATTCTGGGCCCTTTCTGAGGCAGCCGAGTGCTCCTCTCTTAGATAATGCCAGGTACTCTGGAAAGTAGCCGTGTAATAATACACAAACCCCTGATGATGTCAGCGTGTTATTGACTTTCCAAGTCTGAATGACTGAGCAGAGGAGCGGGGGTGGGGCGCAATCCATCCGGCAGCGCGGGGACCGGCCAAGCGAAAATGAGCTCGCGGGCCGGCGGGGGAGGGGCGCTCGCAGGCGCGGCGGATGCTCGGCGCTCAGGCTCCGGCGTGGCGGCGTCGGGGTCGCTGCAGCCGAGCCCAGGCGCTGCTCCCGCTCCTCCGCTGTTGACGTTTGGTCCCACACTCCTCAGGCTGAAATCACTGAGGCCGCCCCCCGCCCCCCGGAAGCCTTGAGCACGTGGCAGAGCCAGGTTACCAAGCAGGGAGCAAAGGTCAAGAAGGGGGACCCCTCCCGACTCCCTCCCCCACACCCTGCCCCAGAGCCTTCCTCCCGGGCTGCAGGGAATATACAGATCTGGGGGGCGCTTTCGCTGGTGTATTTCCCTCTGTCCAAAACCCCTTTGGCAATTGCACCTCTGCGGTGGTGACATTTTATGGCATGTGATTGGCTTCGTTTATGGCGCTAGCAGTGCAGGTGCAGAGTTGCAGGCTCCGTTCTCACCCTTCAGATTGACCCCAGGGCAATCTGTCATCTTCCAGGCTAGGTGTGAACCGGGCTGGGTTGCCCTTAAATGGAATTGCATGTAGAGGCCGGGATCCGGAGGGAAGCACTCCAAATTGGGGCGTGGCATTCCCCACTGGGCCTGGGCCTTTCTTTCAGGCCACGCAGCTGCCCTCTCCACCTCCTCCCTGTGCCCACTGGCTTTGGGGTCACACCTTTGAGACTAGACGCCCAGAGCTCTGCTCGCTGGCGGAGCTCCCTTCCTCCCTCTCCTCGACCTGATGAAATCCTCCCTGTAAGTCAGAATTTCTGCCCCACCCCGAACGTGATGAACTGCTCGTCCTCGGAGCTCCTGCCTTCCCTCCTTGCAGAGCTGTTTGTGGAAGGACCGTGTGGTGCAAACCGCACAGAGGCTGTGGAACCGCCTGCTTCCAAATCCTGCTCTACCGCGTATTTGCTGTGTGAGTGTGCGCAGAGTGCTTAACCTCTCTGTAGCCCTCATCTGTAAAGTGGGGATAGCAGTAATCCCCTCATAACTGTTGTGAGGATTACATACATGAAAGGCGGATTTCGGAAGGGACTCCTTTTTTCAAATATTGCAGTCCTCTGCCTTCATTAGCAGAGTTACACTTGTCAGGCCCCTGTGGTTGTTTCTGAAAACATGGTCAGCAGAAGTGCAGGACCCATTGTTCGCTACACTCATCCCTTCCCCCTACCCCTCCGGCTTTGTGGAGCCCGCTGCCTCTCCCCACCCCACCCCCCCCACGCGGTTACTGAGAAGAGCCAGTTTATTGCCGGGGTGGGGGTGGGGTGGGGAATATGCCGCTGACCTCAGCTGGACCATTCACAGCCGCTTCCCAAATCCTGGCCGCCCCCACCGCCTGGCCACGTGGGATTGGTCCAGAAGTGAAGAGCTGACACATTTTAGTCCAATCAGAAGCTTTCTTGGGGAATTCTGAAACTGGAAGTGAAAAAGTCAATTTCTCCCCAGGGCTAAAACTGCAAGATATTATCAAGTTAGGAACCTTCTATATGACCATGTTTCCCATCATGTGGAGGGGAGGCCCGTCTGAAGACAGAGATAGAGGTAGAGAGAGACGTGGAGACAGAGACCAAGACAGAGACAGGCTGGGAGAGCAGAGCTGAGGCCGAGAGAGGTCTGATGTTGGCAGCGCCAGTTCCTGTGTCCCTGGTACAATCCTGCCTGCCCAGGATTCCTTATGACAACCCAGTATTTTTTACAACCAATTCTCCTTATTGTTTAACTTAGTTTGCATTTTTATTACTTGCAACCAAAAAAGTCCTAATTAATACACCAACATGGTATTTATTAGTCTAACTTGTACAGTATGCTAGTTGAGTTGAAGATTAGCTCCCCACCCCGGTAACATAAGACCCCAGAGGGCAGAGCCGTATCTTTTACCCCCCACCGTATGTATGTCACTGCCTTGTAACAAGGTGCTCCATAAATGCTCTTCGAATTGAATTGAGGAAGGTTTCAGTGGACGGGAATTGCCCTAGTGGATGTTGGAACAGGAACCTTCAACTGGTTAATTTAAAGGGGAAACATTACCGATTGCTGCAGTTTTCTAGAAGCCCATTTATTCTGACCTAGTGGTAATTAGAGTTTATTTGACTGAATAGAAAGAGAAAAGAGAAGAAACTTTATCCCCTCTAAATTGCATTTAATAAAAGTCTTGGAGAAAATGAGTGAATTGTCAGGCTTAATAATTCCCTCTGGGTTTCTGTTGGAGAGAGGCTGAAAAAATGTACAGTATTCAACATTTATGGGACAGCAGATCCACATTTTATCTAAAAATAAAATGTTGTAGTGACTTAACCTCCTTTTTTTTCCCCCCTCATTTGTTTCCAAAAGGTTTTTTTCTAGCCCATGAGTCACTTCCAGTCAGATCCAAAGACAAAAGCCAGTTAATTGTGTGTCAGTGAGTCAGGGTCCCACCCTGCCTTATCGTGAACACCTTTCCAGCTCCAAGATGACAGAACACTGCTCAGCCTATAAAGCACGGAGTGGAACCTGTTACACATGGCTTCTGGGTAGGGCTCTTAAGGGAGTAGTGCTGGGTATCTGCTGACTCCCTCTAGCATCTGCCAGCTGATCTCTCAACTGATAGCACCTTGGGGTGTCTCCTTCCCAGGGTTATTTTCAGTCTGGACTTCATGCAGTCTACTGTTCCTAAAGCACCCTGTTGAGCCCACGGATACAAAGGTGACTATAAATGAGGCCCAAAACCTCTAGCAACGTGTCAAATAATGAAGAAGAAAGGCCAAACAGAATTAGACAAGCTTTGAGGGCTACGGAGGAGTAAGATTTCTCCATCCCTCAGCAGCGCTTTACCTGGTTGACTGTTTCCACCTTCTTGAAACACTCTCTCTGGAGGCTTCCTGGATGCCACTCTCCTGTTTTCCAACCAGTTCTCTACTCCCCACCCCCACGTCATCTCCCACCCCCTCCTCTTCTAGATATCTTCCTCTTCTAGATATCTTTCTCTTCTAGATAATGGTACCACATCTACCTGGCTGCTCTAGCCAAAAAAGCAATCCTTGATTTTCTCTTTTCTCTCATGCGCCACATCAAATCCATCAGCTTGTTTACCTCCAAAAGATGTCTCCATCCATGCATTTCTCACCATCTACACTGTTACCACTCAACAAAGCCACCCTAATCTCTCCACTCACCCAGGCCTCCCAGACCTTACATAATCTGGTCGCTCTATGCTCACCACCTTCCCCCAGCTCACACCACTCCAGCCACACTAGACTTCTTTCTTTTTCTTCTTCTACCACCGCACCCCTTCCTACCTTAAGGCTTCTGCTCTTCGAGTCGATTTCCTCTGCCTGGAAGACTCTACTTGCCTTTCCTGGGACTGGTTCCTCCATATCTGTCTTAGTCCAGTCTGGCTGCCATAACAAACATGCCATAGACTGGATGGCTTACCCAACAGAAATTTATTCCTCACAGTTATGGAGGCTGGGAAGGCCAAGACCAAGGCGCCAGCAGATTCGGTGTCTGGTGAGGTCCCACTTTCTGGTTTGCAGACAGATACTGTGTCCTCACAGACAGATACTGTGTCCTCACATGGTGGAGAGAGAGATCATCTCTCTCATGTCTCTTCGTATAAAGGCTCTAATCCCATCCATGAGGGCTCCACGCTCACGACCTAATTACCTCCCACAGGTCCAAGTACCATCACATTAGGGATTAGGCTTCAACATATCAATTTTGGGGGCAGAAGGGTCACAAACATTCAGTCCATAGCAGTATCCTTCAGGTTTCAGTTCAGTGATCACCTCCATAGAGAGACCTCCCACAACCACCACATCTCACCTTCTCTCATATCACCCCCTTTATGGCCTGCATGACACTTATCATAATGTAGTGATCAATTTCCTTATTTCCTTATTTGTTTGCTTCTATATTCTCTGTCTCCCCATTGGAATATAACCTCCAGGACGGCAGAGATCTTATCAAGCTTGTTCATTGTTCATTGATGAGTTCATTGACCAGTGTCTATTTCATAGTAGGCACACGATAATTCCTTTTTGATGAATGAATGAAGACAGTAAAGAAAACTCAGTGTAGACACAGCTAAGTTAGCTCCTCAAGAAAAAGTAGAAATTCACTAGATGGACTCAAGAAGAAAGGAATCTCAGAAAGGCACGAAAGCATGAGACTACCCAGTGTGTTCATGGAATCCTGGAACCCTATGTTGACCCCACTTACCCCTCCAGCTATTCTTTGTTACTCTGCTCCCTTTATTGGTAAACAATGCTCAGAAGGGTTGTCTTGACTCACTGTCTTCAATTCCTCTTCTCCCGTTCTCTCCTACTTATTATCAATCAGGTATCTGCCCCAAACCACTCCACCAAAACTACTCTTCTCAAGGTTACCAATGATCTCCATATTGCTAAATTCAACTGTTGGTTTTCAGGCTCCTCTTAGTGAACTTATCAGCAGCATCTGATGTAATTGGTCACTGGTTTCTTCTGGAAACACTTTCTTCACTTCGCATCTGGGACGCTACCCTCTACTGTTTTTTCTCCTCTTACAGACTGCACCATCCCAATCTCCTTGTTGATTCTTCCATTCTACCCATCTTCTGTCCCCTGAGCATTGAAGCACTCCACATCCAAATCCTATAGGCTCTACTTTTAAAATAGATTCCTAATCTGACTGCCTCTTACCACTTCCACTGCTTTTATCCTGGTCTACACCATAATCCTGTCTCACCTGATGATTGCAATGGCTTCCCAACTGGTCTCCCCACTTCTACACTTCAGTCTGTTCACAGCACAGCAGCTAGAAAGATTTTTTGAAAATATATCAGGTCATGTCACTCCCCTGCACAAAACTCTCCAATGGCTTTCCGTTTCACTCAGAGTCAAAGCTGAAGTCCTTACAGTAGCATTCAAGACCCTACCATATCTGGTCCCGCTGCTCACCCCCTCGTAATTACCTCCCACTCTCTTGCTTTCTCATTGTGTTCCAGCATGCCAGCCTCTTCGCTGTTTCTCAAATATGATAGCCACTTCCTGTCTCAAGACCTTTGAGGTAGCCACTGCCTCTGTTTGGAAAGCTATTCTCCAACATGTCTGCATATAGGCTTGCTTCCTATATCAGCTAACTATTGTTACAATAATGCTGCATAACTGAAACATTCTCTTACCTTCTCAGAGAGGCCTACCCTGATCACCCTGTCTAAAATGCAGCCTCAATTCCCAGCACAACTAAGACTCCCTGTCTTGCTCTATTTTTTCCCATAGTTCTCAACACTTTCTAACATGCTATATAATGTTTATTGTCTGTCTCCCCATTCAGCGTAGACTCTGTTTTATCTACTGATCTATCCCCAGCACTGAGAACAGTGTCTAACACTCACAAGTAGGCATGCATTAAATATTTGCTGAATAAATATCAAACTTGAAAATGAAAGTTTACAGACTGGAGCCTAAAATTGTGCTGTAGAAGAGTGGGCAATAATCACAGCAGAGATGGAGCTGGAGAAATACATGGGAGCCATATTTTTCAAAGGCCTTGTGCACTATGCTAAATTGTTTGGATTTTATCTTACAGGCAATGGAGTAGCATTGAATCTTTTTAAGCGGTGAAGTCTCATGACAGTGATTGTGCCTATGGTGGCTCTGGATGCATCAAGGAGCCTGGTGGCCCAGAGCCCCGGTGGCAGTCTCTCAATTGAAGCTGTGTGAGCAGTTGCTAACTCTGCTCATTGGCCTACCTGACAAAGGCTTCCTGTGCTTGCCAGATAGAATATATGGGATTCGAATGTTGGGAAGGAGGCCCTCTTAGCCAGACTTTTTTCACCAGAGCCTCAAACTACAGGTATCACTTGAGTGTGTATTATAAGAACAATAATCACTTAACCTTATACAGCACCATAGAGCTTACAAAGGATTTTTCCAACTAGTTCCTCTAAAGACTCAAAGACCCAAAGTACTCTAGCCAGGATGTTGAAGTATCTAGCCACTTCACTGGGTAAGAAAGGAAATAACACTTATGTCCTGAAATACACTAGGGAACTTTTCTGGTGAATTGCTAAGAATATAGTTAAAACACAATCCGGGGCACTTCTTTTCTCCTTCTAACAAATACCAAAATGGACCTTAAATTTTCAGAGATCGAAGGTTCATGTTATTGTTCCACCTGATCCCATAGATTCTTTGGAATCCATCAGATGACTCCCCTCTCTGCAGCTTAGTCTCTTGAGTCTGTGCACAGAGACACACAAGGCACTAACAGGTAAAATAGGTACTTTCCCC
Source organism: Ceratotherium simum simum (assembly GCF_057802395.1). NCBI lineage: Eukaryota > Metazoa > Chordata > Mammalia > Perissodactyla > Rhinocerotidae > Ceratotherium > Ceratotherium simum. The sequence continues at coordinate 44,491,457 of NC_141914.1, forward strand.
AGTTACTTCTGCATAAAATAAGAGATGGCACTTTGCTTCCCCCAACCACTGAGAAAGCATTCAGGCTTATAAGAATATTTATAGGGCAACCAGGAGTTCCCCGTTAGTCCCCCTAACTCTTTGCATACCCCTGAAAGGGTTTATTTCTACACAAATAGTCTTTCTACACCCCACATGCCTTACTTCCTTGGCAGAAACCCAATTTGGGTTACAGTAATGACTGTGTTTGAATGTTACAGTCCAAGCAATTAGTTTCATATAGATACATAGACTTTCATAGCTGGAAGCACCTTTAGAAATTATCTCGTGAGTCTAACCTCTTCATTTTCCAGATGAGAAAATTGAGGCTCAACGAGCAAAGGGAAGGAAAAAAGAAAGAAGACTAATGTTTCCTAAGCTGATGCCATGATGCAGGCCTGTGGCCGGCAGTGTTCCATATGTGACTTCTTTTATCCCTCCCTGTGGCTAAAAAGTCTTTGAGGTGGCTGTATCAGTCAGAGTTCTCTAGAGAAACAGAACCAATAGGATATGTATATATAAAAAGAGAGGTTTATTTTAAGGAACTGGCTCACCCAATTATGGAGACTGGCAAGTCCAAAATCTAGAGTGGGCTGTTAGACTGGAGACTCAGGCAAGAGATGATGTTGCCGTTCAAGTCCAAAGGCCATCTGCTAGCAGAATTCCTTCTCGATTAGGGGAGGTCAGTCTTTTTTCTATTCAGGGCTTCAACTGATAAAATGAGGCCCATCCACATTTATGGAGGGCAATTTGCTTTACTCAGAGTCCACCAATTCAAATGTTAATCTCATTCAAAAACACCTTCACAGAAACATCCAGGATAATGTTTGACCAAATATCTGGGCACCATGGCCCAGTCAAGTTAACACATAAAATTAACGATCACAGTAGATAATATCATAAGTTTACAAATGTCATTTGAAAACTGGGCCCAGAAAGTTCCAATGACTTGGTCAAGGCCACCTATCTGATTAGTTGGGACTAGAACTTGCAACTTTGAAGTCCTACAGGGTCCTCTTTCTACTAAATTATGTTTTGTTCTCCAAGGAAAATAACATTTTTTGAGAGCCTAATATCCTAATATTTGCCAGGCTCTGTACAAAGGATTTACACAAGTGCCCATTTAATAGACCACCAATGTGTAGACAAGAAAACAAAATCTTAGAAAGGTTACATAACAAACCCAAAGTCGTAAACAAGTACTGGTAAAGCAGAGATTTGAATCTAGGTCTATGTTTCTAGTACTTCCTGCCACCTGGCAATTTTAATGATGTTTTCCTTGCTACTCAGCTTACTTTCCATTTGGCAGGATGTAATTTCTCCCCAAAATTTTAAGAAATGACCCAGAGTCTTCAACCACTAAGACCATTTCCTCTGTTCACAGCGAGTTTTCAAATATCAGATGTGAATATAAGACGAGACTGATTTTAAAGAAATGTATGAACTCTTCCACATTGAAATGAGTGTTGTCTCTAATAAAAAAGCTATCCCAGGCAACAATACACTCCTGCCATTACTCAAAACTCTCTTGTGGCTCCTCTTTTGAAATTGCCTTCAGGGCCTGTATCACTTGCTTTTCCGAAGTAGTTTTAATGTTAGCAAATGTTCATTGTTTGACTTGATTTTTGGGAAACAGCCCAAAATCATCTGGTGCCAAATCTGGTGAATGAGGTACATAATCAACATACTACAGTTCAGATTAAGAGCAAATAAATGAGATGTGACCATAAAACAATGAGTGATTTTCCCTCTAACTGTGGAAAAGTGGCTTCAAAGGCAACCCAGTCTCATTTTGAGCAATGACGGCAAAGTAGGGATAAATGTGTAAGTTGGAGAAAAGAACCTCTCAAGTGACCACACAGGACAGACAATATAGTCTCTCTGGTTTATCCTCTCACTTCATGGCCACTCCACATGTGAAGGGGTTTTAAAAAATAATATTTTTAGGAATATTCTGGAATGAGATACTCCCACCCACTCAATGGTTAGTTTTAGCCAGATGATCTAGACAACAATGTCAAGATGATCTAACTGGTTAGTTTTAGCCAGATGATCTAGACAACAATGTAAACCACACGTTAGCAGGTGTGGTTCAGAGAAAATGATTGAGAATTTTCTGTTATGGTTTTTTTAATCTTTAATGCAAAGAGCTAATCAGACAAAGGATTTTTCTTGGAAATATTCTCTCCTTTTTTACCGAGCACAAATGAAATGTATAATAGAAAAGCTCTCTCCCCCAAAAGCAAATTAGAGAACTATAGGTCTTCGAAAGTCTAGAAAAGAATATCTTCCTGCTGCACAGCTATCTCTCTTAATGTCCCCTCATAATCTGCCTTGTAATCCATACATGGAAGTCCCCTTAGGTTCCACACATAATTAACACTCGGCAGAAATAAGGAGAGTGAGCCTGAGGCTCTCTTAAATTTCATTTAAGAAATTCAGATTTCCATGAGGGTGGCTGGGGGAGGGGGACCTTCTCCCACCATATTCCCAGTTGGTGAATTTTACATGAGTTTATAAAGATGTCCTCAGCCAGTCAAAAGATATTTATTTGTTGAGCATCTGCTACGTGTAGGACACTGTGTAAGTGCTGAGGGAGCTGCGAAGTGGTGTGAAACCAAGTTCCAGCTCTCATTCACTTTATTGAGGTCACGACAAGTCCTAAATAATATGTAGGTGTTAAGAGGGGAAGAAATGACTGAGAAGTTGGAAAGGATAGAATAGACTTAACAGAGTGGTGAGAAAGGAGCTGTATTGAAGAATGGTCAGGATGTGCATGGCTAGAGTGGGGGAGGGTGTCTCCGGCCAGCCATAGACATGGACAACATGGAGTCAGGACAGCACATGGAGACTGGACCAGGAAGACTTACAAGACAGGCTCCGGACGGAACCCTGGGAGACTGCAGAGAACTGGTCTGTAATTCAGCACACATTTAGGGGGGTGACTACTATGTTTCAGGCACTGTTTTAGGCATTGGCTGACTAAGGGAATCTGAGGAAAGTCTTTTGGTTATTCATTGTTCTCACTGAAGTAAAAGACAAGGCTATCAGCTGAGAATATGGATTGGGGAGTAAGTGTTGGGGTTAATGAACTTGATTTTGAATAGGTAGCACTTGTATATGGTATAAAATCCATGCAGTGTGGAAGGACAGAGAGAAAAATCTCTCTTCTATGTCTGTCCACCAGCTATCTACTTCCCCTCCGCGGAGACAACCAAGACACCACGGTCAGGAAGGCCTTTAAGCTGAAGACTGGTATAAAGGAAACATTAAGTTAATTAAGAAGAATCAGAAGAATTGGTGGAGTACCTAATTTTTTGATCCTGGGCTGTCAGCTGACTTTTTGCCCAGAACAACAATTAAGAGTGTTTAAATCTCTTCCTGTCTAGATCTTTGCAGGATTTTACTTTTCCACAGATGGCTATCATATCTTTATTCTGCCTCTTTATAATATTAAAAATATTTTGCAGGACCACTTCCTCCAATACCTATTACTACCTTTATGGTCACCTTGGGTCAGTCTCTCCTAGGACTCCCAGAGCCCAGCCATTTCTGGGCATATCCCCTTCTGAGCTGTGTGCAGGGAGCCCCAGAGTCCTGGAAACGTGTGGGTGTGGACAGGTCTCCTCAGGCTGAGCCCCTGCCGCCTCTCACCAAGGAGGGCCAGGAGAGGGAGGAGGAGTTCTCAAGGAGTTTGTTTGGAAGGTTCAAGCACAAAGTTCTCCTTGTGGTCACCAGAACATGCTGTGGAACCAGAAAAAGTCAAGAACCCCCAAATATACACTTATATCTTATACTTTTATCTTGTCCTTATTAAAGAAAATATTGGGGAGTGCCTGAGAAAACCATAGGGAGAAGCTGTCAGTTGAAATAAAATGCCAAGTACCTCTCTCTGCAACTCACAACCTAAAAAAAGAACATCTATAAACCTGTATGCTGCCTGATGGGCAGCAGAACAGATGTTTTGCAGATAAAAAAGACCCCTCTGGATAGTTTAAACAGGAAGGGATTAAGAAGATTATTGAAAATGCTGGAGGTAAGGCTCTAGGCCAGATGTTCTTGAACTTTTGTGACTGAAACTCATAGCTAGAAATACATTTTACCTTGTGACTCAGAATACACATACATAAATGTATGTACACACCCATAAAACTGAATTACAAGTTTCAGAAAACAAATTAACCTTTACTAGGGGCAATCTACTCGGATGTCTTTTCTATTCCATTTTATTCTATTCTATTTCTTTTTTTTTTTTTTTTTTTAACGCTTGTGCCAACACACTAAATAGATTTCATTACCTATAGTTTGAAAAACATTGATCTAAACATTGATCTCCCAGGCACAACTCCCAGACCCTAGAACCGACTGCCTTTGCCACATGGGGGGAAGTCTGTTTCCACCGGTGCCGAAGATCCTGAATCAGGTCTCCTGCTGGATCAGGAAGCCACAGCTCAGCTGCTGGCTCCAGAACCAGGCCACCTCCACCACAAACCTGCACCTCTCACTTCAAAATCTCTCAAGAGTTTATCTGATTCTTGGAATCCTAGCTGCAAGGGACTCCAAAAAATATAGTTTTTAGCTTTCTAGCCCCAGCAAGCAGTGAGGGTTTTAGAATGAGAAAGGAGGAATGGTATTGAGCAAGCCAATTCTGTGAGGTTGAGGGTGGCCATTCCATTCTTCCAACATCCCTAGACCTCAAGGTCACCTTGTTCCCTGGTCTTCACAGTGAGAAATCTTAAGTCCAGGGTATTCCTGGGGTGCCTGCATTTCTGGGTATACATGAACTCTGACCATGACTCTACTTTTACCTGGGATGCATCGAGCACATGGAGGTAAAATTTCTCAGAGAATTTTAACCAGTTTGACAGTATAGACATGGTATGGCAATATAATAAAACTGCATGCTCACCTGTAATCATTCATTTGTGCGTACATGCGTGTGTGTGTGTAAGTGCATGTGGCAAAAATGTTCAGGATTGAATTTTAGGTTTAACTTGAAAATGGGGGCATCATATAAACTTGGCCTTTCAAAGGGTTGCATTCTACTTTCGCAAATCATTTGGGAAACATTTATCAACCACCATTCTGTGTCAAGTATTGTTATAGATACTGCAATTCACAGTTAATTAACTCATGATCTCTACCCTCAAGGAACTTACAGTCCGATGGAGTGATAAACAAGTAAATCACATTAACAATATTGTGTGACAAAGGTTGGGATGGGCTCAGTCCCCGGCTGCTAAACGAACACAGAGGAGGAAGACTTAAACGGGATTGTGGAATCCTGGAGGAATTTTGGAGGCGAGGACCCTTGAACTGAGTTTTGAAGGATGAGCAGTCATTACTAGGTGAAGATGCAGAATAAGGACATGGCAGGGAGAAGAAAGAGCCAGAGCAGCGAACCAGGTGCATGAAACAGGGTGACGAGTGTGAGGGACTCTAGACTGTTCCACATGGTTGAATAAAAGTCTTATAAGAGAACATGCTGGTATATGAAGCTAGAGAAATAGGCAAGTAGATCCCAGAATGTGCCTACTCTGCTAAATAAATAGCCAAAAAATAATGATAACGATTTACTAGAACACTGTAGGTTTACCGCCTCTTCTATGCCATTGTTTCATGAAATTTCTAGGGTAGAACACATGGATTTAGTGTTTCTTCCTGATTTATCAAAAGTCCTGTATTCAGCATTATTAATTACATGGGGGAGCATGAATCATGGTCATGTATTATGATACAAATACCACACTGAATGAAAATCAAGAAATTGTAGGTAAGTAAATTTTTTTAGGGTATTCAGGGAATATATATCTACATATAGTTTGTAAAAATACTCTTAAAAGCATGAATAAATGACTCATTTGTAATCGTGTCCTTGTTATCAGTAAGAAGATTTCTTCATATAAATTATAGTTGTCACTTACAAAGAAACGCTCTGAGGCTGAACTCTTTTATATTAGCATGATCATTTTAGACTGACTCCTGAGCTCCACTGAGAAACTTTTTCCAGCTCTGGAATAGAGAGCAAGCAGGGTAATACTCATTTAATTCCTTTGCACAGTAATCTGATGGCTGAATATGCTTCAGAGATTCTTTTAGGACTAGCTGGGGAATGAAATCAATCATAGTGCATAAATTACAAGAAAAGTGCTGTTGGTGTCAATTACCTAAGCTTTGTGAATGTAAGCCTTCTAATTTTCTGTTAAATCAGTAATGTTACCAATCTCACTCTATTATTTTAAATAGGACTGTAACTGCCCTTGCTAGGAGTTGAATGAAGGCAGACAAATGTGAATAGTTAATGAGTCTTACCAACTAATAGCAGCTTGAAAGTGTCAATAACAGTGATATTGTAACATGGCTATCAATTCTCCACCCTGATGTCTGCAAAAGAAGGTTTAATTCTGTTTCCTTTTTGATTTCTGCCCCTATATTCCCCCTAATCCATTTTGTACACAGCATATGCCAGGTGAGCATGCGCGTTCCTATCGCCATAGTGAGTCCCTATCTTCCCCCAAAGATAATGACCCTGAGTTGGTACAGGAAGCCTTGGCTGCACTTTCCCTTGTAATCTACTACCCCCACTGCCTGCGGCTACATTTCACTGACTCATAATTTCCAAGTATGATCAGCATGCTAACAGGAAAGATACAGTCACTGGGCAAAGCAGCCCTCAAGTGCTGGCCAAGGCCTATCCAATAATCTCCGCCACCATTGATGGCAAAACAGAAATAAGGACAACAATACCCACGGCAGCCCAAAACCTCGAGTACAAGAACATTTGAGTGTCAGACCCTTGCTGTTCAGTTGCTTCCTCAGCACACGAAGCGCCTCCCATTACACACCCAACTGAACGGGGGGAGTGCGGCTTTATTTAGCATGTGGCTATCAGTTCACTTCCTATTCTTCAAAAATAATAAAATTAGCAAATGGCACATCACACTGAGTGATATATTTCAGGAATCAAACTGGCTGGGAGCCGAAGTTACAACCGAGGTTTGATAGACCTGGATTCGAGTCCGGGTCTCACGTCCTGTGCGGTCAGGTCGAGTCTTGCGTGCGTTGCAGTCCTGTTATGAAACCTTCTCTCAGATGGCACAGAGACTGCACTCTTCAGTCAGTTTGCGAACAGGAAACACAGCTCTGCCCTTCTACTTTCCTTGGTGAAGCTTCATCTTCTCTGAGTCAAAGAAATCCAACTTTCTAAATCACTGCCATTCTTTTTCAATTTGCATTCTTCTGTTTGTCAGCATCTTGCAAATTTAAAGGTACCTTCTATTCTCTAAATCCTTTTTCAAGTGCCCCTTTATTTCCAATTACACTCACAGAAGGCTTGATGAATGAAGGGGAAGCCTAAGACAATGGATAACTATTGAGTCAGTTGTCAACCAGCCAGATGAACTAAATGGCTAAATTCTAAATAGATTTAAGGAACTGGTGAAGAGGTCAAGCCAAGTCAGGTCTTAAAGTTATGTTTAGTAACTTTGTCAGTTTGAGACTTGCTTAATAGATATTCTCAGAAGGTAAGTTTCCTTTAGTGCTATGGGAATTAAATGTAAAAATGAATGGATGCATAAATGAATGAATAATGGAATGGAATGGAATGGAATGGAATGGAATGGAATGGAATGGAATGGAATGGAATGGAACGGGAGGAATCAGCCCAGGTCAACTCCTATATAACTTGTCACTCTGGGAGCATTTGGTAGAACTGAAGAGGATTAAGAACAAGGAAACTGGCAGGTCTCCTAGTACATATTTCCTAGGTTCAGAAAAAGTCAGAGCAATCCTATATCAATACTGGTCTGTCTTGCATCATGAGTGAAAACAATATTGTAAATTAAGCAGAAATACTTAGAACTATGATGCTCATTCTACTTTATGAGGATTGGAGAGATACTGAGAGAAACAAACTCTATTTGCACATATGGAAACTGGGTCACAGAGAAATCAAGGAGCCATGGGAATTATTATGGCTTATTATAATTATAATTATTTATAAATTATTATAATAATATAAATTATTTATATTGTTTATATAAATATTTATATACATATATAAATATAATAATAAAATTGTTAGAATAATATAATTATTATATTATCTAATATAATATAATAATTATATTATATTATATAAAATAAATATAATATAATAAGCTGTCTAGAAGTGGGATTCCCCCAGTCCAGAGCCCCTGCGATGCTCTGTGTTGCTTCCAGTCTTGCCATATCTGGTTTACTTTACAGATGGTAAGGTACTTAAATGTTGATTAATTATCTATTTTCAACCTCTGTGACCGTAAATGAGATTAGAAAGTTTCTGTGATGGGAAATTCAATGATGTATCATGTGATAGTGAAGGAAGAAATGTACTTGTGATAAAATCCTTTCTGACACAAATAACTCGGCAAGCTGTTGAGGAAGGCCAGGTCTGCACACATCGTGATGTTATTATTAGCCAAGACTAGCTATGGTTATATTTCCAGTCAGAGGCAAGGAAGAAAGACGCTAAATTCCTCAAGAAAGATTTACCTAGTGCATGGTCTTTCACTCAAATATTGAGTTATTTCCTGTTTTAATTCAAAAATGTCTATTTTTGTGAAATCTTTCCAGAAACATGCCATATCATTATAAGACTTTCCAACATCAAAAAGTGCTCTGGTAGAATCATCACAGGCTTTCTGAGTGGGGAAAAAAAAAAGAACTTCACACACTCAGAAGCCTGGACTTATTATCAGGAATTATTATTGTTATTTCATCTTCCTTTTCCAGAAGGAGCATATGAAAGTCATTCAGAAATTTCAGGTGGATTGAGCAGGTCTCAGGTTGTAGAAGCCTGGTTCAAAGTCTCAAGGTTGAATGGGCTATTGCTTGAATTGACAAAGGAGGGGTAGGGGAGGGTAGGTTGGGAAGGAGGAGAGGCTGGTTACACTGAACTGCTTTACTGCTAGAAACTCAGCCAGCTTTGCACAGACTCAGCTTGTCCTGCCTTGGGCCTTCCCCATGCCAAACATGAGTGTACATTTCTAACAAATAGCAACATTGCTAGCTAACATTAATCATATGGTTGCCACATGCCCACTCTCAGGCTGAGCGTTTTCTCTCTCCAACAACTCTGAGAGCAGGTCCTATTATTATCCCCATTTTGTAGATGGAGGATCTGAGGCTTAGCGAGGCGACATAACTTGCCCAGGGCACACAGATGGCAAAGTTAAGGATCAAGCCTAGGCAGACCAATACCCATACTAATCAGTTTCCTAGAGACTAGTGGAAGTCAAACGACATGGCCTTGAAAAAGGAGTAATTTGGGGGGTTGTTTTTCCAATGTAAAGAGGAGTGATTGGCTTATGTAGCTATTGAGGACATTTGCCTCATCCATGTGACTTACATTTCAAAAAGTTTGAAGACTATATTATTTAATATAATGCTAGCTGCTGAAACAAAGGAACCTCCAAACCTCAATAAATACAATAAAAATTTATTTCTTGCTCATGTCAGAGTCCGTGGTAGATCAGCAGTAGACTTTGCTCTTCACAGTCATTCAGGGATCCAGGCTCCTTCCATCTTGTAGCTCTGGCCTCCCCTAGACCTTTGGAGTCCTCTGAGTCCAAAGCGTATATGAGAAAAGAGAGTGAGGATGGTGCAAGGATGGGCCAGGCCTCCTCATAATTCACTGGCCCAAGTTCAGTCACAAGGTCACACCTAACTGCAAAGGCAAGGGAGAAATGTAGTCTAGCTGTGGCCCAAGAAGAAGCAGAGAACGTGGATACTGGGGAGCATTGGTAGCCTTTACCTCAGGAACCAGTGTCTTCTCTGGATTCACTGACTCACTATTCAATTCCTTCTCTCTCTGCTGCCCAACAATTATTTTAAAAAACAGTTTTAAGGAATAGTAGCCACTGAAGATTTCCTGAAGGACAGAGAATCCACAGATTTCTAAACATTATGGTGTGTACTTAGATCCATTGTGTTGCTCGCACACTCAATATCCTGGAAACCCGTTTTCTGATCTGCCTGAGTTGTTGTGCCTTTGGCTGGCACTGAGGAACATGATGAAAAGTAGCTGTATGAAATTCACTATCACATCTACTGAGAGGATGTTATTAAGGGATGAAATTTCTCTCTGGTCTCAGTATGAGTAAAGGCTATGCTTCTCTTGAATTGATTATTTTTAATCTTACGACTATTCTAAGTCTTATCATAGATCATCTATCCTGCTTTGCTGAGGCCACTATGAAACTCACAGCCAAAGTTGAACACCCATCTCCAGACACCAAACAGGGACTTTATAATATTTATTTCTGTGTACAAGTTTTACTTATCTTTATTATTTTCCTACCAAAAACAAAACAATTTTCCCTTTACCCTAATTGTTCCTATTGTTTATTTTATATTTTTATATTTGAGAGAGAGAGAGAGAGAACCTTGTGGTATCAGATGGGTAAAGCACACGAATTTGGTCATATTTGTGACTTGGAATCTATGCTCAATTCCAGGTTGGTTATGGGGGTTTTTCAGAAAGACAAATGTGATAGATACTCCCCAGCTGTCATGCTGCCTCAGTGCACAGGAAACCCTACGAGCAGCTGACCCTCCGAGCTGATCTCAGGCTGATGGCATTCTTGGTGACATCAAGTCTTAGAGGTGAAAAGTGCTGGGTGTAGAGTGTGTGACAAAACTGCTGTCTTAGTTAGGGCCTTTGCTTAATGAGGAGCTGTGAAAACATGGGACCCGTGGGAATAGTTTAGGAATGAATCATGTGCTCACATTGCAAATCTAACTAGCTGGGTGACCTTGAGCAAGGCACTTAACCTCTCTGGACTTCTCATGTCTTTCTCTGTAAAGTAAAAGGCATTGGACCATTGGATTAGATAATCTCTAAAGCCTCTTCTAGCACAATAAATCTGTGATGAATTCTTCCTCCAAATTAAAATAATTATAATTTGAAAAATTCCCCCAAGCATTTTAGAAATAAATGACTATGTCTAGAGAAAAAGAGCTGGAGGGCAATCCACAAATGGTGAAGCAGCCTAGTAGCAAAGACATTCAGAAACCACCATGGTAACATGTAGCAGCTTGTCTTTCCCCTGTGAACAACAGGAGGTCACACTTCCACTATATAGAGGTGAAAGGTTGTATAGACAGGATGTATTAATTTGAGTTGGAATTTGGCTGGGGCACCTGGACAGTTAATCCATCTCTTGGCTTCAGGAATCTGATACTACTCTAAGAACACTGTTGCAGAACTCACAGGGCATGCTGGACGTGGGGATCAGCTTGCTCCATTGGTGGGCTATGAAGAGGCTTATGTCTCCCAGCACATCCCCAGGTACCATCCGTTTCCTGATTGCCCAAGTCAGCATGAGCAATGTAAAGCATCTTTCAACTGTAATCCAGGAAGACTGGGAGCCTGCCGTGCAGAGACTTTGCTTGCAGTTCAGGACCTTGTGCTGAAAACGCATTTTATGGTGAAACAAGGGATTAGCTAATCTTTCGGGCTAACGGAGGGCCGGCTACAAATGCTTCCTGTGTGTATTGTGAAACTCTGAGATGACAGAGAAGTTCCTCGTTGCTCTCTGAATTTCCCTTCCCCCATGACTTCCATTGGTCACAGAAGCCATTATCTGAGGCAAGCTTGCCGGAGCATGATGTTGTAATTTTTCTTGGTTCATACTTCTAAATTAAATCTGCTTGGAGAAAGAAAAGACTAAAAAAAAAAATTTAAATCTTGTCTTGCATCATGGAAGTATTTTCTTATTTTTCTTTACCTATCAGTTGTCTTATTTTTTGTTAACAAATTCATTCTTTGGATACTCATGAACCAAAAACAAAAGAAACAAACAAACAAAAGAATAAAAACAGAAACAAAACTCCCTAGAAACTGGGCACTTAAGCAATAAGAACTCAGACACTTGTGGTTTGATACAAACGTACTGACAGAGCACAGGCTGCCACCCTTAAATTTCACATATGCGGCCAAGACCAATGATCAACATTGATGAATAAATGTTAACACTATTTTCTTTGACTCATAGGGTATGCATTTAATATTCTCTTTGGCCTTACTTACACGACAGTTTCTTTTTCTTTTCTTTTTTTTTTAAAGGGTAAAGGCGTGGGGATTTCCCAACCACATTGTTCCACTTCATGTCTTCTTTCTCTTCTGATTTTATTTTCACTGCAGACCAGAGTGAAGGCAAATATGTATTATTTGGTAGTCCATGGGAACCAAGGACAAACTGACTAGCGACTGCCATAGTGAGGCATGTATCTGTGACCTAGGACTCTCAGAGTTAGATGTTACTGACAAGCAAAAGTCTAGGCCTAAAACATCCACCCTTTTATAGCTATGTTTTATTATTATTTTAACACTGCTATAAGATTTCTGACGTAAAAGAGTGGATGATTGACCTTTTGTGAAGGGAAGGGAAAAAATATGAATATTTATTTGTATTTGCTTGTATTTGTATAAAAATGTTGGAAAGATACACAAAAAAACTAATAAATTGGTTTCCTATTAAAAAAAACAGGAGTGGGTGACTGTCTTCCAATGATCAATTGCTGATTTTGCCTGATCTTTTTCTTTATTTCTTCAATAATAAATCTGTTCTCATGCATTTAATTAGAGAATACTGAACTACCCAAAAACGCAGTCTGAAAATACACTCATTCACCCTCCCCAACAGCCTAAGGTTGTTTCTCATTAGTTTCATTAGTGCCACGAAAATTCCAAAGGGATGCCAAACAAGAATGATATTTTAAATTTTATCACATTACCAGCTGAGGAATCTCAATGTACTTTGTTAATTAGCTAACATTCGCCACACAGTAAAGCAGACATGGCGTTTCAAAACGGAGAAAGTTAAAGCCTCATAAGAGAAGTCTGTAGCCGCAGCTTCCTGAGCCCTGTTTACATATCTCATTTGTTAAATCAGATTCCTCCCAGAACTCATCTCTCACCAAAGTCTGTGTTTGATTCCACTCTGGTTTGTGTCTTTATGAAAGCACTTCAGTGACCAAGACACAGAATGGCTGCGCTGGTTAAAACAAATCAGATCAGCAATTCCTGCCCCACAGCTGGCTGGGAACGTAAGTTAACTGAGTGAGGGAGCTCTGGGTAGACCCTCAAGACTAAAGGGTAAGAGGCAAGGTTTCAGTAGAAATGTTTAGAAGCTGCATACCACATAGCTAGAAATGAAGGCTGAGCTATCTTCTGGGGAATTTGAATTATGTGTACAGCCAACCAAGAACAATAAATGGATTTGTGTCCAGTGATGATAATTCCTAACAGTTATAGGTAGATTTACAATTTATACAGCGTTTCCTATACATTCTCTCTCCCTGAGCCTCAAAACAGTTCTATGCAGCAAACAGGGTTGCTACTTGCAATGCTCTTTAAGAGATAAGTTCTCGAAGGCTTGGGAGATGAAATAGTTTGTCCCTTTGAACCAGATATGGGTGGTGAGCTGGGACTCACAGTTAGGTTTTCTGAGGGTACTTTCCACTGAGCAGGCTGCCTCTGGTCCTCAAATGCAGTCACTCGATTAAGGAATTCACCCACTTAGCCAACTTTCCATTTGACAAACGTTGAGTCCCATTAATCTAAGATTGAACTTCTATTAGGCTCTTTGCATTGCAGTGAAACACAAAAGACAAATTTCCATCATTAAGAAAGTTGTAACAATGATGAAATTTACATCTCTTTCCCCCTCCTGCCTGTGTTGTCTTTTCATTTTTTTCATTGCTTTTGTAACTCATGTTATATTAGAAATTAGAGGGAAGGTTGAAACCAGGTATATGGTGACCAAGGTGTGGAGGGTGGAATCCAGCCCCTTATTTCTAGGCTTTTGAGTGGAAGATCTGACAACAGGAGAGGTTGTGTCTCTGTGTTCTATGCAGTGCCATTTTATTTTCCTGAAAACATTTGTCCTTGCTACAAGTGGATTAGAGGTTAGAATGCAGGATTGGCAGGCAGGATTTGTGGTTTCTATTATTAGCCCCACCACAGTTTTATCACACAAGGGTGAGCCCTGAGCAGTGTGGTTTATTGGAGAGAGAACTTGATTGGAAGACAGGATGGCCTTCCTGTGAATGAGACACAGTGAGCACCATAGCTGAGTGTCAGCTGTGGGTAAGGGTACGGAGGACAATGTGAGATCCCTCCATCACTGAATATAAGGCCTGATGTGGCTAATGTATATGATTCACCCCCATAGAGGGGGAATTGCAGAAGAATCTTATTAGGCCTCCCTCCAGAACTTTCTACAGGGGGAACAGTAGCCACTCTTTTATGAAGGCCTACTCAAGGAAAAGGAAGGACCCTGACTATTGCTTTCCCAATGTGCTTCTGGGTCTGTGGTTGGCCTATAGGTTTCCACCTAGGGAGTGTCCGTGTGTGCGCGCACGCGCGTGCAGAGGCCAGAAGAGCTCTAAAGTAGTTTGGAGAAGTAGGCATGAGGGTGGTGCTATATGTTTTCAGATGATTGCTGATGTTTCCTTGACTTTGAAAATCATAATCCAGGCTGGACCAAAGAATTTAGGAAGGAAGGGAAGAAAAAGAATCTTGTGTACACTCTTTTTTTTATCAAACCATTTTATTGAGGGGCTTCGGGTGAGGGTGGGAAGCCTGTGAGGACAATGAGATCTGATATCCTCAGCCCAGCCGGGATCTCCCCAGCTTCACAGTCGCCGAAATCTTGTGTACGCTCTTAATTCTGAAAGATACCCGTAAAATAGCCTTCTGAGCTTAAAGGGCTCAGAATTGAACCAAATGTGTTCAAAACTCATTGTGTTAGCCCTGCGTTGCTTCCAGATACCATAGTCCCAAGACCGCTCCATACTGCTGAGAGGACACCTATGCTCAGTCCTCATCTGAAGCCCCAGGACCCAATATTACCTTAGGCATGAGAGACAAGTAACTTCGGCCCTGGATTCTGAGTCTCAGCATCTATGGCTTACTTCTCTGGCCCCAACCCATCTTCATGTGATGACCATGCTTTTCCCTTGTTCTCCATCAATGAAGCTCTGTGTGACTTCTCTACCTTAGTCCTTCTGGGAATGCATGCAATGAACTCAAATTAATTCATTTACTCCATCATTATCTAGTCAAGAAATTTATATTCATGCTTTATTATGTGCCAAACACTGTGTTAAGCCTGAGGACACCACAGCAACAACAAAACAAGCCAAAAATGCATGCTGTCTGCCTAATGAGAGACAGGGCCAAAAATCACACAAACAGGTATGTAATTACAGCCTATGGTAAGTGCTGGGCAGCAGAAGTCAGATGCTCTAAGAGCCCTGAAGCTAGCCAGGTGGTGGAGGACCTGGCCTCTGAAGATGAATACTCCAGATGCCAACCGCCAGCCTTCCTGGACTTCTGACATTGCACTCCCTCAGTGCCTCCATTCCTGGGTTCCTCTCACTTCCGAGGTATTCTTGATCTGGAACTAGACCTCCTCCTAGAACACGTGGCCACCTCCCCCCCAGATGCTGGCCCCATTATTGTGACACCCCACCCCAGCTCCATTTGACCACAATGACCTCGCTCGAATTCAGTTACTAGATTCTGACACTTAGGCTCTTAGCAACTGGCCCTAATACAAGAGAAAGTGTTAATTCTTTTTCCAAGATAAATTTTTAAAGTAAATCTAGTCCTAAATTTGTGGAAATGGAACAGAACTATCCAAAGAAAGGTGGAGAGTCCTGAGGCAGCACAGGACTGACGCTCAGGAGGTTCCTCCTTTCTGCTCTCCCTTTAAGATGGCATGGGTGTCATGGACTGAACCCTAAATTCATGTATTGAATGAAGCCTTAACCCCCACTATGATGGTATTTGGAGATGGGGCCTTGGGAGGTAATTAGGTTTAGATGGAGTCATAATGGTGGAGGCCCCAGGATGGGGTTAGCACCCTTTTAGGAAGAAGAGATCAGAGCTGGCTCTCTCTCTACACTATTTGAGGATACAAGCCAGGAAGAGAGTCCTCATCAGACACTGAATCTGCCAGCACCTTGGTCTTGGACTTCCCAGCCTCCAGAATTATGAGAAATAAACGTCTGCTGTTTAAGCCACCCAGTCTATAGCATTTTATGATGGCAGCCTGACCTGACTAAGACAGTGGGGCAGTCAGACGGCACTGCTCTAAGGGTCAGGAAACCTGGGCCCTGGCTCGACCACTAACCTGGTTTTCTGTGTCAGTCTCTAGAGGTCACTGAGGAGGTTTGATTTGCTTAGGTTTGGAGTGAAATTCTGCTGTGGGATGAGTGTATCTGTTGATTCTTTTTTAAAAGCTGAAAGTTCAGTGGTTTGTTTTTTAAGCTGTATCAAAAAGTTGCTTCTCTGTAAAAACTACTACTTCTAAGTGCCACGTACACTATACATTCTCTGTGACAGCCCAGCATCTTGCCACTTGAAGTCATCCACTGTGGTTCTTGGACAACATGCAGGAAAACAATCCAGTAAAGTGTCAGGACTAAACATGGAAGGAAGTGCATATAGAAAGGGAGAGAGCCTGAGACTCTGTGACTGTGTTTGTAGCTGTAAATACATTTTTTCTTGATTTTCCTTTTTTGTATTTATAACATTCTATTCAACCGAAATTAATATTTAGTGAATGATAACCATGGACTAGGCACTTGACTGGGATCTGGAAATGAAATGATAAGCAAGATTGCCATGGTCCCAGCCTTCAGAGAGTGTAGAATCTCTCAGAGAAAATACACTGAAGTATATAAATACTGTGGGGTATGTGCAATCTCAAAGGCAGAATCCAGGAGGGGCATCCACCCCAGAAATGGGAAATAAAGAATGGCCTAGCCTAGAAGAAGGGATATCTCAGTTGAGGTTGTTGCCAACTAGTTACATATACAGAGAGAGAGGAATCAAAATTTTTTTTTGGCTGGGAAAGATTCGCCTGAGCTAACACCTGTTGCCAATATTCCTCTCTCTTTTTTTTTTTTCCCTGCCCAAAGCCCCAGTATATAGTTGTATATTCTCGTTGTAAGTCCTTCTAGTCCTTATATGTGAGCCGCCGCCACAGCACAGCTACTGACAGACAAGTGGTGTGGTTCTGCACCCAGGAACCAAACCCAGGCTGCTGAAGCGGAGCACACGGAACTTGAACCACTAGGCCACTGAGGCTGGCTCTAGTTATATTTTTTTTAATGGTAGTTGAATGACATGACGTTGATAGGCCATGTTTTATTCAAACATTCTTCAATTGTGGAAAATTTAGGTTGATCTCTTGATCTTTCTCTCTCTTTCTCTCTTGAGTGTGCGCACGCATACACTTTCTCCCCACCCCACACATTGTAAATAATAATGTTGTTAACCAGCCCTAGGAAGTCATTTGTCACTACAGTGGGCCTCAATGTTATCTTTCAAATGAGCTGGGCTCGTGCTGATGCAGTTTATCTAGGAGGAGAACTCTCCTGTCTCTAAAGTTCTATGAAATGCAAGCTTATGTAGGGGATTTCACTTTGCAGATTATAGACAGGCAAAACCACACATCTCTGGACTGCTTCTGACACGTAGCCTGACATATAAATAATTCTTCCTTCCGGTAATCAGCATTTTGCAAGGAGATTGAATTCATTGTAGTTTCCATTTAAGTAAATCCTAATTATGACAGTAAATATTCATATGGTTTCAAGAAAAAACATCATATAATGCATTCTAAGATCAAATATAAATGACTTTGGATTAGCCGCATTTTTAAAAGTATCAGTGCCATTGTTTATTGAATAGAAATGGTTTGGGTATCATCTGTGGTTTGTATTATCTGTGCTTTTTCTCCCCTGGGACATAGAGTAATTGAAAGTTGAGTACAGACTTTACGACTATGTTTTTGAATTGATCAAATCATCTTAGAGTTGCTTTGTAAAGCTTAATTAATGCTTCTTAAGTGCTTTAAGATCTTATTAAAGGCACAGAAAGTTTTATTCTGAATTCCGAAATATTAGACTTCTGCATTATATCTACAAAGAATATGAGATTTCTTTTATGTCATACTCTGCTAAAAAAAAGTAGGGAAGGAGAGAATTGAGGAGATGATCTTCTCCAAAATAAAACATAAATGCTGACATTTCCACTCTGCTCCTTTGTGCACTGCATTGCCTAGGAGAATCATTCCTATCTTCAAAGCTCCTGTAATTTACGTCTTAGAATTCAAAATGCCTCGAATCATTGTGGGCCTCGATTACCGAAGGATAACCTCCAACATTCAATCAGAGAAGTTTCCTGTGCAATTTACTCAATGCCTGCAAGCGTAAAGGGAAAAAAAGTAATGCTAATACTCTTCCTGAATCCTTATGCGCAGTTTCCACTTGTATGATAAATATGAACTAAATAGATTCTAATTTCTTTGTTAATAGTATTCTCTTTAAACCAATGGAATGCATATTCTTCAACAATAAATTAAATTGGCTGGATTTGATTATCAATTATGAAGAAGAAATCATTTAATTTTTTAAATTATTTGAAAAACAGATCATTCTTCTACCTGGAATGGCTAAAAATCGTAATAATCACAATTCCCTTTTTTCATTCTATTCAGGATAAAAGCCTTTGCTTAAATGTTAGGCAACTATTTTTGTTTTGTCATATCCATCTTTTGTATTTAAAGGATTCAATAGAATAATTGTTTTAAAAAATGACCAGAACATAATCTTTTGTAAGAAAAAAAAAAACCTGGGCTCAGGACCATTTTGCTATGCAGATGTGTATGTAGTAAGGGCTTTTAAAAAGTTAATTATGGGGCCGGCCCGGTGGCGCAAGCATTAAGTGTGCTCACTCCACTGTGGCGGCCTGGGGTTCGCCGGTTCGGATCCTGGGCGCGCACCGATGCACCGCTTGTCAAGCCATGCTGTGGCGGCCTCCCATATAAAGTGTAGGAAGATGGGCACAGATGTTAGCCCAGGGCCAGTCTTCCTCAGCAAAAAGAGGAGGATTGGCATGGATGTTAGCTCAGGGCTAATCTTCCTCACACACGCACAAAAAAGTTAATCAAAAACTGAATTGCTAAAAGGGATTCAAAATCATGATGGTGATTCAGGAATATTAAATAACATTTTTCAAGAGAGAAAACAATTAGTGCCCAAAGGACCTCCAAGATCAAACGGTTTCTAGTTTGGAATACCATCCCCCACCACCCCACTCCCCTCTCCTCTCCTAGGCCCATCTCAAATGTCCCTTTTTCTGCATAATTTTTTGTTGGCAAACCTAGACAGTTAGTCACTCCCTTCTGAGTGCCAGGCTATGGACTGAGTGCTAGAGATACCAAGACTAAAAGGAAACAGTCTCTGTTCTGCCCTTAAATGGGGGAGAAAGCCATAATTAGACTGACTACAGTCCAACAGAGAAAGTGTCATTAGAGCAATATGATCAAGTGGGCCCCAGGTAAAAAGAGAAGCAAATATTTATAGTCTTGATGTTTCCACAGTACTCTCTCCCTACTTCTACCGTACCAGTTTATTTGTATTCAAGTCCATCTCTACACTAAGCTGGAGTTCCTTCATTCACTAAAAAATAGGCATTCAGTTTCCTCTATGTGCCAGGCATTGTCACAGCAAGCATTGTCTGAGTTCTGATCCTAACATAACCCTTGCCATTATGTACTCAGAGCCCAGCACAAGCCCAACAAATGTATAATAGGAGTCTGATGAACGTTTGTTAAGTAAACAAACAAATAATGAATTACTGAATGAACTCATATTGGCAAACAGGAGAGGCTTTGCAAAATAGAATGCAAAACATACACATTTGGATTTAACTGGGCACAGCCCAGGAGGCTGAAGCTGATGCAAACGTGGGTGCAGGGAACCCACTTTTTGGTTTTTTTCTCCTCAGTACGCTACTTGTAACTTATCAGTCATTTTGGAAAATTTAACTTTTTTAAACTCCTGAATCTTGACGCCAATTAAAGAAAATCACAGCAAAGTGAAGGAACCAGGAAACAGTTTGTAGACGTAAAGAACATTTTCTGCTCTTGGAGCTTTAGTATGAAAAATGAGAATTTAAACACGAATTTTAATAATTTTAGGAAAATGTTTATTGCTGTCTTAGTTATAAGAGTTGAAAACAGGAAACAACCCAAATATCCATCAACAGGATGATGGACAAACAAATTGTAGTATCTTCATACCAAAATAAAAAGGAATAAACTTCTGATACCATGTAACAATATGAGTGAATCTCAAAAACGTTATGTTGAGTGAAAAATGCTGGACACGGAAGAGTGCATACTGATCTATTACATCTATGTAAAGTCCAAGAAAAGACAAAACTAATCTACGGTAACGGAACAGTGGTTGCCTGGGAAGATGAAGGAGGAATTGACTGGAAAAAAGCAGAAGGAAATTTTCTGTGGTGATGGAAACATTCTACGTCTTGTTTTGAGTCGTGGTTACATGGATGTACACAAGTGTCAAAATTCATTGAACTGAACCTTTAAGACGAGTGCATTGTATGTAAATTATGCTACAACAAAGGAAAAAAATCATTGGAACGTTCCATGTGTTCTAATTATCGTTTCCTTTCAGAATTTTTATTAAAATGTAACCTTAGAATCCTCATCTTCATTTTGCAGATTTTTAAACATGCTTCTTAAAATCTGTATTATTTTTGTAAATTACACCACAATATTTGCATATTATGAGTAAAATGTTTAGTGCAGATAAGATACGGTGCTAAACCAACTAAAGATAGAGCCTTTTGCCATATCAGACTCTATGTATTCAGGAATTAGAGGAACTTGGTTTGATATATTTCTTCTTTGTGAATTAGCTCATACAGCGGCAGTGTGCTTTCTCCTTCATAAGCGTTCAAACAGATTACAAGTACAGAACAGGACATGTGTTTTGAGTTTTTCCCCTAGGAGGTGGTGGGCTTTGTGCTGACTCATTCACACGCTCTCACCTGGCCTCCCATGACCCCGCACACGTATCTGTAAGGCAGTTGGTGCTGGTTTGGGATTTAATCTGTGGTGACTGGAGCTGAAGTTCTCTCTCACTAAGTGTCTCTGACTGTATGGAAATGAGAACCCCGACCTTGGCCTCATTAGCACTCTTCCAAACAGCTAAGTGAATCAGCCACTGGCACATACCAATAATAGACTGAAAACACGTTGAGTTGATAGTGATATTAAGGTGCACATAAGGCCATTCTTTTCTCTTTAAGCCCTTGGTGATATGTAGCAAATTCTCAAGCTCTCTTATACCCAGAATCACGGTCCCATCATCACTGCTACCCTGCTTTTCCCTTCTATGCCCCCAAACAAATATACAAGTAGGAGGTATGACTTTTACTCCACAAACAAGGGTGTATGAAAAATGTCACAATACTTCATTTTGTTCCGAAATTAAAATACATTTAAGCACAAGTCCTCGTCTTACTGGGCTTCCCAGTGTTGTGCAAAAGCCCCTGAGAACTCACCTAGATCACATCGCTTGGACCAAGCCCCCTTGTCATCAATCCATACCACTCACCACCCATGGGCTCCTTGTCCAAGCTCTCACACTCCCTTAAAGTTCAGACAGCTCTGCGGATTCCTGCCATGTTTGGCACAGAACTCTTTGCCAGGGCTTAAAGCCCCAGAGCCTAATGTTCAGCCTCTCCAGGCACACCTCATGATCGTCGCTCCCCACCATGTTCTTCCCCAGGATTCTTCAAGGGAGCAGGGCATGGGTCTCTGCTACATGAAGAACAAACTGAAAACCAGCATTCTTTCTTAAAGAGTCCCTCCTTCTCTCTGCTTCTACCCTCTTTGGGACAGGGTTTGGGGAATGGGAAAGGAAAAGAGAAAAATAAGAATATACAAATTAACATCTCAATTATGCAAACATATGCCTATATCCTAACAATATCACCAATATCAATATATCAATCAATATAGCTGGTTTTGATTTGAAACTCTATTACTGATCAGCTGTGAGAACTCAGACAATTTACCTAAATACAGAAAGCCTCACTTTCCTCATCTATAAAATGGGAATAAACTTTAGTCTGACTATTTTATAGCTCTATTATGAGGACTAAAGTAAACAGCAATGACCTTGTACTATTTATAGAATTTAAGTGTTTTCCATTATTAATTCATATATCTTTTATATAATCCTTCAAAAATGTGGGAGGGTTTTATAATGAGCAAAGAATGGCACAAAAGTAATATACTGTTATACTTTTTAAATGAAGACCCAGTAACCATATCTTGATATATTTTTAAAAGTCTCTTCCATGGCTGCCCCCAACCACCACATTACATACCACATATTCCCAAATCCTATTAATTGTGAAGAACTTGGTTCCATTTATGTTCCTGTTATCTCCCAGGCCCAAGTCCAACCTTCTATATGATAGCTCTATATTCAGGCAGCTATTAATCTAACAAATGCTTTTCTCTATATATCAATTTAAAATTTAAAAGAACTATAAGGAATCACCTTTACCATCTTGTCTTAGGGCTAAGTCAACTCTCTTGTCATAATCTAGTCTGCAGGGACCTTGATCCCCCAAGAGAGCAAACCATTCCACTGCATGGAGGACATCATGATGTTTGAATCTGATGAATAATAGGTAGCACGGACATTAGATGCCTGATTAAGACACATGCTTCAGAGGGTAGAAGCTACAACTCAATGAAATCCAGGAGGCAGACACATAGATGAAGTTTCTAGGGGTCCAACATTCTGGATCATACTGGGATATTCCCTCCAAAGGGAAAGACAAGTTGTTGCACCTTGTACCAACTATAAACAAGAACAATTTTCACCATTTGGTGGAACTCTATATTTTGGAGGCAACAGACTGCACATATGAATGTGCTGCTCTGACCAATTGAGTGTACGACCCATAATGCAACCAGTTTTGAGTACTGAACAAGTAAAAGCAGGCTCTACAATTAGTCCAGGATGTAGACTGTAAACTAATCCAGTGCAAGCTGTGCTGCTACAGGGGCCTATGACCCAGCAGATCCAGTAGCAATTGCTGTTTCTACGGTAAGTCCCTACACTGTATGTAGCCTATGGCAAAGGCTCCAAGAGGAGCCTCCAAGAGGCTCATCCTCCAAGAGGATGACCGTGGTGCATACCCTGAGGGTTTGAAGTAAAGTAGTGCCCTGCTTTCCAGATAACTGTTCTCCTTTTGAGAAACTGCTCCTGCCTTGCTATTGGACCTTACAGAGAATGAACCTCTGGCCCTGTGGACTTGAGCTGCCTATAATTGACTGGGTGTTATCTGATTTATTAGGCCACACACTTAGGCATGCACGGCAACACTTTGTCACCAAGAGGAAATGGTATGTGCAAAATCAGGCTCAAGTAGATCCCAAAAGAACAATAAAGTCACATGTGCTGGCGGCTCAGGCTCCTATGGCGCATTCTTCTGCCACGCTGCCATCTTTCCTTCATCTGATACTAGGCTTTTATGGAGATCTCTCTGTGAACAAATGACTGAGGAAGGGTCTGGTTTACAGAAGTTTTTTTCTAAATACACTGACAAACTTGGACTAGAGCACCACAGCCACAATCAAGAGTGTGCTAAAAAAATAAAAATAAAAGAAATAAACACTGGGGAAGAGAGATCCTCTCAGTGGGCAGAACTTTAAGCAATATATTTCACTCTCCACTTTGACTGCACTGAGAGATGGCCTGAGATATGGATGAACTACACTGCTTCATGGGTAACAGCTAATGGTTGGCTGGATCCCCAAGGATTTAGAAAGAAAGGATCAGAAGATTGTCTGCAAAGCAGTATGTAGATGGACCTCTTATATGTGCACAGAGCATGAAGGTATTTATGTGAATGTTAAGTGTTATATGAATGCTCACAAAGTTACCTGCTGCAGACAAAGATCGCAATAATCAGGTAGAAAAAACAGTCTACTCAGTGGATGTCTGTCAGTTTCTTTCTCCAAACACCCAGGTACTTGCTCAATGGGTTCATGTACACAGGACATGACAGCAGGAATGGAGGCTGCATATGGGCCCAACACCATGGACTTCCCATCACCAATCGTGGCTACCACCACTACTAAGTGCTCCAGTTGACAACAGCAGAAGCCAGCGCTGAGCTCCTGTTATGGCACCATTTGGTGGGGAAGGGAGATAATCCAGCCACCAGTTACACTGGACCCCTTCCATAATGGACAGACTGCAATTGTCTTCACTGGAATAAGCACTTATTCTAGATATTGCTTTTTCTTCTCCACTTGCAGTACCTCTGCCAACACATCATCTATGGACTTATTGATTGCCTTAGTCACGTTCTTGGTATCCTTTCATGGTATTGACCTTCATGGTAGACAAATTGCTTCAGACTAAGCAACTCATTTCACAGCAAAAAAACAAGTACAGCAACGGGTTCACACCCATGGAACTCGCTTGTTTTACCACTAACACCTAGAAGCAGCTGGCCTGAGGGAAACGTGGCATGGCCTCCTGGATTCCATTATGGTTCTAGTTGAGGGAAAGTCATGTAAGGTGGAGTCACTATCCTACAAGATGCAGCATATGCTTTAAACCAGTGACAATACACGGTGCTTTCTCTCCCATAGCCATCATCTCTGGATCTGAAAATAAAGAGATGAAAATGACAGTAGCTCCTCTCACTGTTACTCCTAATAATCTACTTACAGGATACTTGCTTCCTATTCCCACAACTTTGTGTAGTGGGCACTTTTTAGACAGCTTACTTCCTAGAAGGAGAGTGATTCTACCAGGGAAACAACAATTGTTCTATTGAAGTGGAAGTTGAGATTGCCATCTGGCAACTTAGGTTCCTCATGTCACTGAACCAACAGATAAAGGAAGGGTTGCTGTACTTGGTTGGGGTAATTGATTCTGTTGACCTGTATTGGTTGCTACATAATGCTAGCAGAGGTCTAGAACTCAGGGGATTCTCTAAGGCATCTCTTAGTAATTTACTATGTCCAAAAAATACAGGACTGTGGCCAGCCCGGTGGCGCAAGCGGTTAAGTGCGCGCGCTCCACTGCGGCGGCCCAGGATTCACCGGTTCGGATCCCGGGCGCGCACTGACACACCGCTTGGCAAGCCATGCTGTGGCGGCGTCCCATATAAAGTGGAGGAAGATGGGCACGGATGTCAGCCCATGGCCAGTCTTCCTCAGCAAAAAGAGGAGGATTGGCGAATGTTAGCTCAGGACCGATCTTCCTCACACACACACAAAAAATACAGGACTGAAAAAGAATTCAGACCCTTCAAGAATGAAGGCTTGGGTCACATCACCAGGTAAAGAGCACTGACCAGCTGGCTGAAGGCAAGGAGAATGTAGAATGGGTGGTAGAAAAAGGAATTTATAAATATCAGCTGTGGCTTTGTGACCAGTTCCAGAAATAAAGAAAGTAGCAGATATGAATAGTTTCTTCCTCATTTGTTTCCATTCCTTTTTTCCTCCTAATTCTCTTTTATATAAACAGTGTTGGTGACAATTAACTTTAAAATATATAGTCTTTAGTGACTAAACCAAAAAAAATAATTAACATCAACTGGAGATGGATACGAAGAGTGTTAGAGATTCGTGTCTCCAATTTGGGGGGAGAAGTTGAAAGCATGTTTTCACAAAGGGAAGTTACAACTTGCTAGACAGAAGCACAAAGTTGTTACTAGCATAAGATAGAAGTTTTAAAATGGGTAGAAGATAGCGTGTGGATAGTTGGTAGCCAAAGAGGGGATCTGTGAGAGTTGATTCACCACTCATCTCTCACCCTTCTACTCTGTGCTCTGTGACACTGAGGCTGGAGATATGAGGACCACATTGCCAAGACTCTTTTGCCAGCTTGTTCCGGTTAGATTCTGCCAGTGAGAGGCACAACGGGGGAGACTGAAAGGGAGGAGAAGAGAAGAGATGTTTTTTCCTGCCTCCAGCAGCTGTCAGCATGTCTCCAGCACAAAGAGACAGCAAAGACTCTAGCATCTTTTAGCACCCCGGGACAGCCATGTGAAACCCCCTCAGGGATCTGGACACCAGCCACGCAGTGCCCTCTCAGAAGTCCCAGCAGCCTCAGCACTCGCCATGAGGCACCCCCACAGAGGTCTGAGCCAGCTGAGTGGTGCCCTCAATGGTCCGAGCACAGCTGTGTGGCAGCCTCTCAGACAACTCAGCACAGCTAGGCAGTGGCCTCCCCCTCACACCCCACTCTGAGGCAGCAGCTCCCTGGTTCTAGTATCTCCACCTCTTTCTTTTTTGTTCTCCCAGTCTTGAGGTGGTAGCTAGTTCCAATCTATTAATCTCTGGGTTAGCTCACCATCCTTTTTTTTTTTTTCTTTGAGGCTATTAATTCCTTATATTGAATCCCCTCTGTTTAAAATACCTAATGTGGTTTCTGTTTTCTTAACTGGACCCTGACAGACACTAGCATATATTTTAAAAGTTGATAATAAAATATTTTAAAACACATAGCCAAAATGAAAATATTCAATATTTATGACCATCTTTTATTATTCTGAGTTTTAAAGAATTAAACCTCCTCCAGAATTCAACCTCTTTCTGTCTCTGGATAGTGTGAAACCTCAATTTCCGTTGGGGTCACATAGCTCTATGTCAGTCTACCAAGTGGCACTAAGCCCAGCTTCTCGTCTTCTTCCCCCAAACACAGGAACAGGATATACGGCCCCTCCTAGATAGAGCGCTGTGAGCAGAGACTAAAAGCATTATTTAGATGTGAGTGTCAGGAAGTCAAAACAACAACTCTCTTCAAAAATTGCAGTCTCAGCATGTGCCCATTACAGAGACTGCTTTCCACCTCTCAGTTGAGGTGCTATAAAAACACAGTGGTCCACTCCCTGGCTTTTGGTGGAGGGGTCATGTGGGTCAATCTTTAGACTGACAAGTGAGCTTCCTAGTTCCATCAAATGTCATGATGAGAACGGGGATTTAAGCAGACATGTGCCAATGCTACTTGGAAGAAGTTGTTTAAAGTGCTGGCCCCTAAGAAAAACACTCTTCCCTGAGAATGTGACAACATTTACAGGCTTCCTAAAGGTTCTATACAATTGAGGTAGTTTCAAAATGAGACAGTGAGCTGAACAATAACATGTTCCTCCTTTGCTTTCCATTTTATTTCTATGACCTACCCCCAGTCAGTATCTGTACATAGGACATGAAGCAGTTTTCCATTCAGGGCTCCTTTGTAAGCTGAGGCAAAAGAGAGGCTCTAGGATAAAGTGAGGGCTCCCATTACCACAGGTATTGGAATTCCTATGGTGGATAAACAAGCAATGGCAAACCCTTTAGAAACATGCTTTGCTGTCACTTATTCAGTTCATCCCACAGAGGTGGAGACGGCAACTTTCCACTGCACTGCAAGACCGGGACTTGGGTTCATCGTCATCCCTGCTTCTGCAGATGGGCAACAAGCGAGTAGAAGAGAATGCCATCTTTTGCACTGTCATCGTGGGCTTTCTCTTAGTGTACTTCCAATGGGTTCTTATTTTAAAAGAGGCTCTGGTCCTCCTCTAATTTGAGTCATGTTACTAGTCATACCAGCCTTAGTAATTGTCAGGCTACAGGAAGAAGAGTGGAGAGGGGGAAAATCCAGTCATTTTTAAATATTATGAAGTGCAAAAAAAGGGAGCAATGGCATCATTTTGAATGTGAACTTCTGCTTATTATAAGAACAGTTGTTTGGGCCATTGCCACACAGATGAGGTAGAAGAGGAAAGATTTTTTTGCGTGAGAAAACAGCACAGGAATATCGACAAAGGGTTCTGTTGTGTCCTTGGGGGCTAGTCTTTCTAGAGGTGCTTTGCCTAGATCTTCTTCTGCCCCCAAAACGCAGGGACAGAAAAAATTGCCCCACTGAGAGTGGAGATTTAAGGCTTGGAGAACCAAATGAATCATTGGAACCCAATAGAAATATCACCTCCTCCAGGGAGAATTAGTTTCCCCTGCTCTGTACTCCTGTGTTCACATTTGTTGTAATGATTTGCTGAGATCTGTCTCTTTGCTTGAAGGCAGGAAACACGTCTTATTCATCTTGGTATATGCCCAGCATTAGCCAGTGCCTGGGACAAGAGGGTTCAGTGAGTGTTTATCTAGTAATGGTTGAACAAAGGAGGCATGCGTGGAAACTAGGTCTTAAATTAACCTCAGGAATGAACCTGCCTGGATATTCAGAATGAAATTGTTGGCAGAGGCTGGTTCAGAACATTCATAAAGCACATGACCCAAAAGTTTCAGGATTTTAGCAATGAACACAATGAAGGAAGGTGAAGTAGCTGGAAGGGCTTCCTGGTGACATGATGTGTCCCATAGCCCCTAAGACCTTACCTCTGAAAGCCACCTCCATCTCCCTCCCTTTGAGCCTTAGTAGTCAACTGCTAAGATAACTCCAAGTGCATGATTATATGCACACACACATATTTGTGCAAAATATAATGTCTTTCCAGCCAAGGTGAGCCTTCCAGCAATGAGAAATATTTCTTAAGGTATCTACCAGCAAAGAAAAGAAAAAAACAAAACTCCAGGCATCAAACAGTGAGGAAAAAAATGGTGAATAGTTGAAGTCCTGAAACAACACCCATTCACAATGATTGACTGTTCGTCTAGAAAGAAAGAAATGCTCTTTTATTTTTCTGGATGTGAGGAGGGCTATCACAGCCAGGCTGGATGTGGCTCTCCTGCATTGTTCCCCTCAGAGTCTCTTGATACTAACTAGATCTGGAAATCAAGCCCCCAGTGACTAGCGGGAGACTAAAATGCTGCCTGAACATTCAAGATCACTAAAAATTATGTTCCCTTTTCTCAGGAAAGGCATCTGCTTTGGTTCTGATCATATTCTTGCCAGTTTCTCCCTCAGGCATCAGAGTTCTGTGCCAAGCTCAGATAGGTGATTAGAGCCTTCCGAGATGGTAATCAGGCTGCCTGACATCAAAGGACCATCCTCTTTGGATTCCCTACTCTTTAATCCTGTTGCCTGTACCTGTCAAAGATAATGCACAGAAAGAAACCAAGAGACCTGGCTCACTTATGAACTATAGATTAAAAAGCCTAAATAAAGTAGTGGCCAATAAAATCCAGCACTGAATTAAAAGGATATACAAATGATTGGGAACTTTATAATTTTATAGGGATCAGACTGCCGCACCTGGAACCACTGATCAATTCTGACATCACTAGAAGTAGGACAACTGGATCTTATGTGCCTCCCAATGTGGTACAAAATCAAGGATACAGCACCACCTCTGAAATATTCTTGCTTAAAATTGAAACTTTCGTCTCATCAACCTCTAGGTCTAACTACCAGTTATAGGAAATGCAGGGAAAGGAGAGACTGTGTTTACAACCACAAGGAGGCAATCAATCAAATCTTGAACACAGGAGATTCAACAGATGACCCCATTTCTTCAACTAAGCACGGAAAAAATAAACTGAGAGGGAGAGCTGTTGTAGATTAACAGACTTCTTAAAACAAACCAACAATTCAAAGAAACCAATATTTGAGGCTACTGGAGAAAATTGAACTTGGGTAGATTATTAGATGACTCTAAGAAATGAGTATTAATTGGTGCTTTTGTTAGATGTTATAACAGCACCATGCTTGTGTTTTTAAAGTTCTTATCTGTTAGAGAGTCATATTAAAGTATTTACGGATAAAATGATCGATTGTTCTTGGATTTGCTTTAAAACACTCTACCCAAAAGGGGAGGAGGAGAGAATAGATGAAACAAAAATGTTGATAATTATGGAATTTGGGTGTAAATTATATGAGAATTTATTATATTATTCTCTTCACTTTGGAGTTTGTTTGAAAATTTCCGTAACTAAAATGAAATAAAAATAAACACCATGACCAAATAAGGGAATTTCCAGAAATGCAAAAATGATTTGACGTTAAAAATACTTCACTACGACAAAAGATTAAAGGAGAAAAATCACTTAAGCAATTTAATAGATGCTAAAAAGGCCTTTGAAAAATTCAATATGTAGTCCTGATTTTAATAACAAAAATATTGCAAACAACAACAGAGGATTTGCTAAATGTATTAGGGTATCTCCATCTGATAAAATACCATCCATTTGTTAAAAAACGATGTTCTGGGAAAATAACTAGTGGCATGGAAATAATGCTCATGATGTAGTAAGGAAAAAGAAAGTTTCCAAAATATTAAGATATTATTTCATTTTATATTGATACTTTATATGTCAAAATGGGAAGAACCGTTAGATGTGGGTTTGGGTTGGTTTGTGATTTTCATTCTCTTTCTTGCACTTAGCTGTATTTTCCAAAGTATCTACAGATAACACATATTATCTTTTTAATAAAGGAAAAGCACACAATCTTATTTTAATTTTTTTATTTGAAACTCTTGTGGTCATTTCTTCAGTTTCAAATACACCTAATGAACTCTGATCTAAACAACATGTCTCCATTTTGCCCAAAAGAATATTTTAAGACACTATCAAATGCCTTGTTGGAATTAAAATCCATAGAGCTTGCAGTGTTCCCTAAGTAATAATGTTATGGGAATAAAAATCAGGTGCCCTATTGAAAAACAATATTCATATTAAACACCTTGAACCACTCTGATATAATTAGGTTATATCAATTGTATTTTTAAATAATTCATATTTCACAACTCTGCATGCATATGGCACAAAGTCTGAGAAAACACAAAAATGGAATCAGTTTTTACATGGCAAGAGACTCAGGAATTTCTTCTTTTTCATTTCTCTAACGATGTTATAAAAGACAAGAAACTATGCAGTACATTTTAGAATGATACGTATCCAAAGTGAATTAAATTGTTAAAATTTCAGGAAAAAGGGTAGCTTCAGGTATCTCATGAAAAATGTAGTACTTCATGAGATACTACTTTGCTGCAAGAGCATGAGAGATAAACTCGTAATTTTCTTAACCAAATAATAAATGAATTATTAGGAAATAGAATTAAGCTTTATTGTGAACTGTGTTGCTAAAAATCTAATTGCTATACGTACCATCCACTGATAGTTTTGAAGCACTGAAAAGACAAAAAAAGAAATAAACTAAAAGAAATCAAACATCCTCCCAAATTGCATGTTTTCCAAAATTCTTTCATTGAGCCTGACACTTCAGTTCCATTGGTAAATTAGATTGAGCTTCCCTCTGAGTGGATTTGGTTTATTTTCAGCCTCATTATTAAATTTGCATGGTAGATACAAACTTGCTTACGAAAGGGCATTCCCTAAGAAAAGTTAAACTTTTATAATTAACCTTTAAAAATAAGCTCCAGAGATATTATTAAGCCGAAGGAACAATACACAGGCTTCTGTCCTCATTCACTCACTAAAACCCCCCAGTTAGCACCAAGAGTATTGTGACTTCACAGGAGCTTGGCCTAATGAAGGTCAGTTGGACTACACACTAAATGAAATGCAGGAATATTTTTAGCTTGACTATTGACCTTCCTCCTATGTTTAGCTTTTTGCATTCCTGAAAATACAAAACTATCTTTAAAATGCTCATTTTCCAAATGACCAGGGTAGACTTGATATGAGATGATCTTTGACTGGTGTGGCCTGACAGCTGTATGATACTCTGGTCTGCACTTTTCTTCTAATAATAGAAATACTCTGGGCCAAGTGCTCATATAATCTAAATGAAATGTATCCCATTTCTGCATAAATTGTTGAAATGCTATTTTAGATGACTAGGTTTTACCCTATGTTTTCTCATCCTTTTGACACAGGTTCCAAACCACTGACTGGAGAAATATATAATTCTGAAAGTAAAAATTTATAATACTGAAAGTTTCAACTTGAGCCAGATTTTGAAATACCATAAGACTTATATTAATAATAGTATCATTTATTCATTTAATTCCAGTGAATTCGAGAGCTACATAATATGTCAAAGAATCTAACAAACAGCCATTTTTTTTCAGTCTTATAAAATTTTTGATATATGTTATATTGTTGTGCAAACATGCAATTTTAGAAACTTAGGGGAAAGCAGAACATTTAGTATAGTCTTCTTTTTATTGTAATAAATTCTAAAGTAGAGTTGGAGATGTTAGTGTATATGGTAAGATATTACAAAACATTATTCTTTAGGGTTGAAGTTTTTGTTTCCTGCCAATCTAAAATTTATTAGGGGAAAAGAAAATGAACACACACAGACAAACTGCAGTGAATAGAACCCAGTGTTAATATCAATATATTCTTTTAGAGTGGAATGATCATATCTACTACCAAGTCATTCACATTTAATTTCTATTCACAAAACTTGAGATAAATAGTTCTTTTCAATTGGGCACTAGCCTCTCTACCTGGATTTCCCAAGAACTCATAGTTCTAGCCATGTTCTCTCTTTCCTGAGCTCCAGATCCATAGTTCTACCTGCCTCCTGGTCCTCTCCATCTGGATGATCCACAGGTCCTGTACAAACCTGGACCTCATTTTCCCCACCCTATACCCAACCCACTTCTTCCCTGAGGACTCCTCAACTTAGGAAATGGCATTGCCATCCACATAGTCAGAAGGTTATGAGAGTTGGAAATTTTCCATCACTGCCCATGCTTAATTAGGCACCAAGTCCCAGAGAGCCTATGAACATTCCTCAAATGTATATATTCTATTATATTCCCAAGGGCTTTATCCTCTTTAGGTCATCTGTTCCTCTCAAGAATACTATTTTAAGGGACTCTGAACAGACTTCTGTTTCTGGCCAACATTAAATAACAGTAACTGAATTTATCCTCTTTCCTGAAACAACTAAACAACTGAACAAATATGTGAAACAATGGTTCACAAAACCTTGGTCATCAGGCAACAAAGGACAGCGACCCCTGAGAGACGGGAACTAATAAGGTTAGCACTGTGATGACCCTGGCTTTGTCCCTAGAAAAGGTTTTCAGCCTGGCCCGGGGAGGGGAAAACCAAGTATGGAGAGCCTGCCAGCCTCTCTGAGCTGAGGAGACAGACTTGTGAGTGTGAGGAAGCCAAAGTTTCCAGAATCACAAGGCAGACTGACAGAGGGAAAGAGCTGGACATCTGAAGAGGGTAATCCTTGGTGTTCAGCTGAGTACTAGTCACTGCATGCAGGTAAGGAAACTCAGGCCAGGTTAAAAAAACAAAACGAAACCGAAAATATTAAAGGGAAAAATACCCTAATCTCACGTGGACTGAAAAAATTGCCTGTTCCCATCAGCCAAATTAGAAAGCTTCATAATTCATGGGGCATCAGTTAGAGTACTCAAAAGGGGTTTGCCCAGTAATGAGGAAAACTAGTCCTAGACTAAACATTGCTTTGGTTCTCCTTAACAAAGCTTTAAAGCCAGACACAAGAGGAGCTACTGTTTCCAAGGAATATAGGCACAACCCAGAAGAAAGCTCAAGAATGTTTATAGGAATATAAAACTATCCAACAAGGTAAGAATCACACGTCTGGTATCCAACCAAAAGTGACAAGGCAAATAAAATAAGACAAAATTGTGCCATTTGAAAAACATGGATGGACCTTGAGGGTATTATGCTAAGCGAAATAAGCCAGACAAAGAAAGACAAGCACCGTATGGTTTCATCCATACGTGGAAGATAAACACACACGGATAAAGAGAACAGATTAGTGGTTACCAGAGGAGAAGGGTGTCAGGGGAGGGCGAAAGGGGAACAGGGGCACATATGTATGGTGATGGATGAAAACTAGACTATTGGGGGTGAGCACGATGCAGGCCATACAAAAACTTATATATAAAATGTATACCTGAAATTACACCATGTTAGGAGCCAATATGACCTCAATAAAATAAATAAATCTAAAAAAGTGACAAGGTAAGAAAAGAAGCAGGACAAAATGACCCACGAGGACTAGAAAAATCAATCAATCAAAACTGACCCACAATACATATAGAAGATATTATTTAGTGGATAAGGATATTAAAGCAGTTATATTATAACTGTATTCTAAGTGTTCAAGAAGCTAAAGGAAAGATTAAACATGTTAACTGGAGACATGGAATATATAAAGACTCAAATCGAATTTCTAGAGATGAAAACTACAATGTCTGAGATGAAAAATGTACCAATGACGGAATTAATGGCAGATTAGACAGTGCAGAAGAAAACATTAGTGAATTTGAATACATAACAATAAAAACTATCCAAAAACACAGTGAGATAAAAAATTCCAAAAAAATAAAAATAAAAAGAGCTTCAGTGAGCTGTGAGACAATTTCAAGAGACATGTAATTGGAATTCCCAAAGAAAAGGGAGAGGGGCAGAAAAAATACTTGAAGTAATAATGGCCAAAATTTTTCCAAGTTTGATGAAAACTATTAATCCACAGATCCTAAAACTGAAAAAAACTCAAGCACAAGACACATGAATAAAATTACACCAAGGTACATCATAATCAAATTCCTTAAAACCAGTGATAATTAGAAAATCTTAAAAACAGCCAGAGACAAAAGACACATTACATACAGAAGAACAAAAAAAAAATGTATATGAAAGCAGAATTCTCATTGGAAAAAACACAATGTAGAAGATACTGGAGCATCATCTTTAAAGTATAGAAAGAAAAAAATTGTCAATCTGGAATACTTTGAAAATACTAGTGAAAATATCTTCAAAAATGAAGGCAAAATAAAGACTTTTTCAAACACAAAAAAGCTTAAAATTTATCCTCAGCAGAGGTGCACTACAATAAATGTTAAAAGAGGTACTTTAATGAGAAGGAAAATGATGCCATGTGGAAATCTATGTCTACACCAAGAAATGAAGAATACCAGAAATGGAAGCTATGTCGGTCAATATGAAGAATTTTTGTCATATGTTTAAAATATCTTTAAAAGATAACTAATTCTTTAAAGCAAAAATAATAACAATGTATTGTGGGTGTATAATGTATGGAGACCTTAAATGTGTGACATCAAAGCACAAAGTCTGGGAGGGGAGAGATGGAAGCAAACTGCACTAAGGTTGCTCTACTACGTGTAAAGTGGAAAGACCTCACTTGAAGGTAGACGATGATAAGTCAAAGACATATGCTATAAACCATAAAGAAACACTGAAAGAACATCACAGAGAGATACAGCTAATAAGCCAATAAAGGAGATAAAATTAGGTTATAAAAAATAATTCAAAGAAGGCAGTAAAAAGGGAACCAACAACAAAACAGTGGATATCAAGTTTTGCTAATTTTTTTTGTCTCAGCAAAGCCTCTTTTATATACAGAATCTTATGGTTAAGCTGAAGATAATAAACAGGTAAAAGTAATAGTGCTCTGGTTGATGTGGGAGTAGGAGAGCATGGATTCCTTCTGCCCCATCCCCCTGAGTGTTCCTGAGGCTAGAGGGGCTCCTCAAGACCTTGGTGTGATACACCTCCACTCTAGAATTTCTCCTTTCCCAGGTGGAGAACTGAGGACAGAAAGACCCAGTGAAACACACAAGTCACTGACCTGTGACTGAACCCTAGGTTTCTTTACTTGCAGTTAATTCCACCATGCTGCTGAGAATAGAAACATACGGGAAACATACTCAAGCTATCAATGGTTAAATCAGAAGAAAAGAGTGAAGTAAGAAAGTCAGAAAAGCATAGTGTGTATATCTTGACAAACCTAACCACAAATCAAGTTTTTTTACCCAAGATGAAAGCAAATACTAGGAATTTGATTCATTATTTCCCCTAATGTTCATTAGTATTTGTTTTCCTCAATCTGTATTGGCCATTTTGGGGTTTGTGATACATAAAGACAACCCAGAGGATGAACTTCAGATATGCTGAATCTGAAATAAAAACAACTTATTAGTTTTGGTGAATGAAAACACTACACCTGGCATGTCCTGCTAAATCAGCTGAAGGCTGAGGGAATATCTAATCTTCTGAACAGGCCTCTTTTTCCCTTTTTTCCTTTTGTTCTAATGGTGCAAAAATGGTATAATACATTCTGTGATAATGGCTTTCCTTATAGTATATTGAAATCAAATGCTCCATTTTCAATCTCTGTTTCAGATTTGAAATGATTATGCTGATAAGTAGTAAAGAAAACAGATCTATAAGGGACACACTTCCAAATAATGTGATGGATTTATTTGAATATAACATGAGTCCTAAAACAAACACAGCCAAAATATACTGCAGAACATGGCTATAAATTTCAGTGGATGATTCCCTAACTACAGCAGTGAGAAGAATATTTCTATGGTAAATGTTGAGTTGGGAGGACCATTTCATTAACACGGGTATGACTTAGGACAGCAGCAGAGCCAAACCTGTGTAGTAGCGTGCCATTCTCCAAGTACAAGAACAGTCAGGTTCTGACCAGCTCCAACATTTCAGCTCAAGCCAATACTTACAAATGTTCAGGCCCCTACTTGGTATCTTACTACTCCATTTCAGTGGCTGCCATTGAGTTCCAAAGTTTTATAGCAAGAAATATTACATAGGTTTTTTATTAGAGTAGGCTAAATGAGCGTAAAAGCAATATTATCAACTTTTTAAACTAAAGTTAGAATCATAATCACTATATAAATGGTTTCTTTTAAGACTCTTCAATCCAATATTGCTTCTACCCAAACCAAGATTTTGAAAGCATGAATAAAGTGGAATGCAAAATCAATGATGTCAATGAGCTTATTTTACCTTCTAGCGTGTGTGAGGGTTTGAAACTGAGTCATGTGTGTCAGTTGCTTTTTTAAAATATACATATTTAAAAGGGAAATTTTTAAAAAATCAGTAAATGAAATTTTAGTTTTCAAAATAAAGCATAAGCAAATAAATCATTTGGTTTGCATGATTCAGGTTTAGTATTATTATAAATAAGGGTTATTACTCGTCTTTGACTTGCGGTCAAAGCTTTCACAGCTCTTCTCCTTCAAGTCAGTGGAGCACATATTTCTCGTGCCTATGTTTCAAAAAGAATCTTAATCAAAATTAAAAACAGTGCAAATCTCTTGAAATCCAAAAGGAATCATAAAAAACATTAACTATGATTAATACTATTAATTCTTTAATGCAAAGATTGCTTGGACATTTTATCAATATTTACAAAAAGATGGAGCTATAAGAGCCATTCACCTCTCTCCAGGTGGGTAGATGTCTAAACCTGTTACTTCTCGATGGAGATGAGAGATGGAAGATAGAATAAGCTAAAAACATCCTCCAAACTATGCACATTCCCTCTTTTTATCAGAATAGCGACAGGGGAAATGTAAATGCTAGGAAAAACTCCCTACTTAATCAGATAGCCCCCCTCACCTTGTTAAATCCCCTTCCTAAGAACTCTAACCATCTTTATGATGATCTCTACAAATAAAAATCAACAATTATAATGATAATGATAATAAAATAATGACATCTTCTATTAAATGTCACTTTGCTACTTATAAAGGCCTTTCATTTAATTATCTCACTTGAGCCTCACAACAGCTCCATGAAGTAACCATGGTGGATACTATCATCCCATTTGACACCCAAGGAAATGAGGATTCGAGAAATGAAGAGCTTTCCCCAGTTTCAGCTGCATATGCTAGAGCTGGGGGCTAGAATTTATGGTTATCTGATGCTCAGTTCTGTTCTCTTTCCGCTGTACAATACAGTCTCCTGTGTCACAATGAGATGGTACTCCCTAAATTAAAAAAAGAATAGTTGCTCTGACTTAAACTCAAGTCGATTTCTTCATTTAGTTCCCTCTCACATCATTCCAACTTCTGAGTCAAGACTTCTAAAAACATATGAAAGCAAACAAAAGAAAGAATTTCTCTTCTCCAACACTAAAATTTGAGCAAAATATAGATTTAAGAACACTCTTAGGCATAGATTCACCAAAGGAAAACAAGAAGGAAGGGGGTGTAACCTGATGCCATATTTCAAAAATTAATAGCTAGGGAAAGAAAGAGAAGATTCTGACAGAAACAAGAGAGAGCTGGTCTAACTCAGCTATTAACCTAAGGTCAGACCCCCAAAGTCATATTAGCTTCATAAATAAAGAGAAGAAAAAGTACTCAGCATCAAACCCTTGCTCAGAGAGGAAATCACATTGGATTCAGGGAATTGAGTCAAGAAGTCTTCCACACCATAAAAGAGGCAAGCCTGGACAGAACTGACCGAGCAAGAACAGAATGAAAATAAATGTAATGGAAACTCTGAAAACATACTGTAGGGAAAGAAGGAGGGAAGGGAAAGAGGAAGAAAGGAAAGAAAAGACCTAAAAGAAAAACCAGCTCGAAGACCAGAAGGAAATCATTAACATTCGCTTTATGCCATAGCATAAATTAATGAGAATATGAATTCAATGAAGTATGACCTCAAAGATAAAATGATAAAACAGAATGAGAGTAAAACGAAGATTTGACCAAAACTATGATAAAATATGAATTCAACTAGAAGAACACTAATAAATATAGAAAAATAAAAGATTAAAATTCCAAATAACAGTAATTGGTCTCTCTGTGCTAGAGAAACTACAAATGAAGCAGATGCTGTGATGAAAGATATAATAGCAAAAAATCCCCCACACCCTCACCCCAAGAAAAGGAAAAAACTAGATACGCAAATCAGTTCCAAGAAAATTTGATACAGAAGGCTCAATATAGATACTACCTTGGTTAGTTACTGAACATTGAGGCAAAGAAAGAATTCTTCAGATGTCCAGAAAAGCATATTACTACTGTGATGGCTAATTTT
Source organism: Ceratotherium simum simum (assembly GCF_057802395.1). Lineage (NCBI taxonomy): Eukaryota > Metazoa > Chordata > Mammalia > Perissodactyla > Rhinocerotidae > Ceratotherium > Ceratotherium simum. The sequence continues at coordinate 44,530,099 of NC_141914.1, forward strand.
ATGTGTCAACTTGACTGGGTCATGCGGTGCCCAGACCCTTGGCTAAACATTATTCTGTGTGTCTGTGAGGTGTTTCTGGATGAGAATAACATTTGAATTGGTAGACTGAGTAAAGCAGATGGCCCTCTCCAATGTGGGTGGGCATCACCCAATCCTCTGACGGCCTGAGTAGAACAGAAAGGCTGAGAAAGAAGGAACTTCTGCCTGACTGTTGAGCTGGACATTCATCTTTTCCAGCCTTTGGACTAAGACTGAAACATAGACTCTTCTTGGGTCTTGAGCCCGCCAGCTTTTGGACTGGAACTTACCCCATCAGCTCTCCTACTTCTCAGGCCTTCAGACTTGGATGGGAGCTACATGTTGGCTCTCCTGGGTCCCCGGCTTGCCAGCTATAGACCTTGGGACTTCATAGCCTCCATAATCACCAATTCCTTATAATAAATCTCTAGATGTTTATAGGATATTTATTTATATATATATATATGTTTCTTATCGCTTCTGTTTCTCTGTAGAACTCTGACTAATACAGCCACAAAGATGAAAAAATATCAGACTAGCCTCATCTCATATGTCTTGACAATAACATACAATGGTGGAAGACTAGAGAAATAGCCACAAAATTCTATTGAAACGAAACTGACTCAGGAGCATTGATTCAGTGATGATATCTTTCTAGTTTAAAGACAACAGCAGATATTTTCAAACATGAAAGAATCAGGGAATATGGTGCCAGTGTGCCCCTTTTGAAAAAATATGACAAAGAAATCCAAAGAAATAAGAGATGAATTAAAGTAAAGATCAAAGTAACTACAATACAAAGACTGGTGGGGAAGAGCACTTCCACTTAAACAAAGAAGTTACACTAAAACAAAGAAATTATAGGGGCCGGCCTGGTGGTGCAAGTGGTTAAGTGCACATGCCACGCTGCAGTGGCCCAGGATATGCCAGTTCGGATCCTGGGGGCGCACCGACGCACTGCTTGGCAAGCCATGCTGTGGCAGCGTCCCATATAAAGTGGAGGAAGATGGGCACAGATGTTAGCCCAGAGCCAGTCTTCCTCAGCAAAAAGAGGAGGATTGGCAGATGTTAGCATGGGGCTGATCTTCCTCACAAAAAAAAAAAAAAATTATGATTACAGAATGTAAATATTATAAATCTGGATAATTTGAAAATATAATGTAACTAACAGCATTTGAAAGATGGGCAAAGGGAGGGGAGATAGAAGAGTGATAATGTTGATGTTCTCATTTTATATCATCTAAAATTGGGGAAAAAAATACTTTTAAATGTTCTCCACCACCTCTTTTATAACCTTAGAGGGATCTTTTAGGAAATATCCTAAGTGGAGAAGAAACATTTACTTGAAGTTCAACAATTCCTCCCATTGTGTTTCATTTGATTTTTCTTCTATTAAACTCAGTTTTTAATTAAGAAACAGCACTTATATGATGATGCGATTTTTGCAAAGTATTTCTGTTTGAGTGTATGCATAGAAAGATGCATGCCCATCCAGTGGTAACTGTGGCAATTTCCGGGTGGTAGCATTCTGGGGGATTCACTCTTACTTTTCATTTTTACTTTCCTAAATAGTTTGAATAATTTTTAAAACAGTAAAGCAGTTTGAAAAAAAAACTAGAAGCTAATATGCAAAAATCTTAACAGTAATGGGAAAATACCCAATTATTCTTTACTTTTTATATATATAAATTTTCAATTTCTAAAAATATCAAATCGCACCCTACCTGCTGTCTTGCTATTAAAAGTCAAACACAATTTCCCAGCACTCCCTCTCAATGGAGAGACGTAGAGAATCTTTAGAAAGAAGAAAATTAGATCTCTTGCTTCCTTCTTCTTGAAACATACATGACTGCGGTATCTGCATTTTACCTCCATGGTAAATAAGTAAAAATGACCAAAACATTGCCTTAAATAAGGTAAATTCATTTCAGTGTGGGCACAGCAGCAGGTACAACTAATTATGTATACAGACTCCCTCATTTTCTAGCTGTGAGACCTTGGCAAATTCTTGCTTCTGATTCTTAGAGGGTAACTATACTGAACATGATATGGATGGTAAGAATTAAACAGACAACATATGTAAATAAATGGCACATATTAGGTCCTCAGTAAATGGTAGCTATTATTACTCTTAAAATAATTATTTCATTTAATTGAAAGGAGGGACTGGGAGGAGGACCAAATTGGAGAACACTCTAGAAACCTCTCAGAATGCAGCTTTTCCCACTCCCATGACATCTATTCGTTATCGGTGTCAACGGCAGGAGTGTGAGAGCCCTTCTCAGGGGAGTTGAGCGTAGCCAGTTGCGACAAGGATAAGCTCTCTCCCCCTCAGCACTCTGTGGGCCCACACACAGCTTCGCCCACCCTGGACTCAAGAAAGGAGGCCTCTGCTCATTCTTTCATTTCATGCTATCAGCTTTGTAGTGAGTATCTGGGTTAATTTTTATGAGCCCTTAGAATATATCATCTACCAAGTTGTAAAATACAATAGGTGGCCTGACTTCTCAGAAACCAGGTTCGTGAGATAGTGCTGAGCATTTCCGGGTGAATGAATGACTGAAATGAAAACCCCTCCCAGCCCCTCACTGAACCATGGCACTCCAGGGTGTAGCTGGTCATGTCACTGAGTGGCAGAAATGCGTTCCAGGCCAGCTCTCAGAGCGTGCGTACTTCTCCCCTGCCTGCCTCCTCCTTCTCAGGCGGGCGTTCATAGGGCACACAGCTGTCCAAAGAGGAGTAATTCCTTCATAAAATAGGCAGTGCACCTTAGGCTTGGCTTTTGTGAGAGAAGAATAAACACAGGCTTTGTGAAGATTAAAGATAAGAAAATACTATGTTCTGGCTACAGGTCCAAGTCCAATCTCCTTTGCTCACGGAGCCCATCCCCTGAGTCATTAGGACTGAGTGTACCAGGTGTAAGGGTGTTCTCTCAGGCTCTGGACCTAATCCAGAGACAGCCTGGACAGCAAACTCTCCCTCCCTCAGGAGCTGATGGGTTTTATATATATACACATACATATCTCAGGTCTGTAATTACTGGGATTATTTTTCCCCCTTTAATTGGATCTTTGTCTTCTGTTATTATGAGACAGTGTATGAACAAAATACAAAAGCCCTTTGGACTACTTTATTAGGCATTCTGAAAATATTTGAACTCTCAGTCCTGTGTCAAAATCTGCTGTTGGCCAGGCCTCAGGCTTACATACTAGAGACTGGGAAATACTTCCACAAGCATTTGCTTACATTTCTTCCTCCACACTCATCTGCCCCCAGAACAGTAGACTCTTCAAAGGCATAGTCTCCATTTTATTTCTCCTTAAACTGTACAGTGCCTAGCGCTAACTGGGGCTGAATAAATGTCCAGTGAATAAAAGAATAAAGGAATTAATGTGGAGATAATTACAACTTTCCAAATGGACTCCTTACTCCCAATTTTTTTGCTTCCAAGTCACTCAGTGCTGCCAACTTCTCCCTCTCCCCCACAAATATTTCACTCCCTCATTCAAAAATCCTCACTGGCTTCTATTTGCCTATACAGAAAAGGCCTAACTCTTTAACCTGGCAACCTAGGCCATACAAACCTTTTCCATTATAATATTCTATAATTCCCTTCATATTTCCTGGGCACCTACCAAACTCACCCACCCCCTCCTCACATCCTTGCACACCCCTGCATGCTCCCAGGACAGGTTGTTCTGTTTGTCTGAATCCCCTTTCACTCCCATCCTATACATCTGAACTCTACCCTGCTGGATTTTAAGACCCAGCAGAATGAGGCCCTCCATAAATGATAAACAGTTACTGATATTTGGGAAATCAACTTCTTCTCTCTTGTGATACTCTTCAAGTATAGGGCTCTGTATAGCAACAGCCTCCATGATTTAAGAAGAGCTCTGACTGGGCAATCTCTGTGTAAAGTTTGGTTGTAGGCATAGCTTCTGTATTAATCAAGGTTCTCCACAGAAACAGATCCAGCAGCAAGTGCATGTGTGTGTACAGAGAGAGAGCGAGAGAGAAAGAGAGATTTATTTTAAGGAATTGGCTCATGCAATTGTGGAGGCTTGGTAAATCCAAAATCTGTAGGGCAGGCCAGAAACCCAGGAAAGAATCCAAAAGCAGTCTGCTGGTAGAATTCCTTCTTGCTCTGGGGAGGTCAGTCTTTGCTCTATTCAGGCCTTCAACTGATTGGATGAGGCCCACTCACATTATAGAGGGTAATCTGCTTTACTCAGTCACCAATTTAAATGTTAGTCTCATAAAAAAATGCCTCACAAAAACATCCAGAATACATTTGACCAACAATCTGGGCACCATGGCCCAGCCATGCTGACACATGAATTAACCATCATAGCCACCAACACAGCCTCCTCCCACTACCACCATTTTTGTTCCGGTTGTTAGTGCTGTGGAGTAGATTCCAACTCCTAGTGACCCTGTGTACAGCAGAGCAGAACCCTGTCCAGTCTTTTTGTGCCATCCTCTCACCTTCCAGCGCTGTATCAGACAATGCTCCGCAGCTATTCATAGGGTTTTCATGGCCAATTTCTGTGGAAGTGTGTGGCCAGGTCCTTCTTCCTAGTCTATCTTAGTCTGGAAGCTCCACTGAAACCTGTCCACCAGGGGTGACCCTGCTGGTATTTGAAATAGCAGTGGCATGGCTTTCAGCATCACAACAACACACAGCCACCACAGTGTGACAACCGACAGATGGGTGGTGTGGTTCCCTGACCAAGAAATGAACCCGGGCCACAGCAGTAAGAGCAACGAATCTTAACCACTAGACCACGAGGGTTGGCTACTACCACCAATACCAACCACAAAAGGGAGAGGTTTTCTTGGCCCTTGGAATTTTCTCACTTTTATTCTAGAGCCATCACCAAAAGCAGCCCCATGGATATTAGGCTCCTCCTATAAAATATGAGGCAGAGGGTTTGTGGGGGAGGGGGAGGGTGGAAGTTTCCCTTAGCACAGCTGAAATTTGCAGTTGCTTTCAAGAACAATATTGAGAGAAGTAAAAGGAAATAATTACAGAAAATTCAAACAAGTCGCTAAGTGCCTAAAGGACAGATTTCTGGTTCTACAATTGCATACTCTATACATACTTATAGATGTGCACATCCAACACCCGCCTGGCAACCAACCACTCTTTCTCCAACAACTCCTCTTCTTAATTCCTAGAATTGCTGCTTTTCCTTCCCACACCTTTTTTGGCTCCTCCTGCCTCCTGGAAGAGGGGTTGAGACATCTGCAGACAGACCTTCCAGGGAAGGCGACAGTTTAGATAGTTGGAGTTTATAAAGTTCGGCCAAAACCGTCATCTTTATCTCACACTCAGTTGTCATATGAGGAAATAGTCCAGGCACAGAGGTGCCCTCTCTTCCTCCATGTTGTGAGTTATTTTCCCGTAGTTCTTTTCTAACCAGTTTTACCCTTAAAAATAGAAGCTCAGGAACAACCCTCTGCCATATTTACCCCAGGCCTGAAGAGAACATGGCTTACATGTCTTGTGGTGTGAAATGGGCAAGATTTGGCCTCCTTGAAGGCAATGACCTGTGAAGTTTTTATTAACATACGATCATTCTCCTGATGTTGTTGAGCATAAATTCAGCTGCCGTGGGCTTGGTGGTCCTGCTGACAGGTCACCAGTGCTTAATACGCAGTACACACCTACAGGATTCTCTGCACAGCACATCTTTTCTAAGAATTGATTCGCTCCCCATCCCTACTCTCCCAACTGCTCCTCACCTACATTTTTGGCACAGGAGCCACCATCTGCATACTTTAGGGCTCAGCTCCCTGGCTATTGTTAATTCATCTGCTGGTTAGCACCGGACTTAAGCTGAGCCACAGTCCTTCTTTGTGGCTTGTGGCCTTGGAATGAGGTACGATTTGAACTAATCTCTCTCCAGTGGCTCCACACTTAGATATAAAACTCAGGTGCTTCTGGCAAGCAAGTCTTCCACCAAGTAGAAAAAGCTAGATTAAAATGAGAGAAAACGAAGCCAACATCCAGTGAGGCCCATGAGATTGAGAAGCATCCTAACAACCTTCTGGTCCCCAGCTCGAAGTATTCATAACCCAGACGCATCTCTGCTCTTCCTGTGTCTTGATTATGCAATGCTTCCTAGAAGTCTATGGGGAAAAACAAAAAACAAAAAACACCAGTAACCTTCCAGTAAATTGCCTTTTTTTGCATAAGGTAGTTTACGCTGGGTTTCTAATATTTGCAACTAAAAGGTCCTAAAAATCATGTGACTGTCTTCAATGCCACATTGTATACTGATAACATTACCTGATTCCTGGGAGAACTAAGTGAGATAATTCACATAGAACTGTTTTGTCACCTGTAAACACAATGCATAAAGGTGAAGTCCTTCTATTCTGAAGTCCTTCTATTCAATTAACTGGGAATAAAAATTTCTACTTAAAGACCAAAGAGTTTGTCATGCTTCACAATTTTCTTACTTTTTCATACTTTTCGTAATATGTTATCACTTTCTGTGATCTTGAGTTATCTAATATGTAGTCATCTTTAGATTAACAACTGTGAATACAGAAGCAACGTATGTCATATAAGTGCAATAACAGCATTTGTAAAATGGCCTATTGTACATCTCAATCTGTAATACCTGGATGCCTAGGGGTCTGTGAAGTCAGCAAGACATCCTGGGGCTATTTTAAATATTTTTAAACTTCTAAAGACAATTGTACATGCACCATATATTTATTTACACAATTAATTATAACATCTTGTTTCTTTGCTTTGGGCTAGAATTATATCAATTGAGTCAGGCAACTGACTAGCTCATGTTGCTCAAAAGTTCTGATTGGCTGTTGATGATAACATAAGCATTCCTCTGATGAAATTGAGGGGTCAGGCTGTTATCAGGTTGCAATATCCAAACTGAGTACCCATGGCAGGACAGACCTAGGGACGAGTACATATTGATAGCCAAAATTAAGGAATCTGCAGCAGCAAATATTGCTTATACATTCCTACGCTTGACACAACTGTGAGCGAGACAAATATAGTTTTATTTACCAGGAAAAATGTTCAAACCATGAGGTAAAAGGGGAAAACAAAAAAGGGGTCCTAGGTGAGGAAAAGATTGGTAATTTCTGGTCTATCATATAACCTAGTATGATGTTTCCCTAGACATGTTCCCCAGAATACTAATTCTGAGGTATTATAATAGAATTATATAAAAAGAAGAGTTACATTTTAAAAAGGATCCATTATATTTGGGAAACACTGGGTCAAACAAACTTGTTTGTTTTGCTGCATGATTTCTCAGAGCCTTTAACATCTTTGTACTTTGTGAGTCTCCAGGAGGGTGTCTCCCAAATTTATCTGACCATAGAACTCTTCTTTTTTGAGGCATTTTATGAGACTAGTATTCCATGAAACTTACTTTGGGAAGAGCTGGTCTAATAAATTCTCTTTAAATCCTTCCTATGTTTATTACCTGGCCCACATAGAGATTTATAACAGGGCTGGCCCCATCAGTTGGCAGAATATATGAAATTAGAATTGTTTCACACACCCACCAAAAGGTCTTTTCCACCTCCCATCAAACCATGTCTGTCATTAAAGTGCCATTTCTTTGGTTCTTGAATACTTTCTACTATTCCCAGTACAGATGCTCCTGAGAAGAGAAACAAATTAGGCCAAATTTCCTCAAGCACTTCCAGGAAAACACCTCTAATAGCAAAGCAGAGTGAACCAAGAACCCTGAGGATCCATGTGAACTAAACCTGAAGCAGCTAGAAACTCAACATTTATATCAAGTCTCCTGTTGGATATGACATTCATACAAATTTTACATTCTACACCATAATATGCCCAAGTTTGCTTTAACACAAAACTATTTTAAATTGCTTGGCAGTAAATAGAATGGGTACTGTAAGAAGATGCACTACTTTATAGCCTTCGCTATCGGCGCCCGTGTGCACGTGGTGGAAGGATGAGGAACAAGCCTTGGGGAAAGGACATTGGTAAGACCCCAAGGAGGAAGTCAGAGAGGAAAGACACCGAGAGGGTGGTGGGTGAGGACCAAAGCGATTGTACAAGGGCAGAGGACATGTTTGTAACTACGGGCAGGCTCCTTCGAGTGGGGTGTTCTTCACATCCCCCAGGAAGTAGGAGAAGAGGGCAGAGCTGAGGAAGTGGTGCTGTGAAGCTGGTAAAAGAGGCCATCCTGGTTCTTCCGCAGGAGCCTCTAATTCCTTCCCTTCCCATCAGAAAGGTGCTCTGTGCCCACAGTAACCTTTCCCTCCACTTCCTCTTCCCTTTTCTATTCCTCAACCTCATTTTTGTTACCCCCTCCACTCATTTTCTTTATTTCTTCTTCCACTCTCCCCCTAATCTAAATGTAAAGTTTATTATTGTCTATGTGATGGGGGATGGGGAGATGGGAGAGACTGGGATCAAACTTGTGTCCTCTCTTTGTAGAGAAGGAAACAATTTCAGTTCCTTTAATTTCACGCCGTAAGGTCTAAATGGATGTGAACACAATGGGGAAGGGGAAAAAAAGAACATCCTGCCACTGTTTTTCTACTCGGTACTAACTGGTATTAATGCCAATGTGGGAAGTGGCTTTCAATATCATTGAGTTTTAGCAATTTTCAAGCTTTTGAAATTGAAGAACTTTTTCAAATCAACTTATCAGGAACAAAGGAAAATAGTATTATTTTTAATGTATAGATGTAACCATTCTGTTCAATATTCAGGTAACAGAAGATAACTTTGTTCCTTTCTCCCCACTGCCCCTGCATGTCCACTCTTTGGGGCTGGTGTTTCTTTTCTTTTTTTTATTTTTTTAAAGATTTTATGTATTTTTTTTTTCCCCCAAAGCCCCAGTACATAGTTGTATGTCATAGCTGCACATCCTTTTAGTTGCTGTATGTGGGACGTGGCCTCAGCATGGCCAGAGAAGCGGTGTGTCGGTGCGCACCCGGGATCCGAACCCGGGCCGCCAGCAGCGGAGCGCACGCACCCAACCGCTAAGCCACGGGGCCGGCCCAGGTGTTTCTTTTCCTTTGGATGCAACTCAGTGCCAGCCTTTTCTGATTCTTCTCAGATTTAACCAGGAAAAAAAGAAAATCGTTTGCTCACTGTATTCCTACAAACAATTTCAGTTTGCTTGTTAATCCGATGAGTCCAGCGTAACCAAAACTCTGAGCTCCTGTCAAAGTTTATGCTCCTCCCCTCCCCAGTGAGGTCTGCTGTAGGCTGGGCCCCAGCGGTGGGGAAGGGGCTTGGGCGGGCTGATTCTTTAGCGTCCCATCTTCTTCTCCCTGCGTTGCCCCATCTAATTCATGAAGTTTCTGATGCCTCCAGGATTAAAGGGTTGGGAGAAAGAAAAGGGGCAAAGTAGCAGGAAACGTCTTCCCCAACAGGTGCTATCATGCGTGGCGCTGGTGCTCGCTGGGCCTGGTGAGTGTTTAAAGCTGACTCTCTCATAGGGGGTTGTCTTAGGTTCTTAGGAGACTCTCTCACTTCTGTGGACTTTCAGTTGCTGTTCCTGTGACAAAGGTAAGTGAATGTCTTCAGAGCAGTGACTAATGAGTCTTCCATCAATCCCCACCTCCAGCCCTTTTCTACAGAAGTCTCCTTGCTGTCCTAGGTAGCTCCCTGAGGTAGAATCCAAGGCAACTCCAAGCTAGCTCTTTCTCTTTCTTTGCCGGCATCTGGTCCCCAAGAAGCAAGCACCTTTGGCCTTTTATTCAAAGGGAATGCAGTTATTCCTAAACCACAGTCCTCCACTCCACGTGGTGTGCTTCAGCCAGCCCCTTGCTCTAGATCCCTCCAGGTGAAGTCAGATACAGGTCCACTGGGTCTACCCAAACTGCAGGGGGCACAAATCAAGTACTTAAGTGGTCTCCCTGAAGCCCTGCTCACTGATCATGGGGTGAGGGAAAAGCACCCCTTTCGCGGCTCCTTGGGTAAAGGATACTAACAGCACACTGACACCTGTCTCTAAAGAAATTCTCCCATTTCCTCTGTTCTTGGCCTCTTCAACTTTAATCCTTTCGTATTCCAAAGTGGGTGGGGGATAAAGGTTGCAAAACTAGTTTCCAACATCTCTTTGTTGGTTCTATACAGTGATCTGGTTTCTCCTACAATATATTTTAAATTCACATTTGTAATATTCAAACTAAGATACTACTTAGATGAACTCAGGAATTTGAAAACAAGAGTTAAGAACCACCTTCATGAAGTCAGTCAGGCATCTGCAGAACCTTTGAAATGCCTGCAGGAAGCCATCCCCACTGACAACCACTGGTCTGTTCATCCAACCTTAGCCTTCCTATAAGGGATTGTATGGCCAGGCTTCCATTTGTTTTTATTTACGCTTATTAAAAGCAAGAAAAGCAAGTTTGGGATTAACCACGTGTAAGTATAAGCAGTGATGTAAATGATCCATATGTTTCAGATGAACGCCGGGGTGCAGCAGGATGTAATGCAGCACAGTAAACCAAAGGGGCTGGTGGCCCAGTTAGCTCCCCAACAGACAGCCCAGATCCTTTTACTTCTGCTACTTAAAACTATTTCATTTTGCACATTTTCTCGACATAATCATACAGGTACATGTGAAATCATGTACATGTACACTTGTATTTTCTTTAAAATTATTTATTTATTTATTTTTCCCCCAAAGCCCCAGTAGATAGTTGTATGTCATAGTTGCACATCCTTCTAGTTGTTGTACATGGGACACGGCCTCAGCATGGGCGGAGAAGCGGTGCAGCTGGTGTGCACCCGGGATCCGAACCCCCGGCCGCCAGCAGCGGAGCGCGCGCACTTAACCACTAAGCCATGGGGCCAGCCCTGAATTTTCTACTGCAATTTAAAAGAACATGTTCAATGGAGGCACACTGACTTTCTTTTTTATTAAAAAAGTATTTTTCCTTCAATACTAGGTTAGAGAGGCCCTGAGGACCATCACTCTACTACTTGGAAATTGCTAGTTTCCAAGACTAGTAGTCTACAAGTCTACTCACTCTACTGAAAGGCCAAATTAGGCTCAGTCCTGAAAAGATACTGTGCAATTTATTCAGGGCATTTGGGACTCTTGAGCATCCAGGCAAGATATGACTGAGTGTGGTTAAATGGAGAATGGGAGAGCAATGAACTATCTGGAAAGTGGCCTTAAGATAAAATCTGTGTTCAGTCAGCATCCATTTGCCAAGCTGGCGGCCAACTCTGGATGCCCTCTGAATTTTTCAGACTTACTGAGCCACTATCTCCCTTCTGTGACTTTGAGCCCCTCCACTGGAGAAATAGGGTCTTAACAATGTATGTTCCACAGAGAGGAGCCTAGTTCCTAGAACACAGTTTTGGTTCAATAGACATTGAACTGTATAATCATCAAACTCTGAATGTATTTTTCATCTAACCATTCCCCCTTCATTTACTTCTTCTCTTCCACAGGGACTGGTGCTGTACAGGCAGGAACAAGTGAGTGAATGAAGGAATAAATCGATGTGTTAATAAGTGCATATTGTCTGATTATATTTGGAAGCATTTGTATAGCTTGTGAATGCAATAGTGTTTCTTTCCTAATGTTGTTTCCTTGAATATGGTGCCATTATTCATTATGATAAATGCACCTCTGTATCTGTAAGACTTTGTGCTATTACAAAATGCTTTCACATGCATTATCTTATTTAATCCTCACAGCAGTGCTGCAAAGATATTATTATCCTCCACTTTAGATAAGATGGGTGATTTGTCCAAAGTACACGGAAAGCACAGAGGTGGACTTGAATCCAAGTTTTGCCACATATACTTAGCAGTCTTTTCCCCCGCATTCAAGGGTGAGTAGGAAGGCAAAAGTTATGTTCATTTGTAAACAGATGCTTGTTTCTGAAGATGTACTGGCGTGTAGTGTCTAGATAGGGGAACTGGCATCTCTAAACGCCTGACAAGCTCCCCCCCAGACACCTGGCTTGTCACAGGCTACATCAGCTTTTGAATGCACAGCTGGTCTTATGCCAGGTCATTCAACAGGACTTACATTGGATGATAGCCACTTGGTACTAAAAGCTAACAAAAAGGGGAAAGATTCAGACAATTAACCAGTAATTATTTTGTCTACACAATGACAAACAACCTTTGGGGCAGATTTTCATCTTTGAGTTGAACTGCTATATTCCTGGAGATACCACAGTTCTTTCCTTTCCAGTTAAATGTCAGCCTACGACAAGGAAGCCAGCAGGCCTGAGCAGCAGGAATCAATATAAAAAAAGTAGGCCTCAAAATGCAGCCTGCCTCCTAAGGCCCCTGGTAGTCTTTTCTGTGCTAATGATCTGTGTGGTTGGCATTGCTGCTGCAGACACACTTAATATCCTGGAGCTGGAAGGCCCTTAGACATCATTTAGTGCGGTACTTTTCAAACTTTGAAAAAATGGTATCAAATACTTTATTTAAATGAAATCTGATATAGAAGCCCAAGGAACAAAACAAATCCAAACAGATTTGTTTGGGTTGAAGAGGAGATTGTGATAAGCCTGAGGGGGTCCTTCCCAACGGGGCTCTAAAAGTAGGTTAACCATCATTTTCCATAGGAGGAAACAGAAGCCTGGAGAGCACCATCTCAGCATTCCAATTTTGCCACCACGGCTTAGACAACATCATATTTCCCAAATGTGCCTGGTCAAAAGAGTTAATAGGAGCCTTTCTGAAAGACACAGATTCTTAGGTCCCCTTCTTTGCAGATTCTGAGTCAACTGGCTTAGGATGAAACCCGGGTGATTCTTTTTATCAGTGAAGTTTGGGAAACACTTGCTAGATGGAATGGGCCGAGGATGTCCTCTTACAGGGAAGGTAAAGAGTGGGCCCGTCATCGCCTGTAAAGCCAGAGGTCGAAGTATTGTCAGAAAAGTTTTCTCTCTTCTCCATAATCAAGGAATGTCAGTTCCATGGCATAAAGGAAAAATTTCAACCAAAAAAATGTATTTCCATTCACTTTTGAGACCACAGATTTTGAAGGTGTGTCACTTTGTAATGTCACGTTTGACTTGCTTCAGTAGGAAGACAGACTTCATGACATGATCTCTGCTCCCTCACTGCCCACCACCCCGACAGTCCACTTCTGCTCCGGTACTCCCAGGCTGCTTGCTCTTTGCCCACAGGGTTTACTCTAGGTCCTTGTCTCCTTCCCAAATCATAGGTGTGATTCCTCCAACATGCCATCCCTCCTAATGCAGCCTGGACTCCAGGATCAGCTAGATCCACAGTGCACTCCCTTAACCTCTCTAGACTTGCCATCATGTCTTGTTTAAGTATTTGTGGAACCCAGGTGTCTGCTCCCTGGAAGTATCCTAGCCATTTAGTCTGCTGGTTTCACTCTTTCCTTTAACATTTATTCTTACCCTCCCTGCTATAAATGAGATTTGCCCCTACTCCCATTTTGTTTTAGGAAAAATAAATATTTAAATATTTATCTTTCAAAATCTGGGGCTTGTTTCATTTCCTTTCCAGAAACCATGTGGCTATAACCCGTCTCTCCACTGTACTTAACTCCAAACCTCTCTGCCTTGGTCTCTGATTGCTTTTCTGCTGATCCTAGAACTAGAGGACCACTCTTTGCCTTCGGAAGAATGCTGCCATTCGTGATGCCAGCCTCAAAAGATGGGGTCACAGAGAACCTTGGCTTCTTAGCGCCACATCATCCCTCCCTACACCACTAATAGAGGGCTACTATGTGAACACAATGTAATGAAGATTGGGGGATAATTAGAGGGAATATATCTACAAGTGGGTGCTGAATATAATTGTTTCCAGATCCCAAGGAAAGGGGATTTTTAACTCATGATAGGGGTTTCCTCATGGACAAACTCCAGTTACTAGCCTTGGTTCTGTCTCTTAAGGTTTTCAGAAAGAGCCCCTTCCACAATCCTTCACTGTATGAGTAAGTACCCTCTATCCATAGATTAATTATATTTACCCTAGAATTTGTCCCAACCACATTGATGTTGCCCCCCAAACACACACACACATACATGCAGGCATGCACACAGGCCTACATGCATGCACATCAATTCAATCAACAGGATAAATAATCCATAGCAGCATTCTGAGAGTGTCACCCTCACTAGGAGCAGGGCACATGAGGACAGTTCGGGGCAGGCTCCAGAGCTCCACATCCTGTCTATTTCAGGGTCACTTTGCAAGTGAAAGGTGAAGCTATACCTCTTTACTCTCTATCTCTACTCCTGCTCATCTCTGGGTCCCTTTTATTTTATTTTTTTTTTTTTTTAGATTTTATTTATTCAGCTTTTTCCCCCCAAAGCCCCAGTAGACAGTTGTATGTCATAGGTTCACATCCTTCTAGTTGCTGTACGCGGGACTCGGCCTCGCGTTGGACGGAGAAGTGGTGCCTCCGGGCGCTCCCGGGATCCGAACCCGGGCCGCCAGCATCAGAGCGCGCGCACTTAACCACCAAGCCACAGAGCCGGCCCATGGGTCACTTTTAAAAAACACACGCACTCATGCACACACATGCTCCCAAGAAGAAACAAAAATTCACTTTCCTAAAGCCAACCTAATCTTCAAAATTTTCCCAACCCAAGAGGAAAATACCCTTTCACACAATTATGCAGAGGAATTATCGATTCTTTTAGCCCAACCTCCTTGCTGCAGCCCGTGCCTTCTTACCCACAGCAATCAGGCTGAGCGGATTGCTCACATAGCATATTGGCGGCACCACCAAAATGGTATTAAAACCAGTCCTGTGCTTTTTCTGTTGGGTTATTTTGTCCTCTCCCAAATACTGTGAGGTGAGGGGAGCAGATAAGACATATTGGCAGTTGTCTGTCGATATCCATCCTCCCCTTCCGTAGTAATCGAGTTTTAACTGGGCACATGGCTACTTAGCCAAAGACCACTACCTTCCCTAAGCTCTCCCGCAGCAAGAGGCAGACATGGGAGCACTGGTTCTGGCCAACGGAATGTGAGAAAGTGATATGTGCCATTTTTCTCAGTTTTGCCCTTTAAAAGATTGAATATATGCTCCTGACCCTATACTTCCTTCCTGTTGGCTATGGGACGGCTAGAATAAAAGCAAGCACCTTAAACCCAGAGATGGACCACCTATCTCGAATTCTGCAGAGAAAGAAATAAGCATCTACTTTGTTTAAGCCAAGGCATTTTGGGTTCTCTTTGTTGCAGAAGCTTAGATGGACCCCTGTCAATACAGTGGCCATCCTCACAGATGCCAGGTTCCTTGAAGGAGACATAACCATGGAGCTTTCCTCAACCATCCTAAAGGTGGCTTTGTCAGGACTTGGACACTTTATAACAGAGTAGAGATATATTATGAAATGTGACATTTTATTCCAAGTCCTTTTATAGTTTCCTTGCTTAGAATAGTTACTAATTTTCCTTCTGTTAAGACAATGCTGTCCAGTGATCATCAGCGTCTTCCTCAACAGCAGCCTCTATCTAGCCTGGGAACTTAGGAGTATAACACACTTTCTGGAAGCAATGATTTCTTTGTCTTTAGTAGGTTCAGCAGGGAATTTGTATTCTTGAAACTTAAATGCAGAAAACTTATAACCAACCAGGATAAAAGAGGCTTTACAAAAAGTAGAGGAAATGAAGGGTCTAGATAATGAGAGCTAATTCCTATTGACTCAGCAAATGTAACTCCCTCCCTCAATCCTTCTCCAAGAGTCCTGCTAAGACCCATAAGTGAATCAAAGTGAAATGACCTTATCATTGCCAAAAAAACACTGGGAGGCAGAAATTTAATTTTAAACTGACATTCCTCATCCTCACCAGGAAGAATAAATCACCATTTGACAACCCTACACTAATTCCATGCAAAGAATGGCTACTAACCCTATTTTCAGATTTGCTTAATAACTAATAATAGCAATCTCATATAGCATTTGCTATGTACCAACACCATTTTATGTGATTTTCATATATTAACTCTTCTAATTCTTAAACTCTATGAAGTAGCTACAATTATTTTTCCCATTTTACAGACAAGGAAACCAAAGGCACAAATATATTTCATTTGCTTGTTAGTAGACTAAATATATTGTAGTAGGTGTGAAAAATGCTATCTGCTAGAGATTTTTGTTGTTGTTAGTATGCTGAATGATAATTGCTGATGAAGTGTGAGCATTCACATTTTCACTCATCATTTCCCTTCCACCGGAAATTGTCCTCCACTGAAACTAACCTGCTTCCTTATTGGGCAAAAATAAATTATCCCATTTTACTGAGCATGTGTACCTAAAAGTCAAGAGTATTCTCAGCTGGATCAACTGTTTTCCTGTTCATGTTTTATAGAGCGCATCTCGTTGAAAATTTTCATCATGTTGTTCATCTATTTATTATCACTCCACAGATAGTTTCCTTAGAACATCTGGTTTATTGCTATATAAATGTCCAAAAGAACTGGAATACTAATATTTATCTTTGTTTTAGAAAAAAATGAGTATTTAAATACTTATCTTTCAAAATCTATTCTTAATGAGAATCAACAGTTAACAAAGAATCCACAAAAGGTACATTGGATTTTGACCATTTTAGCCATGAGCCAGCTCTTCCAATGGAATTTATTTATAACTCCCTGTTTTCTTTGAATAATTCCAAAGATTTTTATAACTTTTTAGTGACAAGACGATACTATTGTGTTACATTGTCACAATTGTTTTACAGTATCCAATTCTACCATTGAAATGTTGAAATAGTTTTGTTCCTTGCCAATTCAAAGTTGGACAGTCCAAATTGCTTTTCTTCTTTAAATACTAATTTTTGTCTATGCTATATGTGGCAAAAATTCATCGTTTTCTCCATTCTCACCTTCTTCCATTTGGGACAGCAAAGTGATTGACTAAAAAAACCAAAAACTAAATTTCTTAGCAATATCCCCTAGCAGATAGAAGTGGCCATGTGTTCTGATCAATGACATATAATAAGTAGATGTCACTGGATGAGACTCTTAGGAAACCTTTTTAAAAGCAGTACAGACTCAGCTAACAAATATTTTCCCTTGCCCTTTCTCTTCTTCCTTCCTGGAGAGTAGGTGTGATGCCAGAAGTGGTGCAATGAGTTTGGGTTCATGAGGCAACAAGCATCCACTAAGGATGGCTGAATGGAAGCATAGAAGGAGCCTGGATTATATTGGTAGCAGGGAACCCCAATCCTGGCCCTGCAATGGCTAGCTCCAGACATCACATAATGTGAAGAAAATAAAAGCCTTCATTTGTTCAAGTTTCTGTTTTTCTGGTTTCTGTTACTCACAGCCAAGTACAATTTCTAACTTCTAAGTGACCAGATAAACAGTAGCAGAGAATATAAAGGTTTTCAACATCTTGAGGCTTAAAAATTGGGATAGGTCTACAAAGCATGGTAAAACATTCTGTTATACAGCCATTAAGTATTTTCAAACAATATTTGAAATCAAATCATCTGTTGGTGAATCAGATCAATCATTTGAAAATATGATCCAGTTATTAAGAAAGAAAAAAATACTAATGCTACCATCCACTCTCCATTTATTTCAGTAAAATAAATTTGGATATAGAAAAGAAGATACGCACTATGATTTTTGAATTATGAAACTGACAGGAAGCTCATAAAGTTTTGAGTTTTTTAACATGAAGAATTCTTGTGCTCAGAAATATGCACATATGTAGTATCATTCACACAAGCGAATGAACTTTTAGCTTTCACAATGGGAGCAGTAGGAACTTCTAAATTGCAGAATTGAAAAAAGTATGAAAAGTAGTATAGAACTGAGGTCCCCACTGGCTTGCTGGCTGCCAGCCAGAGGTCTTCAGGTTCTAGCCATGTGCCTTCCTTCTCTTACAATGTGGCAGTCTGCTCCTCTTCAAGGCCAGCAGGAAAACATTTTACTGATGCTTTACCTTCTTTTAAAGAGCTTATTTGATTAAGTCAGACTCACCCAGGCTCATCTCCCTTTTGATTAACTCAAGGTCAATTAGTACCTAATCATGGGAGTGATGTCCCATCATATTTGCTGTTCCCCACCCACACTCCAGAGGAGGGGATTTTCAAGGGCATGTACACCAGGGCACAGAATCTTGGGGCCATCTCAGATTTCTTCCTACCACAACCTAGAGCATTTGGTTGCTTGAAGAAGTAGTTATAACGGTTACTTTTAATTCACAGCTCTGAAGAGGGAGGCAATGCCCATATTCTTACCTAATTATCTGGACATATCATTGTCAGCACTGCACTGTCACCACTGTTTTGAATTAGGTATTCAACACTTTAGGATGACAATTTCTTCAGACTAGAATAAAAAGAGATTAACTGTTCCTGTTCCATTCTTTGGTGTATATGCCATAAGCAGTGCCCTCTCCGCCCTCCACCCACGGGGCTGGCACCCAGGAGTTTTCTCCTCAGGCCAGTTCTGCTGATGGTTCTGGAGCTGGCAGCAATGGTGGCAACTCCCTCATTAGGCTAGTTCTTCAGTGTGGCTCTGGACTTTACTTATGGAAGCTTAGCAGTTTTCTCCAGAGTTCCTAATTATCCCCGAGCCACCTCGTGTCCTTTACTAAATTTTTTTCGGCTAAAACCAGCCAGAGTGAATTCCGTTATTTGCAAGCAAGAACTTTGACCAATATGGTGATTAAATGGCAGAAGTGGTGGTTGACAGCAGACCTTTCAAGAAATGAGAATGTATGGCTGCTTATCTGATGTAGACAGGTTAAAAGGCAGTGAAAATCCAGCCCATGGCAGCAGTGGAGAGAGGTTTACTTAAACGATCACTTGGTTATGGGATGAGGATCCTATCAACGGCCAGACTTTCAGGGACCACATGATTGCAGTTGTACAAGAGTAGGAAGGCATATGGAAGAAAAGGCTGAAGATCAGTGTGGATGCTTATAATTGTTATAGAAACAAAAATACAGTGTGGTGGTTAATTTTATGTGTCAGCTTGGCTAGGCCATGGTACCTAGATATTGGGTCAATGTATGTGTATATACTTTATATGTATATACATACATACATAAACATACACACACTTCCTATTGGTTCTGTTTCCTGGGAGAACTCTAATATAGATAGGCTTAAAATTTGACCATGACCTGGATCAAATTGTGATCATAGAACTATATATGCCCTAAAAAAAAACGCCTCATGGGGCCACAGGGCTATTATATCTGAAAATATAACACACAGTGTTATCCTATGATTGTTGAATTATAACATCAGCTGATTTCACAGTCTCGTCACTTCTCTTATATGAATATAAAGGTATTGTTCAGGGAAGAATAGTACCACCCCTCAAACTCCTAATAATTAGAATGGGGCATATGGGAGGAGTCTGGTGAGTCACGGTACTCCAAACTCCCTAATTTCACCAAGCCTTCCCAATCCAGCTGAAGCAGCCCTTCCTGATCTGCCTGATGAGGCTATTGCTGCCTTTCTTGAATTGCATGTAATGACCTAGACAGAGGCAATTACTTTGTAAGGGAAATCTACTTCTCCTCATTCCCCTCCCCTGAGAATCCTCATTGCCTACAGGCTTATAATTAGAAATTTACAGAGGCCCATTACAAAGTCAAACCAGGAAAGAGAAAGCTTACACACACAAATGTATACATGCATGCATACATCAAGTAAACAAGATTTTTTCTGATATCAGCAAAAACCTGGGGAACATATGCGGGAATGGATTTTGAGCATGCTTGCCATAGATAGATTTTCCAATGATGACAAAACAATATCTCCCTCACACATGCTCCTCTTTGATGCTCCTCCCATCAAGAGTTGAGCTCTCTTGTTCCTTCCCCTTGAATGTGAGTGGGCTTGTAACTGGCAGAAGTGAAGTTATATGACTTCGAGGCTAGGTCATAAAAGGCAGTAGTTTCCACCTGGCTCTCTTCGGGATGCTCACCCTTAGAATCCAGACACCATACTGTGTGGAAGTCCAAGCAACCATACAAAGAGGCTGCATGCAGGACTCCTAGCCCATGGCCTCAGCTGAGATCCCAGGCAAAGGCTAGTATCAACCACCAGAAAGATGAGAAAGTAGGCATTCACTCAGCTTCCCACTCCACCCTAGATTTCAAAGCTTTCCAGCTGAGGCCTCACACATCATGGAACAAAGACAAGCTGTCCCCACTGTACCCTTTTTTGAATTCCTGACTCTCAGAATCCACAAGCTTAACAAAAAAAAATTTTTATGGCACTGAGTTTGGGTCACTTGTTACACAGCATTGGTAACTGAGACAGAACTTGGGCCAGTGAACATAAATTTAGATTGGTCTGAGTTATTGATATGAGTGCCCTTCTTACAGATTCTGGAGTCAATAAGCTAAGTCAAGTAGTTAGAGTTTAAAGTTTTGCTCAATTAGTTTCACTGAAACCTGGATCCAGTGGTAGTCTTTTCCAAAGGAAGATGTAAAAAAAAAGTTGTTTGATATTATGAAAAGGAAGAAATATAAAGATTTGGGATAAATAAGAATGTTGGTGAATATTTATAATTTGCAAACCACTTACACACACACACACACAGACACACACACACACACACACGTAAAAACTGTGGCCCTCAAAAGAGCCCAGAAGAAACTCCTCTCACCACAGCATTGAAAAATAAATTGGTGAGTGGAGGACCAATATCTTTGAAAAGTGTTATTCTCTGTGGGCAAGGGACACTGCCATGGAAGTGGGCTTTCTGGTGAGCAGATCTTTGGTTGACAGAAGTCTAGCAGCAGTTCTTAATTTCAAGAGACAAGATGGACATGGTTATGGTCACAATCGGGCCAGCATAATAATCACATGATTCATAACAAAGTGATCTTTGACAGTGCTAACTGATCACAGGATCCCCAGTACAGAAATACAAGGGCAACCTGCTTAGATCCTTTTTGATATAAAAAAAACAAAACAAAAATAAACAATCATAAAACAACAAAAGCTCCTAATTCTGAAGAACAAAGGCATAAAATGAGCTATCACGATAGAGCCAAACCCAACAACCGATGCCCAGACTGAGTCAGTTCACAGATGTGGAAGCCCATCAATGAAGGAGGGAGCCCAGAAGACCCTTGAAGAGAGACCCTAAGACGACATCACTTGCAAGTGATGTATATATCTTTCTTCTGGCCTTTACCAGTGGGATCTGCAGCCATTTTGCAAGGATGACTGTGTACTACTAGAGAAAGGAAAACACTTTCGGGGATTATTGGACATTTATTGGCTCTGAGCTATAGTGAATCTATAGAAACCCAGGCTTTTACTCTGGCCCACTGGTCAGAATGGGAGCTACTGGGGACTAGGTGATAAATGAGTTTTGAGGACCTAGTCAGCCTTATAGTGGACCCAGTGCTTCCACAAAGCCATCTTGTTGATATTTTCCCAGGTCTCAAAATTGAGTTTGAATAAAAATACTCAACAAAATCCCCTTATTGGCCCTTGACCTCTCGAATAAAAGATTAAATTATGGTAGAAATGGCCAAATGTAAGTCCACAGAGATATGTGCCCTCCCAAAATGTTAAGTCAAAAGCAGTACCACACACCTGGGGTAATCATAGAGACTAGGGCCACCATTAAAGACTTAAAAGATGCACAGCTGCTGACTGTTATCATATTCTCATCTAATTTACCTATCCAGCCTTTGCAGAAGAGAGATAAGTCTTGCAGAATGACCAAGGATTATTTTACATTTAAGTGGGTCGTCACATCATAAGGATGTTATCATTTAGTGAAGAAAATATGTCTAGCCCCTGGATTGTAGCTCAAATGTAGCTATTGATGTGACCAGTGCCTTTTTCTCGGTCCCAATAGAGAACACTAGGGGCAGTTTGTTTTCTCCTGACAGAGATAAATGCATAGATTCACTGGCTTTGAACTAACTGACTCTGTTCCATAGTTTAGTCCACAGAACATCATAGTGGTCTATAAACTGGTGACTTTATACTAATGCAATCCAGTGCACAGGAAGAGTAAGTAGATGTGTTCATAAAACACATACATATCAAAAGATAGAAGATATGAAAAACACAGAGACCTAACACTTCCGTGAAATTTCTGGGAAACCAGTGGTCTCAGGTTTCTCAAAATGTCTCTTCCAACATGAAAGAAAAGTACTACACTGTGCATCCCCTCTTGCTAAGAAAGGGGAGCAGTGCTTGCTCAATCTTTTTGCATTTTGTAGAAAATAGATATGACATTTGGTTATGCTTCTCCAAATAATTAACAAGTCAGCTGAAAGTCTTCCAGCTTTGAGTATGGCACAAACCAAAGAAGACTCTAGCAGAACTACACTACAGCACCTACACTCAAATTTCAAAGTACAGTATCCTTTTCGGCAAGTAACTATAGCATTTCTCCTTTTGAGAAACCCTTGGCTTGCTATTGGACCTTGAATATTTGAGAGTGGTACACCACGTGACTATGGAAATTAAGCTGCCTACCATGAACTATGTGTCATCTCATCTACTGAGCTATCAAGTCAGATATTCTTTGCAGCATTCCACCATCCCTGGGAAATCATTTATATTTGAACAGATTCAAGTAGGTCCTGAAAACACAAGTTGCAAGAGCAGGTGACTCATACTCTCAGTGCATCTACTCCTGCCATGCTGCCATCATTCTTTCAATCCACACCTTTAGCCTCATTAAGGGATTTCTATGACCAGGTGACTGAGAAGAAAAATATTCCAGGTCACTGTCGGCTCCACTGGATATGACAATACTAAGAAGCACGCTATAGGAACCTCTGTGTTATAGAAATATTCTTCTGGCCCTCATTGTGTAGCAGTATTTCATTGTCCCTTTTAATGCAGCTCAATCACCCCCCCTACAGAAGTGGACTGCTATATCATGACAACCCCACTCTCGGGGTGACGTAATGGCACTGTAAAGAAATAAATATTCCCAATAGGCAGAACTTCAAACAGTATATCTCATGATCCATTTATCTGGAAAGGGAGATAAGCTACAGGTCTATATTAAATTATGGGCAATAGCTAATAATTTCATTGGATAGTCAGGGACTTGGGAGGAATAAGATTGGAGGATTGGTGATAAAGAAGATTAGAACAAAGACCAATCTAGACTTTTAGACTATTCTAGAGTTTGAAAGCATTTGTTTCCCATGTGAATATCCAAAAAGACTGATACTATGTAAAAGTTTTTCGATAGATGGTTGGACAAGATGACCTGCTGTGTGAATTTGTTAACCTCTTTCCACAATTACCCCAGTAAATTTATCGAATGGTCTCATGAAAAAAGTTGTCATAGTTTCAGACAGAGCTTATTTTTCTTAAGCCCATTTATTCATGGGCTTAACAAGTTGGACTTTCTCTCCTTCCACATGTCTGGATATTACTTCTGCTGAGTGCCCAGTTTGAAAGCAGCAGTGAACAAACATGAGCCCTGCCATATGGTACCATACCCCAAAAGGAATAACCAGCCACCTGATGACAGGTTAATTACATAGGGCCATTTCCAACATGGTGAGTGTTGGAATCTGTCCTCTCTGAAACTGATACATTCTAGACATGGATTTGTCTATCTTGTCTACCAAGATTCTGCCAGCATCACCATCTGTCAACTTACCAAATGCCTCACTCACTGTCACCATAATTCACATAACACTGCTTCTGACCAGGGATCTTATTTTATAGCAAAATAATTAGGACATTAGATTGGTTCACTTAGGATGCATTAAGATTTTTCAACCAGAAGCAGTTGGCTTTATAAAGCAGTGAAGTGACTTATTGAAGATTTAGTTTGGGTGCCTGCAGGGAGACGTCTTACAAAGTTGTGATGACTTCTTGTAGAACACAGTATATGCTATAAAACAGCAATCAATACATAGCGTTTTTTTCAGCCATGGCCAGAACGTATGCACTTAGGAACCAAGATGGGAGCGGCACTTCCCACAATGGTCCACTAACATAAATTTTACTTCACATCCTGGCCACTTTCAACTGCCAGGATTGGGTTTAAGGATCTTAGTACTCAAGGGAGGAATACTTCCACCCTTGAGACACAACAGTGTTTCAAACCACTTGATAAAAAAGACGAGGAGATTATCATGTTGGGGGTGGGACTGCGCATGATTAAAAAGAGATATTACTGCTATACGATGTAAAGGTAGAATAATAGTTCTTTAAAACAAGGATTCCTACAGGGTGCTTCTTAGTATTTCCATGTCCTTTAGTAAATGTTAATGGAAAACCAGAGCACCCTCATACAGGCAGAACCACCGGGGGCTCAAATCCCAAAGAATGGATATTTGGGCTACTCCACAGTAGGTAAAGAATTCCAGTTAACTGAGCCAATACTGACCTAAAGATAAAAGTAATGTGGAATGGTGAGTTGTTGATGAAAACAGTTATAAACATCAACTAAGACCCTTTGCTGAAAATATAACTGATTTTCTGTTTTACTCTTGCTTTATTTAGTATATTTTGATAGCATTTACTTTATAATTTAGTCCACATATTAAAAATATCAAGGCAGAATTGAAGAAACATAATCATCGCTACATATATTTGACCTAGAAAAGATTGTACTAAATAAAGAGTCTTAGACTCTCCTCGTCTGGGGAGAAAGTGAGGTTTTTTGTTTGTATGACAAATTGTCACCTTGTTAGGTGGGAACATAGTTTTTGTTATTTTTAAATTTGGAAAATGGATGTACATCCAGATAAAGGGGGGACTATAGTAGACATCTGTTTTTTGTGATTGCTCAAAATATTTAAAATTTTCTTTTTGCTTTTGATGGCTTCTTATTTTGTAAATCTTATTTTCCCCAGGTGGAATCCCAAAAACTACATCTTTACAGACTCCTTTACAAATAGTGCAAGCAGTTACCTGGCTTCAGCCACGTGGGAAAATAGGGTCTGCAAGGGGAATTCATTTTTTGATGGTGTGAATGGTGCCAGAAGTAGAGGTAGTGGTGGAAGCTTTCTCTCAATCCGGGAAATATGGTTTCAGAGTCAGTGGCAGTGGCAGTGGCAGTGGCAGTGGCAGCTTCCTCCTCAGGACATACCTGTGGAGTGGTTCTGGAGTCTGTGGTGGTGACAAACGACGACTCCCTCCCAGTTCTATGGTGTGCCTCAAGGTATTGTTCCTGGAAGCTTAATCTGTTTCTCCAACTCTCCCAATGATCCTGTGTAGGGGACCACATAGTTTATCATTTGAACTAAGACACATTTGGGAGTGAAAGGGGATGCTATCAATAATGTCAAGGATAAACTAGAGCTGTACTGAACAGATGGGACACCTAATAACTCTAACACTGTGATTTACTTAATACATTTTGCTGCTTAAATTAGTCAGAATAGACTTACTTGTTTTTTCCTAAGAACCCTAACAAAATACCATTGGATTTTTAGGGTTATAAAATTAGTTAACAATTTAAGTGGACCCTGTGTACTATATTGTGCCTATAGCACAGGGAAGAATATTCTATTCTACATATTTATAAAGCAAATTCAGATTAATTCAAATTCATAGAGTCTATTATATCAATATTAGTTAACTTAATATAGCCATATGCTTGTTGCCTAAAGAACCATGACTTCCACTGATGTTATGTGTTGTTAATGAAGCCTAGGGAATGGAAACAAAATATCTTGTCATGATGTTTTTATAAATAGTGATTCACTGACATATAGGTGAGTTGAGGCTGTTAAATGCAATATTACTAGGACAGGATATATACTTTAAGAAATCTTTAAGTTATTGTCCATGTTAAAGTTGTCATCATCTAATTTTTATGTTCAAAGTTGTTACTTTACACTATGAATAATAGCTATATGCATATTGTTCTATGCTATAAATATAAGCATTGGTACTATAATACTACTAATGTCAGAAATCCAAGAAGAAATAAATATCAGTCTCATTCATCATTCCAGTGTCTTCATTCAAACAATGTTACTGAACACTTACTGGCACTTCACTTACTCAATCAGCAATTCACATAGGCACCAGGCTAGGAGCTAAGAATACAATGATGAGCAAAACAGACATGATCCTGGGGACATGAGTCTAGTAGTCTCAAAAAGGAAATGCAGTAACCAACTTATAATGCAAATAAATACATGGTTACAAACTAACGAGTGCTATGAAGGAAATGTATATGATGCTCTGGGACCTAGGTTATGCGGGGAGTCAGGGAAGATCTTTTTGAGGAAGTTGTATTTAAACGGAGATCTGAAAATGACAAAACAGTAACTAAGTGTGGGAGAAGAGGCTGCTCTAGACATAGAGAAATGCATGTAAAAGGCTATGAAGCAAAACTGGGGAGGAATTTCAGTTCAAAGCACTGAAAGGAGACCTGTGCAACTGGAGCTGAGAGCAAGGAAGAGCAGGACCACGGTGGATTCTAGAGGCAGCTGCCACCATCACAAGGCCCCGTGGACGTGAACACGAAGGCAGACTTGTCCGAGTCCTCTCCCCATTCTGGGGAATTGGGTAGCTAAGTAACAACTTTAAACAGAATGCCAGGTACAGAAATTAGGTTCTGAGAGGATAGCTAGTGCCAGAATTCTACCTGAAATTGTAAAAAGCCAGGAGAGACAGAGTGGGATACCCAAGCCAAAGTCCTTGTGGGAAAGCCAAAAATTAGGAGTCCAGACACTAAACCATCAACACCAAAGACAAAGATGACCTTTAGATAAAGATGTCAGACTGAACACATATATCTATTTATCCTTTCTCTCCCAAATTCCTTAGCCTGCAAAAAATTTTTTTTTTAATTTTCACGCATAAAGGATAATTGTGCTGAAAAACAAAAAATTGTACCATCACCTGATCAGAAATTTGAGGAAGAAACAAAGTGGATGGGAAATTGAAAGGAAATAAGAGCTAATAAAACAAAAACAATTCAACAAAAACCTCACCCAGCCTAAAACACAAACAGGAGAAAAGTACTTGAGTGAATTTGTATTTTAGAAGCAAAAATTGTTTATAATCAAAATTACCATTGAAAGGGGATTTATTCTCACTGCACTCTTTATATTTAAAATGTGGCGTATCATGCATGTATTATGTTGGGAATGTTTCAGGAGGCCAGGGTCTGTGAGGGGGTTAGAACACCTGGAAAAACAGCCCTGGGCAACTGATCTCCAAGCCATCTATTCTTACAGTAAGCACTCAGGAATGTGCTGGGTGGTCACAAGTTACTTTACATCTGGTGAACATTAGAAACATAACCAAAGTCTCCAGAACAGTTGAGAGTGATCAAGAGAGTAAAAAACTCCGCATAATGGCAGAGACCTCTTAAAAACCGTTAAGAATTCTCTCTGTCAGCAGATGGTGCTACCAGTAGCAAGACATCCTTATGGAAAACGACAGCCAGGTAAGTTTCCATCCCAACAGGGAGATTGCTCTTGTGCCTTTTTCTCCGCAGAGCTGTCTGGATGTAGCAACGTATATCTTTTCTACTTTCATATAAGGAAGTTGTGTTATTTAGCTGAAACTTTGTTGTCTTCCAGTCAACACAAACATCTTTATAAAAACTGCATGATTGCCTATTTTTAAAAAAATGAATACATAAAAATTATCCTTGAAAAGCTCTTGAGAATGGTCCACATTGCAGACAATCAAAATATTTCTTAAGCATCCAGCACAAGTGGTTTTTTTTCTCAGCATTGGAACAGAATAATATTTCTTGGTTAAACCCCTAAAAAATGCTTGGATTACATTTAGAAGCCATGCGATGATGGACAAAGCTGTATCTTTCATCATTATGGTCATACTAAATGTGGTGACTGCCTTTACTACAAGAGGCACATAGATGCCAAATATGATGGAGAGAACAGCAGATTTACATCTCCCATCTGAGATTTGCTCATTCTGTGACAAAACTGATTGAATAGAATGACAGACAAAATCATCTGCCATATTTAAAAATCTTTTTTTCTTTATATTTCCCCCACGATGTAATTAAATTCTGGAAAATTGCATATGAATATAATACAACTTCACGTAAAAATAAGAACCATTCCAGATATACTGGAAGCTTAGAGGCAACAGAAAGGAAAAGTAGAGTAGCTCTGGCACAATTGTCAGAGTCATTCATTAAATTGTGGCCTTTGGAGAAGCTACCTGAGTCAGAGCTTTTCCTCTTCCCCCAGAGGAGGGAAGGGTAGTTACTGCTGTTTGCCTCCCAACAGCGAACAATCTGCCTGGAGCATGAGTGCAGTGTGTGTTGGAGCTGGAGAAAGAAGAAGAGCCATGAAGGAACTCCACACCTCCATGTCGATAGGAGAGAAAGAGAAAGGAAAAAGGGAACAGCTAAATCCGGCACTTGTCTCCAGTACGAAATTTTAAGGTATTGTTCTCTAAGGCGGGTTGTCTGACACAAGAAGATCTAATTGGGACCAGAAAAGCAGTGAAGAATGCCCAATAATTTAAAATCCCAAAGAACGATAGGGAACCCTGCCCTCACATCCAAAATCAAGCTGTTGATAGACCCTACCTAGTCACACATCCTACCCAATCCTCAAAGAGCATTAAGAATCACTAAACCTTTGGGAAAACAATTACCAAAAATCAACCTAAGGAAAATTACTATTCAAACAGATAACAAATCTTGTAAGTTAAAATATGTCTCTAGCAATGTTCCAACTATCTAATGCTGCATAACAAAATACCTGCCTTGTGGCTAAACACAACCTTTTTACTATATTTCACCATTTTGTGGGTCAGGGAATTGGGCAGGTCTCAGTCAGGTGATTTTTCTATTCCTTGTGTCATCGACTGAGATCACTTGATTACACACAGTTGACAGATAAACTGGTCTAGAGTTTCCAAGACAGATTTGTTCATGTGCCTGGTGCCTCAGTGGGGATGGCTGGGAGAATAGACTTAGTTGGAACTGTTAACCAGAGTACCTACAAGTTGCCTCTCAAGATGGCAGTCTCAGGGCAGTCAAATTTCTTACATGGTGGCTGGCTTCCCCAGAGCAAAGATTCCAAGAAACCAAAGTGGAAGCTACGAGGAATCTGAGAACCCAACCTTGGAAATCTAAGAATAGTACTTCTGCCTACATTTTAATGATCAAGCAAAACTAAGGCCAAGCCAGATTCAAAGGTAGAGAATTAGATTACACTCTGAGTGGAAGGAATAGCAAAGAATTTGTGACCGTGTTGAATCTATAGGAGATGGATAGTTTCCACTTATGGACATGATGGAATAACTAGTACCAGAAAAACCCTTCTGCAGTAAACAACTGAAAACTGGAAAAACATATGCAACAGCTGTTTTCAGACACTGGACAAAAGGCATGAAAGATTCTGATCTCTGAGAGAAGAGAAATAAAGGAGGTGACCCCAACAATCACTTGGTTTTCTGCCTAGAAGCACTTCCCAGAAATCAGTTCAGGGAGAGAAAAACCTAAGCAGAGCACAATGACGTTGATGAGCTAAGAAGATAGAGATTGAATTTTGGGAAGGCCCAGGTGACTGAAAATTGCAGAACAGAGTACAAAAGAGAGAAGGAAGCAATGCAGAGAAAGAGTCCAGAAATATGCATAAGGTCCCCTTGAAACACTGGCTGAATCCTACCTCCAGAGGATGGGAATCTACCACATTGGACAAACTAAAATTATGAAAGAAGCACAACTACCAGGGACCTGTAGGATAAACAATTACTAAAGCAAGAACAAAGCAGATAGATCTTTGACCAGTTACAAAAGAAAAATTTTGTTAAATACCCAAAGCATTAGGTAGAGCTCCCAGGAAGGCCATGACTTATGAGTTGGGCTAAATTAGTCTTAGAGCAGTGGTTCTCAACTGGAGGTGATTTTGCCTGCCAGACGACATTTAGTAATATATAGAGACAGTTTTGATTGTCACAGCTGTTGGAGGAGGGCTGCTATTTGCATCCAGTGGATAGAGGCCAGAGGTGCTACTAAAAATCCTATGATGGACAGGACAGTCCTACCAAAAAAAAAAAAACAAAATTACGCCAATAGTCCTGAGATTGAGAAACCCTGAATAGAGTAAGACTACTTTAGACTTGATCTAATAAAGTTTAAAAACAAGCTTCAAACTGATCAAGCTGATATGCAATTAAATACACTGCCAATCATAAAAAAGATCTCAACAGTCTTTAAACGAAACAACAAAATTAAAGCAAAACAACAACATTCAGACTATTTTTCAAAAATGTAATCACAATGTCCAAATTCAAATAAAAATTTTCTAAACATGCAATGCAAGAAGCAAGAAAATTTAACCCATAAAAAGGAGAGAGGAAAACTGTCACTAAAAACAGACCTAGAAATGACAGAGATGATAGACAGAGAATGTAAAACCGCATTATAAATATTTCCAAGGACTTAAAGGAAAATATGAACATAATGAAGAGAAAAGTGGAAACTATGAAAGAGAACTAAACTGAACTTCTAGAGCAAACATATAAACTAACTAAAGTGAAATTGTCACTGGATGAGATTTTAAGATTAGAAACTTCAGAAGAAACTACACACTAAAAATATAAAACATTCTTGAGACAAACTAAAGACCTAAATAAATGTAGAGATATAATGTGTTCATGGATTAGAAAATTCAATATTGTTAAGATGTAAATTCTCTTCAAGTTGATCTATAGAATCAGTGAAATTTCAATCAAAATACCAGCAGGGCTTTTTTTGTAGAATTTGAAAAACTGATTCTGAAATTTATGATGAATTGCAAATCAAGAATAACCAAAATAAATTTGAAAATAAGAACAAAGTTGGAGAACTAATTTCAAGGCTTATTATAAAGATACAGTAATAAAACAGTTTTGTCATGGTGTAAAGACAGATAAATAGATCACTGGAGCAGAATAAGTCCAGAAATAGATCTACCTATGTACAGACAACTGATTTTTTTAATAAAGGTACTAAATGGGTTCCTGGACCCATTTTCCAACATGCGGGGCGGGGCGGGGCTTCCCCACACATCAAAGCAATGTTACAGACACCAGCTTGGTGTCCTACAATTCAACTCAGTTCTGACACTATCTACCAGGAGATAGCATCAGATTCCACAGGTTAGGGTTCAGTCCTACAAGACTGCCCCCCTGCCCTTTAGAGGCCAGTTGCAAGCCCAGGTTCTCACTTGTACTTCTGACCAACTGGCTATAAATCAGAGGTTCTCAAGACCCCCTCCTTGGGTTTGATTAATTTGCTAAAGTGGCTCACAGAATTCAGAGAAACATTTTTAATCACTAGAGCATCAGTGTATTACAAAAGGGTATAACTCAGGAACAGCCAGATGGATGAGATGCACAGGGCAAGGTATAGGGAAAGGACTCAGCTTCCAGGCCTTTTGCAGGCACTCCACTCTCCCCAGTCTCCACATGTTCACCAACCTGGAAACTCTCCAAACCCTGTCCCCTTGGGTTTTTATGGAGACTTCATTACATCGGCCTGATTGATTAAATCATTGGCCATTGGTGATTGATTCAACCTCCAGCCCCTCTCCCCTCCCTGGATGTCAGAGGGTGGGACTGAAAGTTCCAATCCTCTAATCACATGGTTGGTTCTCCTGGCAACCAGCCCCCAGCCTTAGGTAGGGTCTAAAAGTCACCTCATTAACATAAAAAAAGACACCTTTTTGCTCTCATCTCAGGAAATTTCAAGGATTTTAGGAGATCTGTGCCAAGAATGAGGTCAAAGCCAAATATATATTTCTTATTATAAATCACAATATTACAGGTACAAAGAAAAAACTTCTACAAGAAACTATGGTAGAAAATATTTCTGACCTTGGATTAGCAAATATTATTTAGATGTAACACCAAAAGCATAATGCATAAAATTAAAAATTGATGACTTAGGGCCGGCCCTGTGGCTTAGCGGTTGGGTATGCACGCGTATTCCGCTGCTGGCGGCCCGGGTTCGGAACCCGGTTGTGCACCAATGCACTGCTTCTCTGACCATGCTGAGGCCGCGTCCCACATACAGCAACTAGAAGGAGGTGCAGCTATGACATACAACTATCTACTGGGGCTTTGGTGGAAAAATAAATAAATAAAATTAAAAAAAAAATTGATGACTTAGATTTCATCAAAATTTAAAACATCTGCTCTTTGAAAGACACTGTTAAGGGAATGAAAAGATAAGCCACAAGGGGGGAGAGGTAATTGCAAATCAGATATCTAAATAAAGACTTGAATCTAGAGTATAGAACTCTTGAATGTAAATACAAAGAAAATAAACACTCCAATTAAAAATTGAGCAAAAGATTTGTACTGACTCTTCATCAAATAAAAAAACGGAAGACAAATAAACATGTAAAAAGGCTCTCAGTGTCATTAGTCATTAGGCAAATGCATTTGAAAACCACAATGGCGTACTACTACACACCAATTAGAAAAGCTAAAATTAAAAGGACTAACCATACTTGGCGTTGGTGAGGATGTGGACAAACTAGAACTCACAGAAACTGCCAGTGGGAACATAACATGATACATCCACTTTGGAAAACAGTATGGAAGTTTCTCGAAAGTAAAATATACACCTAACATGATCCAATTATTTTACTCATTTGTAGTTATCCAGAAGAAATGAAAGCATGTATGTATGAAAGACTTGTACACAAGTCTTCACAGCAGCTCTACTTCCAATATTTCTAATAGTCCCAAACTGAAAATAACCCAATATTTCATACAGTGAAATACTTCCCAGCAAGAAAAAGGAAGGCAACAACATGGGTGAATTTCAAAATAATTATGTTGAGTGATAGGAGTCAGACCAAATGAGTATATTCTGTATGATTCAATTTCTATAAAACCTAGAAAATCTGAACTTGTTTATAGTTGGAGAAAGCAAATCAGTGGTTGCTTGTGAACTGGGAACAGTGAGAGGAAGGGATTTCAAAGGTGCACAAGGAATCTTTTGTGAGTGATGAATATATTAACTTTCTTGATTGTGGTAATGGTTTTATGAATGTATACATATTTCAAAACTTATCAAATTGTACCTTTAAATTTATGCATACATTATTGAATGTTAATTATATACAATAAAACTATTAAAAATAAATAAAAAGAAATAATGGCCAAAACTTTCTTTCCAAATTTGATGGAAATGATGAACACTTATATCTAAGAAGCTCAATAAACACCAAGCAGAATGACACATAGAAAAATCAGATCTAGTGTTTTTCTCATGGAAATACACATGTCAGATCCCCTTTTAAGAAAAGATTTGTTGTCCCAACTCTGGGAGAACGTCAGCAAACAGCCTTTAGCTTTCAGCCCTCCTAGGGATTGCTTCAGCTGCAGCGAGCTGCCTCTCCCAAGAGGATGCCCTTCATCAGGGGGCTCATAGTCAATGACTGATCTGGGCAGAGATCAGAGGTGGCCAGAGCTCCCCGTGAGGCGAGCTGGGCCTGTTGGGCCTTTATCACAGCCTGACATCTTTCTCTGCCCAATTCCTCCTTAACCTACCATCATTCCACAGGTTTTGAGCCCATGGGCACTCCCTCAGAAACAATCTGAACACTAAACTCTGTCTCAGAATCTGCTTCCCAGAGAACCCAACCTGAAATGTCAAGGCACATCATAGGCGAATGACTGTAATCCAAAGATGGAGGAAAAATTCCTAAAAGTAGACAGAGATATAAGACACGTTACATACATGATGTTTAAAAGTCTACTGAATTCTCATCAAAAACAATGCAAGCTATACAAATATCAAACCTTTATGTTGCACACCTGAACCTAATATAACGTTATATGTCAATTGTATCTCAATTTTTAAAAAATGTAAGTCAGAAGACAAGGGAGCAACACCCATGAAGTCTTTAAAGAAAAAAAAGATCAAACTAGAATTCTATATCTAGTGAAAATATCCCTCAAAAATGAAGGCAAAGTAAAGACTTGTTAAGAAAAACAGAAGAAGAGATAATTTTCCACCAGCAGAACTACACTACAAGAAATGAGAAAGAAAGTTCTTTAGGTGGAAACAAAATGACACCACATGGAAAGGCATGAAGAATCATAGATGTGATAAATATGAGAGTAGATATATAAAACTCTTGTTTTTAATTTCTTTCAATAATAACTGGTTATTTAAAGAAAAAATAATAACATTGTATTCTAGGGTTTAAAATGCGTAAAATGTATGACAACAATAACACAAAGGACAGGAGAGAAGAAATGGAAGTGTTTGGTTATAAGGTTTTTTACAATATGTGGTAGCCAGCTTCCCAGATGCCTTCAATCATCTTCACCTTCTGGTATTCACGCAATTGTGTGTCGCCCTCCCAGTCTGCACCAAGTGACCTGGGTGACCAATAGAATACTACAGAAATGATTTTGTGTCACTTTTGAAGTTAAAGTATGGAAGGCATTATGGTTTTCAGCTTGTTCTCTTGGGATGCTTGCTCTGAAGGAAGTCTTCCCACGTCATGTGGACATGTAATCAGCCCTGTAGAGTAACCCCCTGGAGAAGAACTAAGTTTCCTCACCAACAATTGGCACCGTCTGGCCAGCCTTGTAAGTGAGCCACCTTGGAAGCACATCCTCCAGCCCCAATAAAGCCTTCTGATGACTGAGACTCCAGATGATATCTTGACTGCAATCTCACAAGAGGCCCCAAGGCACAAATTCTATTAAGCCACTTGCAATTTCCTGACCCACAGAAACTGTGAGAGATTTCTTTAAATGTCTATTGTTGTTTGAAGCCATGAAAATTCCCATTTATTTTATAAGTATTACCCTGATATCAAAACCAGATAAGAATATTACTCAAAAACACAACAAGAGACCGATATCCCTCATGAGCACAGACACAAAACCCACGAAGTAGTACATTCCATAATTGCAGAGAAATACAAGTGGGGTTTATACCA
The DNA here is from genome assembly GCF_057802395.1 of Ceratotherium simum simum. Classification (NCBI taxonomy): domain Eukaryota; kingdom Metazoa; phylum Chordata; class Mammalia; order Perissodactyla; family Rhinocerotidae; genus Ceratotherium; species Ceratotherium simum. Next base: position 44,564,929 of record NC_141914.1, read on the forward strand.
TGAATACAGTGTTTAATAACTGAAAATCAGATTACAGAATATAGGAGAGAAACTATATGGTCATACCAATAGAATTTGACAAAGTCTTACACCTATTCATGATTTTTAAATAATAATTCAGTAAACTAGGAAGAGAAGGGAACTTCCTCAGTTTGATAACAACATTTATGAAAAGCCTGCAGGCAGCATTATACTTAGTGATAAAAGATTTAATGTTTTCTTCAAGTTTGTAAAAAAAAAAAAAAAAAGAGTCTAGGATGACTGCTCTTATAACTTCTATTCAACAGTATACTGGGGGCCCTAGCTTGGTGAAATCAGGCAAGAAAATAAAAAGCAGATGTGCAGATGACATAATCAGGTATATAGAAAATCTGAAGGCATTTCAAAAAATTAATAGAACTAATAAGTTAATTTAACATAGTCACAAAATGCAAGGTCAATATACAAAATTCACTTGCATTTCTATGTACTACGAACAAATAATTGGAAAATAAAATATAAATAATACCATTTAAGGTACCATAAAAAAACATAAAATACTTAACAAAGTGTACACAAGACCTATATACTAAAAATTATACAATGTTGCTAAGAGAGATTAGAGAAGTCCTAAATAAATAGAGAGATGTATCATGTTCATGGCTTGCAAGATTTAATATTGTTATGATGTAAATTCTCTCCAAAGTTATTTATAGATTTAATGCAATCTCAATCAAAATTTCAGCATATTTTTTGCATAAATTGACATACTGATTCTAAACTCATATGGAAATGCAAAAAGACAAAGAATAACCAAAACAATTTTTAAAAATAAAATTGGAGAGGGTGAAAGGGATAATTCGGTACATGTGTGTGGTGATGGGTTGTAATTAGTATTTTGGTGGTGAACATGATGTAATCTATGCAGAAATAGAAGTACAATGATGTACACCTGAAATTTTTACAATGTCATAAACCAATGTTACTGCAATAAACAAAAAATTAAAAATAAAATAAAATTGGAGGACATACACTACCTAATTTCAACAATTACCATTAAGCAAAAGTATGATATTGGCATAAAGATGGACATATTGATTAATGAAACAAAATTGAAAGTCCAGAAATAGACATAAACATACGTGGTCAGTTCATTTTTAACAAAGGTGCCAAAATAATTCAATAGGGAAAGGATAGTCTTTTCAATAAGTTTACTGAAACAGCTGGATATCTATATTTCTGATTGGGAAGAAAAAAACACCTTAAGTCATTCCTTGTATCATACACAAAAAACACTAACTATAGAAAAAAAATTATAAACTGTACTTCATCAAAGTTAAAATTTTCTATTCTTCAAAAGGCATTGCTTTTCAAAAAACACTGTTAAGAAAATAAAAAGCTAAGCCACAGATAAGGAAAAACTATCTGCAACACATATAAAGGACTCATAACCAGAATCTTTACAAATCAATAAGAAGACACATGACTCAATTTGAAAATGGGCAAAAGGTTTGAACAGGCATTCCAAGGAAGATATGTGAATGGCCACAAAGTGCACGGAAAGATGCACAACGTCATTACACATTCGGGAAACGCAAGTTAAAACCATAATGAAATATCACTACATGCCCACTGGAATGGCTAAAAGTTAAAAGCCTGACAATAACAAATGTTGATGAGGATGCAGAGCAAAAGGAACGATCACATATTGATGGTAGGAATGCAAAATAGTACAGCTACATTTGAGATTCTTAGGAAGTTAAACATATATTTACCATACAACCTAGCAATTCCACTCCTTGGTATTTACCTAAGAGATATAAAAGTATATGTCCACACAAAGACTTGCAAGTGAATGTTCATAATAGTTTCATTCATAATAGCCTCAAACAGGAAACAACCCAAATGCCCATCAACTGGTAACACAATAAACAAACTGCGACACATCCGTATAATGGAATACTACTCAGAAACAAAAAAGAACAAACTATGGCTATATGCAGCAACATGGATGAATCACACAGACATTACGGTTAGCAAAAAAGCTAGATATGAAAGACTATATATTGTATGATTCTATTTATATGAGGTTCTAGAACATGAAAAACTAATCTATAGTGATAAATTTCAGATCAACCGTTGCCTGGTATGAGGAGAATGGGGGAGTATTGTCTGTACCACTGCACAAGGAAAATTGGAGGAGATGAAAATGTTCTCTAGCTTGATTGGAGTAGTATATACTCTACCTACATAACTGTATACATTTGAAAGACCCATCTAACTAATTAAAATATGACTATTTTGGGGACCAGCGCTGTGGTGTAGTGCTTAAGTTTGGCACACTTGGCTTTGGTGGCCCAAGTTCACGGGTTTGGATCCTGGGTGTGGACCTACACCACTCATCAGCTATGCTGTGGTGGTGAACCACATACAAAATAGAGGAGGACTGGCACAGATGTTAGCTCAGGGTGAATCTTCCTCAGCAAAAAAAAAAAAAAAAAATGACTATTTTGTTGTATGCACATCATACCACTATAAAGTTGATTTTTAAAAAAATAAAACTTTTATCGCATAAACAAAAAAATGTGTCTCTGAAATTAAAAGTTCAGTAGGTGGGATAAATATGGAAGAGACTCAGTCGAAGATCAAATCAGTGGGCTAAAACATCAAAAGTAATGCTTCTTAGTCCAAAAGGACATGGCAATATCATGTATTAAAGAATAGTTGGATATTTTGGATAATTAAAAAGTTCCAGCAGTCATCAACAGGAATTCTACAAAGAGGAAATAGAGGGGAAGAATGCTGAATTTTCTAGAAGAAGAATACAATTTCCCAGAGCTGAAGAAAGTCAAGAGGCTTCACACTATGAGTACCACTGGCTGCTCAGAAATCAGGACAAACGACAAAAAAAAAATTTTTTAATACCCACACAAATACTGGTGAAATTACAGAATTCTCAGGAAAATAAGAAAATTCTAAAAGATTTTAGACACAAAACAATCTACAGAGGAACAAAGATTGATTGGAATCAGATTTTACATTGGCCACACTGATTATTAGAAGAAAACAAAGGAGTGTCTGCAGTATGCTGAGAAAAAAATGATTTGTAGTCTAAAATTTTGAACCAAGTCAAACCGGCATTTATTTACGAGGGTAGAAAAAACATATTTTCAGATGTACAAGAACTCAGAAAATTCATCCTCCTGAGACTTTTCTTGAAATACCTCAGTTCTTTCCACTTCTTTCCATCTCCACTTGGTTTACTGCTGCCTAGTCTCTCTGCCTCTGGTCTTGCCCCATCCCCCACCTTTTTCACTTTGCAGCTGGGATGATGTTTTTAAAAGGCAAAACTGATGATTTACTCCTCTAGCAGAACCTTTAACTGAATTTGTTCTCCACACTCATCTCCAGCCACTCTCCTTTCCCTCCAGCTACTTCTGGTCTCCCGAGAGCCCTTCTTTCTCTCTTTTCTCTCTGAGCTATAGTCTCTGAGTCTCTAGAATGTGCCACATGCCTTCTGATTTCCTCTGCTGGGAATGCTCTTCCCCTGGCTCATTACTGAACTTCTTTCAGGTCTGTCTTAGTCTTTTTTTGTGTGTGTGTGAGGAAGATCAGCCCTGAGCTAACATCTGATGCCAATCCTCCTCTTTTTGCTGAGGAAGACTGGCCCTGGGCTAACATCCATGCCCATCTTCCTCGACTTTATATGGGACACCGCCACAGCATGGCTTGACAAGCGGTGCGTCGGTGCGCGCCCAGGATCCGAACCGGCGAACCCCGGGCCGCCGCAGCGGAGCGCGCGCACTTAATCCCTTGCGCCACCAGGCTGGCCCCCAGGTCTTTCTTAGTCTTAATGTTATTTCCTCAGAAAGGTGTTCCATGGACACCCACTCCTTTGACTCCTTTGTTATTGACCCTACCAGCACCTATACTTTTATTTATAATTATAGTAATTGTATTATACAGCTATAACTAAATACATATTCATAAATTACTTGTTTAATGTCTTTTTTCCCAATAGACAGTAAGCTCTATAAACGTAGTCTCATTTTACCTACAGCTCTGTGGGTGAGAAAGCTGTCTGTTCCTAATATTTGTTCTCCATTTCTCTAGTAACAGACTAGATATTTCAGTCTCCCTTGGCAATGTGGCTACGTTCTGGCCAATGGAGTGTGAACACAACTTGTGGGTTGTGCTCTTAAAGGAAACAGATTTGATCTTCACTTCCCCATTTCACCTTCCTGCTTGCTAATAAGCCATCATACACTCTACTAAGGTCAAAACCATAGGGACAGAGGATCAACAAGCCAAGAACAAGTATCCCTGACTCCAAGGGGCCACCTCATACCAGCCCTGGAATGATATTCTTGGACTGTTACATGAATGAAAAAAGAAAAATACTCCAGATTAGATTGCAGACCCTGGCTCCCTCCTGAAAAATGCTACTCCTTCCCCCAAAGAAAGAACTCTAGAATTGCCTCTCGGTTCACATATGATTTCTTATATGATTTTCCTTTCCCTCATGGGTACCATAAATATTTATTATATTCAATGATCTACTTATATAATCCTTCAATTTTTTTATTATCCAGTTATCTAGATGTCCTCTATAAGACCCACTGCTTCCACGTTATCAATCTGAAATTAAAATGGGGAAAGAGGATGTAATGCAAAATACGTTCTCAGAAGCTATGTTTGGAGTCCTAAATGTGTCCTCACCTCAAGGAGAAAGAGGGTATCCATACCAAAACAAGCAAAACTCAAGTCAGTATGGAGAGGTCTTATTGTATCTTGAGTTTCAAGGGGCATTGACAAGGACAACCTCACACACAGATGTGGCGGTCAATTGTGTAAGTGTAAATACCCACGGACAATTGCAGTAGCCTCTTAATTGATCTACTTACTTCGGCTATGAACCCCTCAAATCTGCCTGCCAAAACGATCTTTCTAAAATGAAATCCAATCTTGTCACTTTCCCTGCTCAAAATCCTTTGTTGGATTTTTATTGCTCTTGGGATAAAACACTAAAATCCTCACTGTGACTTGCAAGCCTCCTTAGGATTCTCTGCTTCCTCCTCTAACCTTCTCCAGCCTTCCTTTCCCTCGTTCTCTGAGTGACAGCCACATTTGCCTTTCTTCATTTCCCTCCAAGCACCATCTCCTTTCCCCTGAAGGGCCCTTATTTGGGTTGTTCCTTTTGCTTGAAATATTCCGCCCTGCTCATGCCTCCCTCGACCTATTTAACTCCTAATCAAATGTCACATTTTTAGGGAAGCAAGCCTTGCGTGAATCTTCAGACTTATTCACATTCCCCATTTATACTCTCATAATTTTCCATAGAACTTATACAGTTGTAATTAATTATCTATTGGTACATATTTGATTCAAGTATATCTCCTTTATTGGCTACAAGGCTCATAAGAGTAACAGTCATGTTTATTTTGCACACCATTGTATCTCACAGTTTATGGGGGGACTTAATAAATATTGATTGAATAAAATGAATGAATGGATGGATGAGATAGGATTTGTCAAGTAAGGGTAAAAGGCACTCCTGCCTGTCTTTTCCATCAGCCTGTTTTTAGGGCCTGGAATTCTCTCCATTGTTTTAATCTAATCTAACATAGATTAAGGGTTTCTGGAATTTGATTGTTGAACCTGAAATATATGCTTCTCAGTCTCTATTTCCACCTGTAACTACCAACTAGAAACAATGTGAACGAGCAATGCCTCTGTGGAAATTCTAGGCAAACCCCTACTTGCGTACATAATGTTCTGGGTGCAAACTCAAGTGGGGAAGGTGGGGGGAGAAGCTGACAGGAGGAGAGGTAGAGTAGTGTGTTTATGAGCTCAGACTTTCCAGCCAACTCTCTGGTTTTGAATCTCTTCCCATCACTTCTGAGCCATTACTCATAGGCAATTTTCTATCCTCTCTGTGCCTCAGTTTTCTCAACTGTAAAATGGAACTCAATATTATGTGCCTCAGAGGCTGATGAGGATCAGAGTTGGTGTTAGTAAAGCGCTTACAAGAGTGCCTGACAGGGACAGGCGCTATATAAGTGTTTGTAGGTAAAACACGTTACATTGGAGATGCTGTTCCTAGAGAGGTAAAAACATATTAGTAGTCAGAACAGTCAAGTGTATGTAAGTGCATCTTCAGAGGATATAATAGGTCAGGTCTGCCCCCTTCTCACCATCCTTAACACGTTGCTTTAGGTTAAGGAATTGTGCTACTTGGGAGTCTCTTGTTATATACGCATGTAAACGGAAAGCTATTTTACTACAGCCAATCTTCTTAGCAAGGTCCAAGTGCAAGGCTTAGGATGATTTATTTTAATAGACAGGAGTGGAAGAGAAGTAGCTAATTTAATCTGGCGAATATTTACTGCAAGTGGCAGAGACTAGCTAGCTGTTCCCCATTACCCACGCTCTCACCCTCCTTGGTCCATTGCTGGCCCGCATGGCCCAGGCCTGTTGCATCTAGGAAGGGGATGTGAAGAGCTCTCTTCAGTGGATTGTGAGCAGAGTGATGGGTGGCACTTTTAGGCCCTGGCAGTTAAAAACGCATGTTCTGCTCTCCTTACCCCTTACCTGAGGATCTGCTGGAGGACTCTGACACCCTGCATGGAGCAGAGCTTCCACCTCCTTCCCCTAATTCCAGTCCAAGGTTCCTCTTTGTTATATGAGTTTAAGTTGGAGCCTCAGAGTTATTTCAGTGGGGCTTCGTTACTGAGAAACTTGATGAATGGCTTTATAATTAAAACCAGCTTTGCTATTGAAGCTCTAGATCCATATTATACCGTTATGTGAGCAAGAAACAAACTTTTATTGTATTAAATCACTGAGATTTGGGGCCACTTGTTATAGCAGTTAGCCTACTCTGACTAACACCCAAGGACTGGGCCAGACGCTCCGATCAACTTATATAACTCAGTTTCAACTAAGGTCTCCACGTCCACTGGAATCCAGATATGCTGTTCAAGTCTCAAGTCCTCCCCCAACATGACTGTGACGTCTGTGAGGTTGTATTCTTACGGTCACCTCTGGCACTGATCTCTTGGTTCTGCAGAATTAGAAAAGCTTATTCATGCCATTTCTCAGTGCTTTCTCTATTCCCAGCAGCATCAACTAAACATGAAAGGCAGCCTCCACTCAATTTCCACCCCGCCTCCCCCCTGCCAATTCCACTCTCACAATGCTTTTGTTATTGCGTTGACTTGACTGAATGTGGGAGTACAGTGAGACACCACAGGCTTTTACCTTGTACCATCCATGGAACTTCAAAAAGAAGAGCAGACTTTTCTTTCAAAGTCCTTCAATAAGGACTCTACGCCACCCAATACAACTATAAGAGATAATCCTCAACCTCACTAGAATCCTTTTTTCTTCTTAACCCTCTGCCTTAGACTGCCCCTAATTTGAGAATACCAAAATTTTCTCCCTGTAGTATGTACTTCAGCAGTTTTAATTTAATGAAATTGACTTCTAAACCCAAACTCACTTCTAGCCCCATCTTTGCAATGCCAAACCCATCAAGGTCATCTTCAATGTAAGAGGGCTCTCTGTGCTTCAGAATCCTTTTCACAAAGACACACAAAATACACAGTCATTCCCACAGGAGGTGTATAGTCCCATGGAAAAGAGAAGACAAATATGCAAATAATTTTAAATCGGAGTAGATTATTACACCTCACCAACCAGGTTCCTTCTTTCACATCCCACAGGATTCCGGAAAAAGGAACCCTTGGTTCCTCTCCATTCCGTTCACCTACAGAGATCTCTGAGCTTTGGGGGAATTAAAAATTGTTTCCCTTCACAAAGGGGAAGGACCTTTGGTCTACGGCTTTTTAGCTTCATGACAGTCTTCTCTCTCCCCATGGAGAGAGAATTAAATCCTCACTTTCTACCCAACACCTCAAACAGTAAATTGAGGCTGTAAAGACAATTCCAAATCAAAGTTTCTTTTTGTTATGTGAGCTTAAATTGGAGCCCTGGAGTTATTTTAATGATACTTTCTTTGCTGAATGGTTTTATGAATTGTTTTATATTTAATGCTAGCTTTGTTATTGAAGCTATAGATAAACGACTCTCAGTAACAGTAACCTTTGGTGCTTCGGTTCTGGGATATTATATTTTAAGTAAAGTACAATGCAGAAAACAACTCAGCACCTTCAAAGTCTTCTAGGACAGTTTGGTTTCACCGTATTACTGATTCTGGGCCACATGGTTTATTGCATCAGATGATATAAATTAGAGTTATAGTGCAGAAGAGAATATTGTGCAGTTATAATCATCCATAACAGGGCTGATATTTGACAAAAAGTGTTAATTCATTTTTGTTAAGTATCCACTGAAAATGCAGATGCTATCGCAGTGGTATGGTCACTGAATAAAAATAAAAATTATATTTTTATTAGACTCTCACAGTTAAACATGTCTTGATTAATTGAAATAATAAAGCTTTTTTCACTTAAGATGATACGTTTTTAGGTCTCAAAATCCTCATTTTCTCTTTTGTCCTTTAAACATTAACAGATATAATTTTTATCTTAACTGTAGTCATAAAGAAAAGTTAAATTCTATTACTATTTACTTTTACAACATAACGGACTGTAAGTTTGCTCTCTGAATTGCTGGCTTTTTATGTTTTACATGGAAGATATAAAGATTAATAAGAAACTGAGATGGGTTAGAAATATTTTATCTGCATTTATTTAAAAATGGAAATACTACATATGATTTCTAAGCCTTCCACATTAGCTCCATTGAACTGATACTCAAAAACAGCTGAGGGGCCGACCCAGTGGTCTAGCAGTTAAGATCGCAGGCTCTGCTTTGGCGGCCCAGGGTTCGCCGGTTTGGATTCTGGGCGTGGACCTACTCACCGTTCATCAAGCCATGCTGAGGCAGCATCCCACACAGAAGAGCTAAAACTGTACAACTATGATACACATCTATGTACTGGGGCTTTGGGGATAAAAAAGAGGAAGATTGGCAACAGATGTTAGCACAGGGCCAATCTTCCTCAAAAAAAAAAAAGAGAGAAAGAAAAAAATATTAAAAAAAAAAAAAAAGACAGCTGAAAACAGATCTTAGATGAACCCTGTGTTCTAAATTATTATTGATTGACTGACTGTACCTTTGAATCAGTATATTACATTTTACTCTACAGAAATAGCAGCGTTTCAATAAACCTTTTCGAGTTGGACCTGCCAACTGCGTGTATATTTTTCTAGCATCTGTAAGACTATCTGGAACACAATCGTAGAATTTCAGAACTGTAAGTGACTTCAGACTCTTCAATAGTAATCTAAACAGCCTACTTGCCGTTTGTCGGATGGCATCTGTTTGAACACCAAGAAAAAATCTTATCAAGTTTTTAAAAAGAATAAAATGTAATTTTTTAAACCAACATTTTAATCCATTGAACAATAGGTAAGCTAATTAGAAGTAGCAGAAGTGAGATTATTTTATTATCTTAGTTTCTATTTGCTTTTTAAAAATGATTCCAGAGTCTTGTTTTTTAACTTAATCTCCTTTTGTTTTCCCTGTGCCAACTGGGAAAACACCAACCACCCCGGCTACAGGGAACCCTGCATGAGGGCCAGGGTGATGAGGAGGGAGCAAAAACGATGAGGGAGCTCCAGCAGGAGAGAGGCCTTGAGAGGGAACCCATCCTGGCGGGTCCCAGCCTGCAACGCATCAGAAGCACGCGATGGCAGGAGGATTGGCAGATGTTAACGCAAGGCTGATCTTCCTCACAGAAAAAAAAAGAGTTTTTTTTTTTTTTAAATTCCTTTTGTGTGTGTGTGTGTGTGTATGTATGTGTGTGTGAGGAAAATTAGCCCTGAGCTAACACCTGTGGCCAATCCTCCTCTTTTTGCTGAGGAAGACTGGCCCTGGGCTAAGATCTGTGCCCATCTTCCTCTACTTTATATGGGACGCCGCCACAGCATGGCTTGACAAGCGGTGCATCGGTCCGTGCCTGGGATCCGAACCTGCGAACCCTGGGCCACCGCAGGAAAGCATGCGAACTTAACTACTATGCAATCAGGCCAGCCCCCCAATTCCCCATTTTAGAGTATCTGAAAATTGCTTTAACAAAATTACTAGGAACCGGAACTGAGATTTAAATCCAACTATCCATATCCCATGGATAATAAGTAATTATTCTAATTAGTAACCAGAATTGAGATCAGAATCCATATCCCATGGATTTCCACATCCATATTCCTTCAGTGTTACTGTGCTTGAGGAAGAGGAATGAAGGGACCATGGGCCAAACAAACACTGAGAACAGAGGGCCTGGCTACATGCTTTCACCTTGGAGAGGCCTGGTATCTGTTCTGAAGAAGTTGATTCAGCAATTCCACTAGCGTTAATTAGCATAGTGGAAAACTGGAAACTACTTAATTGACCAACAATAGGACATTTGATACTTAAATAATAGTACATAGCTACGGTACACAGGAAAACATGTAGTCTTTAACAAAGATGATGAAGATGTATACTTTGGACATGGAAATATATTCATAATATATGTACATACACAGAAAAAAATCTGAAGAATATACATCAAAATATTGACAGTGGTTTTCTCGGTGAACGGTTTTCTCACTCAGTGGTTGTGAGATTGTAGAAAACTTTTCAAAAGTTTGCTAATCATCTTTCACATATTTTGTCAACAATCACATACTGATTGTAATCCACATAGACACACAGCACACTCACATACAAATCCAGGGGTTTCAGGGCTTTGGAGGCAATGTGTTATAGTTTGATGATTCTGTTGAACCAAAGTTCAACCCAAACAAGAGTAAAGATGATGAGAAGGTTACAGGATTTTTTCCTTGATAGACTCTTCTATGGGCCATTTTTGTGTGTCTCCTGTAAAACTGAAATAAAATTATGCATAATGTGTATATTTAAATTAATTGTGTATTTGTCAAAGGTCTGTGTTTATGTGAAGACTCTTCCGTAAGTCCTAGCATATAAATGTTAATATCACAACAGTTAGTTCCTCTTTTCCTTAGGGATTTGGTTGGTGGTTTAGAAGGGGCTATAGTAATACAAATGTATAACAGCTTTTTTTATAGGAGGAAAGGAGAGAGATTCTGTAATCCATGTAATATTAGATCTACAGTTCCACCAAAGACCTTGCCTTCCACTGTGTTTCTTAATAATTTACCTATAGTGGTGTACAAAGGAAGTGGTGTGTATTTACAGAGAAAATATTGAAACCTCCTTTGAAGATAAGGTTATACGGTCTAGCAATAAAAATGTGTGCATGTGTAAAATATTACTATCTTTTCCGTGTTGACTGCAGCTCTAGTAAGTCAAAGGTGGTTATTTCTTCCACGAGACAGGGTTGTGATGGAAAGAGCATTTGCTGATTTTATGATTCTAATCTTGTTCTGCTCCTGACTAGTTCTGTGGTCGTGGGTAACAGATAAATGTTAAGCTCAGGGTTCAAAACAAATCTGACAATTTCTACAGAAAGTGCCCCATTTAAATGTGTATGTATCTCCACAATTTTAAGTGTATGTTTATATATGCAATGCGTATCCTTAAGCTAAACATACAAAGTTCTTATAATATATTCTTAAGCTTAGAATTTCAGAGTCCATAAACTAGACTTATCACTCTTTTATAGGCCACCTAAAAATAGCTTATTTTCTTTTGTTAAGTCAGATGCCCTGGAACATTAAATATTAAACATTAAAAATAGAGAGATAACAGCAGAAGGTACTTTTCATAAACCCTGCTCCTTACTGCCTTACGACTTTTCTGCTAGGGTGAGTGTACCATGCTGAGGAACAAGGAAATTGCTAGGCTGGGGGTGTGATTGGTGATGTTGGCTCCATGTTTTGAGACCATGGCTCTATAGACCCATAAGACATCTGGGTGTATTCCAGGCCCATGGTCCCAATAGTGATAACAACTAATATTTGCTGAGTGCTTATTTTTTGTCAAGCCCTGTGCTAAATATCTTACATGCATTAACTCATTCACTCTTAATTTTATTGATGAGGAGATGAGGCACTGAAAGGTTAATTAATTTGCCTAAGGTTACTCAGCTAGTGAGAGGCACAGCCAGGATTCAAACATAGGGCATCTGACTCCAGAACCATATCCCTCACAATTCCCTGCAGGCCTCCTCTATGGCATTACCACCAAGCTCCACGAGGAGAGAGGCCGGGCCTCCCGTGTTCTCATTTTAGTCACAGAGCCTGGTTCCGGGTATGTATTCAATAAATATACCTAAACAATGAGTAAATGATATCAGTGTTTCTCAATCAGTTGCAAGATATCTTGCAAATGATTTATTTCAAATGATAAAGTACCAAAGCTTCAAACTGTCTACTTTAAAAAAATAAAATAGAACAGAATGAAGATTGACTGGGAAACAGTGTCATTCTTTACTCATTTGCCTTTTGATGGCATAATAAACAAGCCCAAATATCTCAGTGGCTTAACACACAAGAGTTTATTTCCCACTTACATGTCCACCGTAGGTTGAGCAAGTTGGCACGGCAGCTGTTGTCCTCCATTCCGCGCCTCAGTACACAGGCTGCTTCCATGTGGCCCCACCATCCCAACGTAGGCCTCAGGAAAGAAGCTGGGCTTCTTTCAAGGACAAGCAGGGCTCTACACCTCAGCCTGAAGTGACATGTAAATGACATGCCACTTCCACTCAGAAGTTATTGGCCAGAACTAGTTATAAGGCTCCAGCTAAGTACTGGGATCTGAGAAGTGCAGATCCTCTGTGCCCAGGAGAGAACCCGATATAGGCGAGCCCCAGTAACGTCTTCCATAGCCAGAAAGAAATGGGTATTTTGTAGGCGCTGGAATTGGTCATAACATTAGAAAGGTTTGTTGAAATGTGTCACACTGACCAGTGTTGCCTTAGGGGCAGGAGAGAAATAAGAAGCGAGGAGGCGCAACTAAAGAGGCTCAGGGAGAGGATGTTGTCATGTCTCCTTTCTGCTCACGAGTTGGAGAATTTGTACACAGTGTCTCATACGCACACACAGAATGAAGAAAATTATCTCATCATATACAAACAAAACATTTTCAAGGGGTTAAATAGCTAAATGTAAAAAGAAAAGCTATAAAAGAATTTTCAAACATACTGGAGAATATGATTATTTCCTCAGGCTAGGGAAGACCATCTTAAGCAAGACAGTACAAAACCTACAGAGGAAAAAGACAGATTTTTAACTACATGAAAATTAAAACTTCTCTTTGACAGAAGACATTGCAAAGTTGAAAGAAAATTGATATACTGGGAGAATATATTTTGAACCTGTCCAACAGAAAAAAGAATTAACAATCAAAATATATAATGAATCCTAAACATAAAGAAAGACAGAAAGAAAAATCAATGCACTGAAGGGGAAATATCAAGTGCCAATAAGCTTACGGAAAGATGCTTTACCTCAGTAGTAATCAAGAAAAAGCAAATTAAAACAACAATGACATACTTTTAATTTAACAGATTAGCCAAAATCAACATGATTAATAAGAGCCTTAGAAACATTGTACAGTTATACCTTGCGGTATAAGATTGGTGGGAATGTAGATGGCAATACCTTTCTGAAGGCTATTTGGCAGTAGTTATTTAAATGCACATTCACTTCAACCCAGCAATTCCACATCTAGATTTTTATCCTACATAAATTTGTATGCACACAGAAATGCATGGGCAAGATGTCTGTTAAAGCATTAAGCATAGAAGGAAAAAAATGAAAACAACTTAAATGTTCAACAATAGTGGAGTGTGAAGTAAATTATAGTGCATCTATGCCATAGACTATTACACATAGCAGTAAAAAAGAGTGAGAGGAAGGTAATTAGAAACACCAAGAAAAATAAAAACAAAATTCCATTAGAAAAGGTATGATGCTAATATTTTTTAATGTGGCATGATTTTGAGCAATTGGTAAACTGGAATAGTTAGAATTCATTGTAATATTCTGACAATTACCAGTGTTGTAACATTGGAACAATAGAGAAGGAAACACATCACATTTTTTTTTTTTAATTTTTTTGTGTGTGTGTTTGAGGAAGATCAGCCCTGAGCTAACATCCGTGCTAGTCCTCCTCTTTTTGCTGAGGAAAACCAGCTCTGAGCTAACAGCTATTGCCAATCCTTCTCCTTTTCTTTTCCCCAAAGCCCCAGTAGATAGTTGTATGTCATAGTTGCACATCCTTCTAGTTGCTGTACGTGGGACGCGGCCTCAGCATGGCTGGAGAAGCAGTGCGTGGGTGCGGGCCCAGGATCGGGACCTGGGCCGCCAGTAGCGGAGCGCGTGCACTTAACCGCTAAGCCAGGGGGCCGGCCCCCACATCACATTGTTTATTTCTGCAGTGAACAATATTTACATAGTCATGATAATGTAAGTGCTGTTTATTACTTTTCATCTTTTAGAATCAAAGCATTATAAAGCATTAAAGACTCAATTAAGGTTATAAAAGATTCAAAATGTTACCAACAAAAAATTGTTACCGACCATAACAATGTTATAATAAAAGTAACACTGGCATAATGTGGTTGGTGGAAGACGTTGGGAAGCAAGATGGCGGCAAAGGTCAGTGTGCTTGAGGGGCCGGCGTGGTGGCGCAAGCAGTTAAGCTCGTGTGCTCCCACGCGGTGGCCATGGGTTTGCCGGTTCGGATCCCAGGCGCGCACTGATGCACTGCTTGGCGAGCCATGCTGTGGTAACGTCCCATATAAAGTGGAGGAAGATGGGCACGGATGCTAGCCCAGGGCCAGTCTTCCTCAGCAAAAAAAAAAAAAAAAAGAGGAGGACTGGCAGATGTTAGCACAGGGCTGATCTCCTCACAAAAAAAAAAGGGCAGTGTGCTTGCATCCTTATCTCTCAGAGAAGGGAGAAACACTGTCAGGGGCACTTTTGCTTGGTCTTTATTGTTTCAAATATTTGTAATGTGAATGTATTCATATATTCTTTGTGTACTTAATAATAAATTAAAATTTTTAATTTCTATTTTTTAAGAAAAAGAATGGGCCAGCCCAGTGGCACGAGCGGTTAAGTGCGCGTGCTCCGCTGCAGCGGCCTGGGGTTCACTGGTTCGGGTCCCGGGCGCGCACTGACGCACCGCTTGGCAAGCCATGCTGTGGCGGCGTCCCATATAAAGTGGAGGAAGATGGGCATGGATGTTAGCCCAGGGCCAGTCTTCCTCAGCAAAAAGAGGAGGATTGGCAGATGTTAGCTCAGGGCTGATCTCCTCACAAAAAAAAAAAAAAAAAAAGATAAGAAAATGTGAGAATAATTTTTTGAAAGCCCTCAAAGACCTATTCAAATATCTAGATATACCTGTGAGTGTATTTTTTATTTAATTATCTGGAAAATTCTTTCTTATTTTCCACTTTAGGTGTGTAGAGTAGAATCATTCTTGAAATCCAATACATTTTTTAAATGTTTCCTAGTATACCCGTATAAAGAATTCAAAGAATCCCTCTTTAATTTTCCCATTCAGATCAATGTGCATTAAGTAACACATTTGAAATTCCTCTAACATTGTATCAATATACTAATACCAAATGAGAAAAATAGAACAGAAATATCATTGTAAGATGATTTTAAAAGCATTTAATTATTCAATATGATTATCTTTTAAGCCCCAATTATAAAATACAATTATCCTACTGAAATGCCAACTGTCTTGGGTCATAGCTAAAAGTGGTGGCATAAAAAAAAGAACTCCTGATCTGATAGTCAACACATATTTACTACTTAAAACATCCTGGTGTCGTCCATGTTCCTGTGCTATGTTGATTCCAATGTCAAATGAAAATGAAGGGGAAAGCTGAAGCATGAAACTGTGTTGATGAGAGCTTATTTCTACTCTGACTTATTATTTGTTCCCTCTGTATCTCCCTTGGTGAGCAGGATGGTGTCTGGTGCATCCTTACACAAAGCATCAAAGAGCTTCTGCCTCCTAGAGTCTGGAGGCTGCTGAAAACTCTGCTGACCTCACAGTCTTGAGCTCCAGGGGTGAAATGACAAAGGCTGCCCATCACCATCAATAGAAGAAAAAGACAAGGTTGCTGCCTTCTCTCTTCTGCCTTCCAAATCTGTCACCAATACATCTTATTGGCAGAGCCCAAATTGCATCTGAAACTCTGCTGGCAATGGAATATGAGAAACGTTGTTCCCATGTTTCTAGCCCCTGTGAAACAGGAGAGCTATGATTGTAAAAGGGGCCAGATACCTATAGACAACATCTGTGTATTAGACAACTATTTATGTACTACCAATTAATATAAGGAGTCCTGTTTGACTAGAATAGAAGAAGCATTGAATACGTAGAGAGAAGACTGGTTACTGGTTGGAGAGAGCTGGAGGAGGGAAAGGAAAGGGAGAGAATGCTAGACCCAAAAAAGGAATGGGTGAAATGGATATTTACTGGAGATCTATTATGGTCCGTAACCAGGAAAGTTATATCATTAAACCATTAGGACAGTGATATCACTGATGTGATAGAAAGGACTTTGTGTTTGTGTGGGGTGGGAGTGGAAAGAAAGGAGGAAGGTAGAGACTTGAAGTTGGGAAACCTTTTAAGAGACAGTTCTAGGAATCTACAGGTGAGGTTATGGAGCTGGTAGATTAGGATAAAAGTGGTGAGAATAGAGACAAAAGGGCACATGTGAGAGATATGGTCCCTGGGTCCAGAAAGAGAACCTTGTCCTCAAGAATATTCTAGTGTCCAGCAGCAGCAGCACACCAGCTGATTGATCTGTGCCTCCAACCCCGTCTCCTGGAGGAGCAGCTGGGCAGCTGTAAGGAGCCTCCCCACGGCAACCTCACAGCCTCACCAAGCAGCCCATCAGCAAATCATCCTTTCCTAAGAAAGGATCCAGGTGTGCTTCTGCATTTTTATCTCCTTTTCTAATGTGTTTGGAGTAGTTACACTAAATCTGGAAACGAGGTAAGATGAGCCAAGAAATTCCATCATGTTCCCTCTCTCTCCCATTGCCTAAAGAAGAACTCCAAACTCTCTTGTCTCGAATTCAACATTCTTACAACTAACTAATTGCATTTCTACTCCCATCTCGGGTGATCTTACCGTTCATTCATTCAATCACTCACATGCTCTTCAGGCAACAAGTATTTTTCTAGTAGCTATTCTGTGTCAGGCCCTGCTGAGGATTTAAAAGTTAAAATAACAAGAACAACAACAATCCCTGCATCATGGAGCATACATCCTAGTAGGGAGAGGCAAACAAGAAGTAAAATACAGTGTATATTAGAAGGTAAGTGCAGAGAAGAAAAATAGTGCAAAGCCCACCTTCATAGAATTTTCTTTTGCTGACTTTTCAAACTCAGCCCACTTTTCAAGGTACAGAGTAAATTGTCTTTCTACTCTGTGCCTTGCCTAACTCCTTCAGCCCACAACAACCTCATCTCATTCAGTGTCTCTTTTTGTCGTCTCATGTCTTTGCTTACTGTTCATGCATACAACCTTCTCCTCTTCTGAAAAGCATTGTACAGAATAGATGGTCTATATATGTGGTCACATGTAAACACAGGAGCTTGAGAATTTTTCTTTTAAATGTTCAGTGAGATCACATGACTTCTGTAGCAAGATGGTAATGTTTCATAAGAGTCTAATTGATGTATCTAAAGTCATGAAGTACAACTTGAGAGAAGACGACATAATGACCTATATTGGAAATGGAAGGTTAGGGAATAAAAGGGAGGGATGGGGTCAAGCCTGGATTGGGACAGACTTACAAGAGATGAAGAGGTCTTTGTAACGAAGACATGGGGACAGCAGAAGAAAGGGCGTAGAAGGAATTTATCTGGAGTAGAACATTTTGGGGGGCTGGCCCCATGGTATAGTGCCACACTCCACTGCTGGCAGCCCGAGTTCGGATCCCGGGCACGCACCAACACACCACTTGTCAGGCCATGCTGTGGCAGCATCCCATATAAAGTGGAGGAAGGTGGGCACGGATGCTAGCACAGGGCCAGTCTTCCTCAGCAAAAAAAAAAAAAAAAAAAAAAGAGGAGGCTAGGCATGGATGTTAGCTCAGGGCTGATCTTCCTCACAAAAAAAAAAAACATTTTGGGAGGAATATTATGAGAGTAATACTTAAGAAAAAGAAAATGAGGACGAGGACATAGAAAGGGAATAGGTGGAGCATCATCTGAAGGAAAAGAATGTGTTAATATAACTCTGTTCATGATAATGTCCTAAGAAGCTGAATCTTTATAACCAGAGCAAGGCTAATCAGAGATATTCTTTGGACCCAGAATCCTCAAATTTGTTTGATAAGAAAAATTCACTGACTCATTCAACTCAACAACAAAAAAACAAAAAAGCCAATCAAAAAATGGGCAGAAGATATGAACAGACATTTTTCCAAAGAAGATATATAGACGGCCAACAGGCACATGAAAAGATGTCCAACATCACTAATCATTAGGGAAATGCAAATCAAAACTACAATGAGATATCACTGTACACCTGTTAGAATGGCTATAATCATCAAGACAAAAAATAACAAATGTTGGAGAGGATGTGGAGAAAAGGGAACCCTCATACACCGCTGGTGGGAATGCAAACTGGTGAAGCCACTATGGAAAAAAGTACGGAGATTTCTCAAAAAATTAAAAATAGAAATGCCATACAACCCAACTATCCCACTATTTATCCAAAGTACTTGAAATCAACAATTCAGAGAGACTTATGCACCCCTATGTTAATTGCAGTATTATTCACAAAAGCCAAGATGAGGAAGCAACCCAAGTGCCCATCAACACAATGGAATACTACTCAGCCATTAAAAAAGACAAAATCATCCCATTTCCAACAACATAGATGGAGCTTGAAGGTACTACGTTAAGCAAAATAAGCCAGACAGAGAAAGACAAACACCATATAATTTCACTCATATATGGAAGATAAACAAACACATGGGCAAAGAGAACAGATTAGTGGTTACTGGAGAGGAAGGGGATTGGGGACTGGGCATAAGGGGTAAAGGGGCACATATATATGGTGATGGATAAAAATTAGACTATTGGTGGTGAGCATGATGCAGTCTATACAGAAACTGATAAATAATAATGTTTACCTGAAATTTCACAGTGTTATAAGCCATTATGACCTCAATAAAATTTAAAAAAAAAAGAAAGAAAAATTCACTGGTGTATTTTTTTAAAGTATAAATTCCTGACTCTATCTCTAGACCAACTGAATTAGACTCTATTAGAGAAAACTCAAAGAATGTGTACTTCTGTTTAATATGTATTCTAAGTGATTGTTTTGATCTAATAAGTTTGGAAAACACAGCTTGGCAAAGCCTATGACAGTGGGTAACAGATTTTACTATCTACAATACTTTCTGGTTGTCATTAGCTTTGAGAAGAACCATAAATAACAGTGGTCTAGTTCTAGGATGATGCTGGCAAACCTAGTATGTCAAATCTCTGCCAGTTTATACTAGAAAGCTTTGGTAGATGCTGTTGGTTGACTAACCAATAGTCATTCCAAACTCTCTCACCATTTTCACTATAGAGTCTAGAAAGGGAATAGAACAGAGAAAGTTGATACTTGAAGCCTGTGCTATCCTAATAATAGGATATTTGCCCAGGATAAAGCAAAATTAATATGCCTTAACAGGATATATTTTGTAACTTCGCATTCCTTCCACAAAATGCGAAATTGGCACAAGCGTATATAGTATAGTAGTAGAGGGGGCTTCAGGTCTCAGGGCATCTCATGGTGCTAAAAGCAAAGCATGTGATAAATTAGTAACTTGTTTTTCTGAAAATTTCATGTCTCATAGTGTAAAGGAAACAACCAGATGAACTGCTACTTTGTATTTCATTCCCACCTGACAAAGAGAAACTAGTAGTGAAATGGATGTGGAGTCTGAGGAGAAAGTGGCCAGGTCACCCTAGATTGCAGGATAGCCAATGATGTCAAATGTGCTTCTAGACACCAGGAAATTAGATTCTAGGAAGTTGAAGGGAAAGATAAGACAGATGCAAAGGCCTAAAACTCCAAAGGAGAGATTATTTTGAAAGCCTTTCAAAAATGAAATTTTCAACTCAACAAATATTTATTGATCACCAGCAACATGGGACAATCTGTACCAGGAGCCGTAATTCTTACTCTCAAGGAATTTATAGTCTGTGGAGAGAGGAAAATGAGACAAGCACTCAAATACAGCTAGCATTTATTGAACATCTACTGTGAAAAACAATATGATTAATAATTTACATATAATATTTAAAATATTTACAAATGCTCTGCTAGGTAGATATTATCCTCAGTTAACAAACGAAGAGCCTAAATGTTGAGACTGGTTAAGTCAACTGCTCAAAGCCTCACAGCCCACGGGGAAAGGAGTTCCTCCCCATTCTTCCTGCCTTTATTAGATCATCTTGATTCTAGGGGCCTAGTAAAAAAAACAGGCTTTGCTCTCTCTGCTTTCTCCCATGTCTGTATATTCAAGAACACCACTATTTGCATGGATTTGGCCCCTAAAACTAGCAGCTTTGAACAACTGGCTACAAAGGAATAAAATTAGTTCCATCTTTGAAATTGGAATATCTGCTAAACTTCAGAGAATTCATTCCCTGAATAAAAGACTTACATTATCAATCCTTCTATATTTAAAATCTTTCTCCTGAACTGTCAGAAGCTTCGGTAAATCAGCACTTAAAATACAACTGCTAAATGAGAGAATGTGTAAAAAAGATTTATCTTAGCATTCTAAGAGAAGTTATATATTAAAAAAAAATAGATCAACTCTTTATGCTGAAAATAACTTAGTTGTACAATGTGTTTAGAAGCCTAAAATGTTAAGAAGTGGATAAAATCATAAGCTAAGAGCTTTACTTTAAACATTTAATGAGTTATATATGATTAAATGGTTGACTAAATAAACTGAAAACTTGACCAATTATATACCAATGAATTTTGGTATTTATATATTTTTCCTATTTGAGCAAAACAAGATAAACCCTCACTTTCTTCTCTATAGCAGTTAATCCTTGACTGAATTATTGGAAAATTCAATTTATACTCCACATTTTTTTAACCCATGGAAATTCAACTTACATGTTTTAGTTAAAAATAATAAAGCCAATGAGGTCACTAGATGTGAATAGTCTAGGAATTACGTCTTCAAAGGTTCACTGACTTGGTTAAGATAGCAGCGACAAGAGATAGTTTCAGCCAAAGCTCTTCGCTGAATTGAAAGAGCCACATGACTAACCACACCCTATTTCCTGTACATTCCTGGAAGGGGAAAATATCTAATAAACTGAACATGAAGATTACATTACAACGACTTTTAGCATGCACAACACCAGCTTTCCAGAAAGTTGAGGGGAAAGTTGTTCACACTTTTCTTTTCTTTTAGTGGCAAAAAAGGATTATGTTTAGAAGTAAATAATGACGAAGTTTGGGCCATTCACGTCTCTCTCTATACAGAGAAATTAGAGAAAAATCACAAAGCACATTTAATCAATTATTTGTTTCATACAGAGACTTATATACATAAAATATTTCAAAATCCTCTCATTACTATAGGGCTGCCGTGTTGTTAGGTAGGGCCTGGCACAAGCAGCATGATTGAGGGTTAGCATCCAGCCTGCCCCCTCTGGCCACACCCTGCACTCTGGCACAGTGCTAGGTCCCAGTGGGGGAAGGTGTATCTAGTTCTAATTGGTCCACCCAGAGGGGGCACAAGGGACCTGGGTGTACTGGCTGAGGCCCTCAATCACCCTGTTCTCACAAGTGAGAAGGACAAAAGAGCTAGCCCAGAAAACAACTTTCTTATGGGGGCATGGGAATGAGCATGTAAGTGCGACTTCAATGTGGCCTTTCTGGACAGCACAGATCTGAGGCTGCAGAGTGCAGGGCCACATCATTGGTGCTTTGCTAAAGGGAATGGGATGGACCTACTCCTACACATAAACATGCACTTCTCAGTCCGAGGGCGTTTATACGATTCTGCTGGCTCTCAAGGAAGATAACCTTATTTGTCTGCCAAAAATCTGGCCTCAAATAGACCCTCGGCCAATACTATTTTATGGCTCTGACAGCAAAAATATGCAATAATTTGCTCTCTTCCCACCTCCTTATAATCCCTTTTTTTCCCTTTGACTCTAATTACTCCTTGACCTAGAATCCCTGGGTGTTAGAAAGAGAGGGATCCTTTGAGACCAAACCCAGCAGCCTCTTGCTTTCTGCATGATAGAACTGAGGCCACTTTGTGCTTTCTGCCTCACTTAATTCTTCGGATATCTGCTCACATCGTGCATCATTCACAAGCTCCTGGAAAATACGAGCTAGAAAAATGTTCTCATTGCAAATCTTGCTCTGCCTGGTCCCAAACCAAAACTAAAGAGTATGAGAAGAGAAAGAAAGATAACAAGGAGCCTACATGCTTTGGAAACTTAAAGCACTGTTGACATTCATTGTATTATTTCTACTCCATACAAACCTTTTATTTCATTAGTTAAAAACTTCTTTGAGAGTAGAGGCTGTGTCTTTTAAAGTATCTTTTAATATGTATGGAATCTGGCACAGTATCATGAATGCCCACGAGTTTAATAAATATTATTTGTTGATGATGAGCTGGTCTATCCCCTGGCCTTCTAGCAGTATCCCACATAATCATCCCAGACAGATGAGAATCCATCCTACTTCTAAAGACCTCCAGGGAGTGAGAATCTAAACCTCTCCCATAACTCATTTCAGTGCCTAATAAGGCTTAGTGTCTGCTGAAAGACTCTTCCCAAGAAGGTGGCATTTAGGAATGTTGCTGGACTTCCTGTAAGGCATTGGATCCAGTCACTCGAATGACTAGGAACTATCCTGGGGGGGTGGGGGTAGGGGAGCCTGGGCGGGTCCTGGTGCGGAAGGTAGTTATACGAGGAAGAAAAAGGGCAAAGATTATGTTTCTCTCCTGCTCAGAGGAAGTGGCATTGTTCATACCTGTTAGCAGAATTGCCCAGTGTTAAAGGGATCTGGGATGGGTAGAAGTCAGGAAGTTGTGGAGCTGGGGAGAGCGCTGTGATGGTGGAAGGCAAGTCTGTCATTGGCTACCTAGCTTTTTACATCCCTCCCTGGAGTTGTCTATGAAGATAAAACTGCCATTACTCTTTCATGGACATCAGTATTAGTTCCTGTTAATAGAAAGGAATCTGCATACCCTACCCACGCTACAAGTGATCCGAATATTTCCTTTGCAGTGTGTGTGTGCGTGTGTACATGAGCACACGCACATGCACACAAATGAAAGGCCTTGCGGAGGGGTAGAGCGAGAGTGACAGGAGGTGAATGAAGGAAGTGTTAGTAGAAACCTAGCAACCTCTCAAGCCAGAGTAGACTCAGGCAAGAGATCCAAATCAGGGCTGAAAATCAAAGCTGACGCTCAAAAAGAGGAACTGCAAATTCGGTGAAAGCCTAGGAGAAGAAGTGGGAGGGCAGAGGTGGAGGGAGAATAAGGACTGAAGTGAAGAAGTGCAGGTCAGAGAACGTAGGCCTGCTGAGATATGCACGCTGGACGGGAAATGGGTTGACAAGATCCAGTTGAGAAGTAAGTTTCAGCCTTATGGTTGGGATACAGGTTAGGGCTTCCATCCACCCTGTGCCCATGTCCTGGGCTAGTGGGAGGGCAACAGGAATGCTGTGATCAGAGGGCCTAGGCAGAAGGAAGGCAGGTTGGTGGCCTGGCCTCCCTGCCGAGGGCTTGGGAAGAAATGCAACTGGATGATGTAGGTACTGTTGGGTAGATCTGAGGAAGAATTAAGATAGGGAACAACCAAGACAAGTTTCAAATTCTGCTGTGCCCTGATTGCCTGGAGGAAGGAACATGGCCTGCACCTAGCTAGAAGCCTGCTTTGAGGTAGCTGAGACCAGCTGAGGTTGGGGCACACGGGCCAGTAGAGGGAATTGGTACCTCAATGGTGACCAAGTCATTAGTCACTTAGGAGAATCTAGGTCAGTTTGGGTGAAAAAAGCCCTGTCCACCATGCCTCAGCCAGTCTTTCTCAGGGTCCCCGCAAACAGAGAAGGCAGTTGATTGGAAAACAGTAGGAAGCCGTGGAACTAAAAACCTAGGAAAACACAAGAAGCCCTAAGTGCTTGGAGCTTGGAGAGGAAGTGTGGGTGGAAGCGAGTGAGTCATAAATAGTGGTTTGAAAGCCTTCTAAGGACTGTCAACCTCCTAGAATAGAACAAAGGATCCATGCACTTGTTCCAACCCCTATTTCACATTAGCCCCCACAAGTCATTTTCTATAGCTCTGCAGGAAACTGATGTTATTTTGCTCAAATTGTAAATGATTTATTTTATGAATGCTGAATCACAGGACCATGGTTAAAGAACATAATCTCCACACATAAAAAAAATCTATCTGCTTCCTAAACTCTTCTTTTCCTCCCTCACTCGTGTGTGTGTGTGCACGCGTGCGCGTGTGTGTGTGTGTGTGTGTGTGTGTGTTGATTGGGATGTCTGTTCCAGACATCAGCATTGTTTTTAAAGCACAAGTGTTGAGGAGCTTTCGGGTCAAAAACTGGAACTCAGCTCCAAAGCTGGCCAGAACCCTAAATACCATTCCAGCCTTTCTTGGCATTTTCCTATTTCTCTGGCACATATCTGTGAAAAATAATGGAATACCATTTATTAAACTTTTTGGTTACAGTAGGCCTTTTGTACACTTTTGCTTATGTGTATTATGTACCTGTTTTACATTAAATCAAGCTGGGGCCACTCATTTAAGGTGTTCACCAAACACAAGCCTGATCTGTCTATGACAATACTGGGATTTCTATAACACTCTACTAGCTCAAAGATTTCCTCTATAAATCAAGGAGATATGCATATATATTTAAAGCTGAGATTATGCACTTTAGAAAACAATGTTTTACCACATACTGACTTAGGCTTAAGAAATTGCTAGGGTGTGGGCATGGGTCTTACTTATTACTAATATTCTAATCTAACATTGTAAAAAGATCAGAGAAAAAGAAAGCTTTTTTCCATATTTAGGTTGTGTTTTATAAGCCTCTTTTTAAAGCACTTCTCAACGTTCCCAGTTTGCTACACTTCATGGTGGAACTTGTGCCCCTGTAGGCTGGCTGGGGTGAGGATGGGGGTGGGGGAGTCTGAGGAATGTGCCACAAATGTTCTGCCCACAGCTCAAAAGGTCTTTAAGGGGCCAGCCCTGTGGTATAGTGGTTAAGTTCAGCGCACTCCACTTCCGCAGCCCGGGTTCTCGGGGTCAGATCCCAGGCGAGGACCTATACCACTTGTCAACCATGCTGTGGTGGCGACCCACATACAAAATAGAGGAAGATTGGCACAGATGTTAGCTCAGGGCTAATCTTCCTTAGCCAAAAAAAAAAAGGTCTTTAAAATTTCTTTTATCTTAAAACTCCATAACATCTCTTTGTTATGCTATAAAAATACTCTCTTTCCCTACACTACTCCAAGAATAAATGACCCTTCAGAACAATAGATCATGTTTATCTAACAGCTTTGTTTCCCATATTTCTACTAATTTATCAGATTGAGTAGTTTGGCATCATGTTTGTGCATTTGGTTCAACGTTTTTGGTCAATTTTGTAAATAGTAAACTTGTAGATACCATTCTAAAAGACGCCAAATGAGAAGCTGATCTACTGTTCCAGATGTATATAGTAACAATAGCTCACCTTGAATGCTTACTCTGTGCCTTGTACATTAATAAATAAAATAAGCATAATCTGCCATTGAGAAGCTCATGGTCTAGTAGATGAGATAGACTATAAGTCAAATAATCAGACAAACACATACAAAATGGCCACCCTGATAAGCACCGTCAAGGAGCAGAGTCCTGCTATAAAGAGACCATATGAATAATAGAGAGATTCACTCTTGTCTAGGGGTCAGGAAAGTCTTCCCAAGGAAGTGATGCTTGAAGGAGACATGGAGGAGGAGTTAACTAGGGAGGAGGACGGTGTGGATGTTGGCACTGGGGAGAGGAGGGTGTCCCAGACAGCTGCTTCTCCGAAGGCTTTGTGGTAGGAGGGAACGTGGTGCATGTAATGAACTAGAAGAAGCTCAATGTGGCTGCAACACGGAGCCCAGGGGCAGAGAGGCACATGCATGTGTGGCTTCAGAGAAGTCTGGGCATTAGAGGTTTTTAAGCTGCTTTGTGTGAACATTTTGGAGGAAAGCAGGAGAGGAAGCAGGGAAAGTAGTTAGGAGGTTGTTGCAGATGAGAGATATAGCTGCTTGGTCTAAGTTCCAAATATATATATAAACAATTTATGAGATTTAAAGAGATCTCTAAGATAAAATTTATTTCAAAGCTTCCAAGTATTAATTTACTTAGACTACTCCAAGTAGATAATTGTTATTATTTTAAACCTCCACAGAACATGTTCCTAAAATTTATCGTGGGGCAATTCTCTTATTACTGTTTCTCGGTTAATATGTAGTCTAGTCGGTATGCCTTGGTCAACACAGGAACCCTAATCAGGGAGATCTCGATGGGCTGCCCAGGCAAGGGCAATGCCTTGAGTTCAGTAGGGGCTTCCTAGAGTTGCCTTTAAGCAGGGCCTAAGCAGGATTTGTGGAATAGGTGAAATTGTTTTGGAGATCTTTCTGCCCCAGCCAGTGGCCCCTTTCAGGCCTCTAAGCCAAGGGGGACCAAAGCTTCCCAACTGGGCGTTTTGTCTTGGCCCTTCTCCTTTCTTAGTTTTTTCTTTCCAAACTTTTTGTTCCTATTGAAAATTCTTCTGTCCTTTGCCCCATACCAATAACCTTCCCCTGTATTCCATTCCAAGTAGTCTCTCTGACACATTAATTCATGTTAAATGTATTGGAAAGTTCTAATAATTATTCAGAAGCCATGGCTTCCTGTCAATTCCTAGGTTTAAAAAAAGTGTTTTATAAGTCTCCTCCTCTTTTCCCACCTTTCTGACTTAAAACCACACCTTTGTGTTTTTTAAGAATAGCTTTAGAGATTAGCAGTACAGTTCAAGGTGAGAAGAGAACTTGTGTGTCTAGCTATGAGATAGCTTTGGGCAGATGGTAGGCAATGAGCTGTCCCTCTAACAATAAAAAACATAAAGTTGCTTGTTTTTACAGCTAAGCTTCCTTATTGCATAGCTGGGCTCTTTAAAGGAGATATTATAACTGAGGGTCAAGTTTACTAAAAGGTACAATTTCTCCCTGCGGAGGGCAGGCTCTTCCCAAAGACATTGAGACATTTCATTTTCGGGTACTGAGAGAGAAAGATTCCTACTCCATTTTCCCTGAAATAGAGTAATACTGAGTTTCATTGCTCTGTAATATTGTCTTGGGCATCAGTTCCCAAATGGAATGTGGCATGAAACATAATTCTGGTGGAACTGCTCATGTGTGCAGCTGTGCATGGCACAAAAATCCCCAGAGCAAACCTTCGGGTTGCCAGAGTCAGTCCTGAGGCACCTCAGTGGAACATACCTCAGATTTCACGAAGCATCACCAGAGTCAGAACTTCATGCCCTGTTCCTCATAATCGTGCCCCTCCAACACCTTGGGGGGCCCTGATTCGAATTAAATGGCGAAATGACTAGGGAGGAGGGCAGGGTCAGACTCAGGTAAAATGGTGAGGTTTACAGATTATTTCTTTAGAGCAGGAGTTGGCAAACTATAATCCACAGACCAAATCCAGCTGCAGCCTGGAGCTATGAATGGTTTATACATTTTTAAAGGGTTGGAGGAAAAAACAAAGAAGAATATGGCCTGCAAAACCTAAAATAGTTACTACCTAGCCCTTTACAATAAAAGTTTACCCACCCCAGCTTCAGAGCCCCCCATCTCCCTTTCTCTGCCCTCACTCCTCTCTGACTCCTCTGTAGAAAGAAGTGGAGTCCAACCCAGCCCTCAGCTCCAGGTTTATTTACTCAAAGAGTAGAGCTAATCCTACCCAAAGGCAAACCCATTGAACTGGCTGCCTTTTCCCAGCTGGAGGGAGGGCTGCTGTTCCATTTCTTTCTCTTCTTTCCTCCTACTCCCCTTCCCCTGGCTTCCACTATGCCCTGTGGAACAGAGCTGCCCCTCCTCAGGCTGTGGGTAGCCCCGTTCTGAATGCCTGGAGGCAAGGGTTCCTGCCAGCCAGGAACTTCTGGAGACCCAGAGTCTTGTGTATTCTCTGCAAGAGCAGTGAGTAGTGCTCTTCCAGTAGTGAGACTTCCTTGGGTTATCACACCTGTGGTCCCAGAAGAGGCTTCCCAGGACCTCTGGGCTCAGCTTGTGACCTATAATGTTCTCTGGCTGCCAGCCCCTCTGTAGTTCTCTACCCCTCCCCCACCCCCTGCCAGGTTCAGATCTGTTTGCTGTATGGAGTGGTGTTTAAGGGCATGAACTCATCCACCTAGATAACAATCCAGCTCTGACATTTACTAGCTAGGGAACCTTGGCAAGTCACTTAGCCTGTGATTCGTTTCCTCATGGACAGGGGATAATAATAGTTCTTCACTCATCTGGCTGTGGAGAGGATTAAATGAGTTAATCTGCATACAATTGTTTTGAACCAGGCCTAACACATGGTAAGTACTCAATAAAGTGCTAGCTCTTACTACTATTTGATGTTCTGAGGTTAAGTTGTGTCATAGGCTGGTCTTGGCCCAGGTCTCCACTTCCTCAGGCTATTGATCAAAGTGATGTCTGCTCTCAGACTTAGGCCATCCCCAGAGGGTAGGCAAGACTGTGAAACAGGTGAAATGAGCTTAAGAGGCTTCCCATCTCTCTAATTCTTTATATCTTTTTTTGTGTGTGTGTGTGAGGAAGATTAGCCCTGAGCTAACATCTGTTGCCAATCGCCCTCTTTTTGCTGAGGAAGATTGGCCCTGGGCTAACATCTGTGCCCATCTTCCTCTACTTTATATGTGGGACGCCTGCCACAGCATGGCTTGATAGGCAGTGCATAGGTCCGCACCCAGGATCCGAACCTGTGATCCCTGGGCCACTGAAGCAGAGCACGCAAACTTAACCGCTACGCCACCAGGCCGGCCCCTTCATATCTTTTTTTATACAGAATAATAATGACTAAAGATACCTTCCTATTGTAGGAAGGTTGTGATCTGCTTTCACAAATATTATTTAATAAGATGCATACAACAGCCCTGTGAAATAGCTGGCACATGGTAGGCACCCACAAATGTTGACTGAGTGAGGGAGATGAGCTGTGAGGCTGCCGGTTAGCAGAATGATCTGGCATGGCTGATCAATCAGTGGCCATGCAGAACTGGTTAATAAATATTGTGGATATCCACTCTGGAGCAATGTTGTTAAGGTGGTCCCCTATTCCTCAGTGAGGAAGCTGAGTTTCTGGGCCCATTGATGCCTTCTCTAAGATCACACAGCAATGTGGGTAGAGCTGTATTTAGAACCCAGTTCCTTTGGCCTCTACAAAAGCCCAGAGGCTGTTATACCTATCACTAAATATATATAAAATCAAGTTTGTTTTATTTGATTCCAATAATAACCTGGGTACTGGCATGCACAGTCTTCCCGGGTTGTTGCTCAAGAAAGATCACAATATTAGAAGACTGTATAAGGGACGAGTTCTTGCCCCAGGAGGGGTTCTCTGCAGGGCCCCGTTTCCCCAAAGGACAAGTGACTTACAAAGTCCGTCTCGTGGGAATGAAGTGACTGAGCACAAGGTGCTGTGACTTTCCCTCTCTTTTTGGAGGGGACTTGCCACAGGCCACACAGTTTCTCTCCTCTTTGCCTCTGGGTGAGCAGTTTCCCCTGTGGGGGCAGGGCTGCAGCTGTTCAGTTCTGTCTGTGGCTGGGCGGGATAAGTCTAGGGGAAGGGAAATATTAGAAAGCCCATTTGGTTGCATATCTAAGTTTTGATCACCAAAAAGTAAAAAATAAAAGATCAAGAAATAAAATAAAAACATTTTATCAAATACAAAGACAATTTCCCAAATGGTGTTCCACAGAATGCTAGTTTTCCAAGATTTTGAAAGGTATGTCTCTAAAAAAGGGGTTCGATGGGTTTATAAGATTTTCATACCGCAAGATTTCTTAGTCTTTAATATGCTAATAAACATTGCCAATCTCTAGAAGATGGATTTAACATTCAAGATTTCCCAAACTTGTCTAACGCTGGAATCTTCTACTCCCAAAAGCACAGGCTATGTGCCCATGATGAGTAGAACACAGTTTGAGGAATCTTGACATAAGGAAATGATAGTAATTGTAAAAAAGGCTTGTTACCTACCAAAGGGCATGTGGGGCATTCTTCTCATACAGCGAAGTCTGCTCACTTGCCAGTGGCTGGCTATAAAGTTGTGTGTGTGCGTGCTTGTGTATGTGTGTGTGGTCACAACTGTAGAGGCAGCCACAGACATGAGAGCTTGCACAATTAATTTCTACAAGAATTTTAGCCCCATCAGAGAAGAAAAAAATAAAAACAATTCAGAATAAAATGAAATAGTATATAAATTGGTTGAATCTAGCTCTTCGTGTCAGCAATCGAGCAGTAGGGGTGCGAATTCAAATTGTTTGGAAGAAGTAGGTGCAGCCAGAATCTGTGGACGTGAACTGCGGCAAGACCTCCCATTTGAAGGCAGGAACATGGGGTGCCCATTGGCTGGCACTAAGGAGGAGGGGTCAGCATGTCTCATGAGCTGAGAGAACTACTCTGATGTCTGCATCTCCAGCCAGAGCCTCTCAGGACAATAAGCCACTCTGCCCACTGGAAAGACATCCCAACTCACCTGAGCCAGGAGAACTGCTTATTTAAAGCATAAGGTTTTTTTTTTTAGCCTCAGGAAAACATAAAGTTAAGTAAAGAGATAAAGTAAACTCATAATACTAGTATTTTTATTTTATGTTTAGAAATAATTCATGCATATTTGTATTTGGTACTTTAAACATTTGAAATGTTTAAGATAATCTGACATTTTAGAATGCCTAACAGGTTACCCTTGTGATGCCAATTTAAAACAGCTATGTGAGATCTGTAATTGATTCAGATTTGTGATTTCAAGTGAAAAGATGAGAATTTTTACTAAATCTGTAAACTTTTTTTGTAATGTTCAAGAGAACTTAAGATTCATCATATTTTGTAATGTTTATCATATTTATGAGCATTACTTAACTACTTGTGATTCTTTTGTCTGTTGAGCAAAGTATTTTAAAATGAAGATTTGAATACGTTAAATGTATAAATACAGTTTAATAGTTCAAGGGAATTTAATTAACCAAATTATAAACATTCCCCTCAAAGGGAAAGTTATATATGGAACTTGAAATTCAAAGCTTAGAGGAAAACTAAGTTTTCAAATTTGTAATAAATGAAACTGAATTACTGTATATTTTCTTCTTTGCCCACATATCCTGTCTTCAAGAACACTCCACATCCCTATGTTCATTGTCGCCTTATTCACAATAGCCAAGACTTGGAAACAATCTAAGTGCCCATCAAGGGATGAATGGATAAAGAAGATGTGGAATATATATACAACGGAATACTACTCAGTCATAACAAAAGATGAAATCTTGCCATATGTGACAACACAGATGGACCTTGAAGGTATTATGCTAAGCAAAATAAGTCAGAGGAAGAAAGTCAAATACTGTACGATCTCACTCATAAATAGAAGATAAAGATAATAACAACAGCAAACATAGATACAGAGATTAGATTGGTGGCTACCAGAGGGGAAGAGGGGAGGAGGGAGAAAGGAGTGACTAAGCACATGTGTTTGGGGATGGATGGTAATTAGCCTTTGGGTGGTGAACATGATATAATCTACAAAGAAACTGAAATATAATGATGTACACCTGAAATTTATTTAATGTTATAAACCAATGTTAAATCCATTAAAAAAAAACACTCCATACCTAAACTGCCAGCTGATGGCAGGGGAGGTGATGGTGAGAGGTAGGGAGAGAGTGGGAAAAAGGTCTTCCGTGTGTAATCAGTAGATGGACTAACAGTATCAAAGAATGCAGCAGAGTGAATCCAATTGATTGATTATAACCACATCTGCATTCAAGAAACACGTTTTGAGATTCTGATCTAGGAAACGTGGGTCAAATAGACGTGATTAAGATGTGGTTCCTCCCCTCAAGCAGTTTCTCCTTTTTTCCACTTTGCATTTCTCTGTTCTCCTTATTCAGGGAAGGACTTTTCAGCAAACACCTACATTTTCTTGCCTTGACCTGCTTAGTTTCACTCAGTGGAAAAGCAGAAACTGCACTCAGACAGCCTCAAGTTCAAATCCTTGTTATGCCATTTGCAGCCTGACCATAGATAAGCTATTTGGACTCGTTTCTCTAGTTTCCTCATGTATCAAACTGAAACAGCAATATTATTTACCCCTTCAGGTTGTTGAGAAAATTAGAGACAACAAGTATAAAATACCTTGAAAAGTGCTTGGCAACATGCTCAATAAACGGTAGCAGCTAATTTCATCTACGGTTTCTAGCAAAGCGCTTGCACAGTTAGAAAGTCACCTTATGTCAACCTATGATGAAATACAATTAGGCTTCTGACCCCACAAGAGCAGAGGAGCACTGGTAATAAAAGAAAACTTTTAGGGGCAGGAGACAATTGGAGGTAACAGAGAACTCTTCTTCACCTACACTCACCCTTTAGTCAACTGTATCTGGACCTGTGATTTCAAATATCATCACTGACGAGTCTCAAAATTATATTTCCAGCTCCGGTACCTCCTCTAAATACCAGATTTGTATATCTGGCCTAGTTAACGTTTTCACAGGGATGTCTGATAGGCACATCAAACTCTAAAACAAAACTCTTGATTTTTCCCTCATAAATATGCTCGTCTCCCAGCCTTTCTCATCACAATAAGTGGCAACTCCATTCTTTCACTTGTTTGGTCTAAAATCTTGGAATCATCTTTGACTCTTCTATTTCTCTAACATGCCACAAAATACATCCTGATTCTCTTGTTTAAAATGTACACAGAGATTACTTCTTCTAGCCAGCCCCTGCCACCACCAGCCATGCTACATCCTCTCCTTGGGATTTCTGCCCTAGCCTCCTACTTAGTCATCTTCCTTCCAGTGCTGCACTACTGCAGTTGGTCCTCTGCACAGTAGTCCTTTTAAAACAGAAGTTGGATCAAGTCTCTTCTCTGCTCAAAACCTTTCAGTGGCATTCCATCTCATGAAAAGAAAAAAGGCCCTTCGCATCTGGCCCCTGGCTCCCTCTCCTTGCCTTACTTCATGCCAATCAACTGGCATCATTTTCATTCCTAGAATACAGCATGCTTGCTTTTGCTCTGTTCCTTTGTCCTTGATATTCCCACTGCCTGGACTGTTCCTTCTTCTGATATTTGCACACTCACTCCCTTACTTCACTTGGTTTTCTGCTCACATTCACCTTAACTTAGCAGCCTTCCATCTAAAACAGCATACACTCTCAACCTCTCCCCACCTTGTTCTACTTAAGCTTGGCATCTGTCATTTACCTCGCTTGCTAGCAGCTAGGTATGGTCATGTGCCCAAGTTCTGGCCAATAGAGTGAGTGGAAGTGATAAGTTCAACTGCCCCAAGTCCTGAAAGAGAAGGCAAAGCTCTCTATTCTCCTTCTTTCTGGCCCAATGGCTGGAATTTGCATGTGATGGCATGAGCTAGAAAAGCCATCTTAGATGAAAGATATGTGTTGAGATCATAAAGCAGTCTGCACCCTTGATACCTTATCCACTCTAGAATGCTTACATTTGAATGGCCACGTAAGAGAATAAACTGTTATCTTGTTTAAGCCATTTTTATATCACCTTTGTTATAGAAATCAAACTACAGCCTAATACAGACATATATTTTTTGAAAGTCTGTCTGCCCTCCCAACCCCCACCTGACACAGGACCAGAATGTATATTCCAAGAGAGTAAGGGCTGTGTTTGGTTCACGGTAAACAGTTTCTTGAACAGTGCCTGGCACACTAAGCATTCAATAAACGTTTGTTGAATGAATGAATAGCAAAACTATCAACATAATGCGAGGCCTTGAGTGCTGCCCTGAGGAAGCACACGGCTGGTCAATAGAAGTAAGTACTTGGTACAGCACTATGCTCTGTGTGTGGGTGGTTTTCTGTGCTGACTGAATCACAAAGGCAGAATCCAACCTGCTATTTCCATTATCTGAAAGGCATAAATACTTGTAAGATGGTTGTGTGTTGCTTTTGTAATTTAAATGAAAACTCCCAAGTAAAGTTCATTGCGGTAATGAAATCGGGTCACAGAGTCATGGAAAACTGTGACAAGGTTCACACTGATGAGGAAAGGTCAGAAGTCACACACTAAGCACAGAGGGAGAAAAGGAGATCTCAATGTGCTGAGATCTTGAGATGTGTGGCCGAGATCTGCATCAGTCCGGATGGCAAAAGCTGATAGCTGGAAGAACCACAGACAAAGAATTGCACAAGTTGAGTCAAAACGAAACAGAAACGTATCACATGGTATCAGCAAGACGCTTGGGGGCAAACACTGCAGACATAAAGCCACTGAGTTCCTGGGTGAGTAAAGAATATACAAAGAGTTATAGTGTCGGGATAATATTTTTGGTATCAAATATCTTTTTCATGCTTTTAAGTTGGTTTTGAACATTTTAATTACATAGATCAGCTAATGCAAACAACATAAAACATCATGGTGGCTTTAAAAATATATATAGTAATGAGATCCTATAACCTGGGATTAAGCCACCTTAACTTTAAAATGTTCTATTTCCCGAGTGATGAAAGTTGCAAAAGTATAGGCTATCTTGCCATACCACACCCCCTGGGTGTAATATTACTGAGATAAAACAAGTCAAGATTTGTTTAGTCATTTTATAATATATATATAACGTCTGGTAACAGTTACTGGTATGAGGTTTCTCTTTGTTGAGTAATTAGCTAGAAAGTTCAAGAGAACTTTCTTAATGTGCCTCTGCTTTAAAATTTCTTAGTAACAGAGTAATTTCTCCTTTCTAGAAACATATTAACATTTATATTCAAAGCATAAGGACAGCTTTTAGATTAGGACAAAGCACTGAAAACTGGTAACAATAATTAACTTTGTCCTTACATTACTCCTGTGTCTAATTATTGCTTGAATTGTATAAAGTGAGGCCTCTGATCTTGTATACTAGATAAGTTGGAATGGCTAGAGGGTGGGGTAGCAATACATGTGAACTTTGTATGGTGGCTCATGTATCTGAGGATTTCATGTTGCAGCCACGCTGTCATTTCAGAGTTTCCAGAATATAGAAATTGAAGTGATCAAAATACGATCTCACTTAATACCCCTTGGTTGGGAGAATCAAGGCTTTTCCACATTTAGTGCTTTTTTTGTCCAAAGGTACTTCAAGTCTATCTTTAGCGAGCATGGCGGATGAGGTGCATTTTACTGGAACTAGTTTATGGCAAAGCTCCCCACATTTGGTGATTTTTATCATGGTATTTAAATGAAGTAATTTATGCACAGAAACATCTTATAACTACAAGGATGTAAACAAACGCATGGATTATAATTATCATTACGATAACAAGAACTCCTGCTAGGACGGGAGGCAGCTTGGTGTAGGGTATAAGAACTTCAGGGTGGAAGCCCTGGACCCTATGAACCTGAAGGAGGGTGGGCTCTCCCTTGGAGATGGAGGGATAGAGATCATTTTGAGGGATGATAAGTCGGGGACCCCAAGTTTGGAGATGACCCTATTAACTAGGGTCGGTGTAGTTTGGAAATCCTCATTCACTGGAAAAGTGGTTTGATTTTACAGCAGCCGGTGCTGAGAAGACCCATGTGTGGTGGCTAAAAACAAGCTAGGCCAATCGATTTGTCTCACTGGGTGGCTCAGATAATGAAGCCTAATTGTACTGAGATAGTTTGCTTATTGAAGAGAAGATTATGTTTAGTAACATACATATGTCATTAATCAATACTTAAAAACATTTAAAAAAAATAGGAAGGTACTATACCCTCATCACTTCGGAAATGGTCTTTGCAAAGGTGCGAGCTCTGCAGTAAGCCTTAGCTTAGCACGTCACTGAAATGCAAAACTTGCTCTCTTTGTGCTGTTTGCCCGAACACTCAACACAGTGTTTTGGAAACCTGCAGTTATCTAAATTCCCATTGGGTGACATTGTTTAATCTAACATTCCCTCTTTCATATATTAAAATAGCTCTAAGGACGAACTACTGAGATGCTGTGAACTCTCTTCTGGTGGTTGTGAGGGAGTTTCCAATCCCACTCCCTTTCCTCTGATGGTTTTCCTGCTCCCTCTCAGGAAAGGCCTCTGGCTGCTCCCCCTCCCCGCCAAGTAAGGGCTCATCAGGGGAAACAGCCTTTGACCTTGGCCAAAAAAGCACCTGTCTAGTCACTGAGCTTATTAGGCCACCCGGAGTCCAGATGTGTGAAAGATACTTCGAATGAACTTTTTTTTTGGTGTGAAAATTTAGGTCTCTGATACTGAGAGGAAAAGACTATTGCTTTAAAATAGTGACTACGTCTACTTCCAAATATTGTGATGAAAGCATGAAAACAGAACCCCTCATCTAAAAAGGCTGCAAAAAATATTATTGTACTTTGAATTCAGCAATAACTGAAAATAACAACAAAAAAGTTCTCTTTTAGGTCAAATCTTAAAATTAAAAGGACAGCTGCTTTTTATGTTCTAGGCTTATACAAAGATCTAAGACTCCCAACCCCTGCTTTCTGAGGGCCTCGGAACGATAAACACATTCGTTTTAAGAACTGTGAGGTGCATCCCTTTTTTAAAACACCCCTCTGCCCTCCCTTCCTTCATTATATTGACACATTATCACTCATCTAAGTTATACTTTATAAACTGCCTTGATGTGCTACACACATGCAAAAAGTACACAAAGTGGATAAACTTCTACTGTCGATGCTGCCGTAGAGGTATATATTTAGTAAACATTTAGTTACATTATTTTATTTTTGTGAAATGAGAACTGATCGACCAAACCTTTCAAGCAGACCCACCAGACGATAAATACCACCATATGTTTGATTCACAGTACATTTGGGCATAAACACTTCAATTACAGCTTTGTGTTTAGCATCAAAACCCTTTTCTTGCGTGTGTGTGTTTTCTCTCCAGATCCCGTGCTGCGGATTACATTGTGAAAATCGCTGCTTACAGATAAAGCACCTCTCCAGGTACGCTTCCGAGAAACATATGTATTTATGCACACAAAGGTGTGTGCAGAGCTTTGTACAAACACAGGTCCATATGATGCCTGCGCCGCGCTTCCACACATGCCCACCGCGGGGGTGTGCCCAGCCGGCCCCGCCGCGCCGCCGGGGTGCCCGCGGGGACTGGCGGCCCCCGGACCCGCAGGAGCCCCGCCGGCCGCCCCGTCCCCAGCGGGCCGCGCGGCCCACACCCAAGCGACTCCGCACCCGGCCGCGCGGCGGTGGGGGCGGGGCGGCCAGTGCCCCGCCGGCGCCGCGAAGCGCCTGCGGGTCTTTCTTTATTTTTAAAAGCCTGCGCCGCACCCGCCCAGCCCCCCGCGCCGCCGCGGCGGGCGCAGGGAGAGGACCGAGGCCGGCGGAACCCCCGCCGCGCCGCCGCCGCCGCCGCCTCCCCGCCGCCGCGCGCCCCTCCCCCGCCGGCCCCTCCCCCGCGCGCCCGCCCGCCCGCCCGGCGCAGGCCGCTCGGGTTTGTTTTGCTGCGCGGCCGTCGCCGCCGCGGGCCTCGCGAGCTCATTTGTGCCTGGCTGGTCCCCATTCCTCTCTCCCCAGTGTTGAGTGTCTGAGCCGTTGGCTGCTCCGAACCGTTTGGCTCTTTCCCTTAGTAACAGCTTTTACCTTCTGCCTCAATTCCTCTCCCCGCTCGCGCCCTTCCCCCGCGCGCCGCCTCCCCCCGCCGCCGGCCGCGTGCGCCCCCGCCCCTCCCCCCGCGGCGGGAGCACCTCCGCTCGCCACCTGGGGACCCGCGCCGCGCTCCCCGCCCCCGCCCGCCCGGCGCCCATCCCCCGCGCCCTCCGCTCGCCGGGGTTATAATTGCCTCTCACCCCCCGGAGGGGTTATTTTGGGGGTGGTTGGAGGAGGCGGCGGCGGCGGCAGCGAGGAGGGGAATTTCCTTGTGCCTCCATTCCCGGGAGGGGGGAGCGGCGTCGGAGGCCACCGTTTCCAGGTAAGCGCTGGGGGTCGGACCCCGGGGTGGGGGCGGCCGCGGGCCGGGGCGGGGGGCGCAGGCGGCGGCGGCGGCCGGGGGGCGCCGGGCCGCGGGGGGATGGGCGCCAGTGGAACCTGCATTTTTCGACTTGGCCCTTTGGAGAGCTGGGGCTGGGGTGGGGGAGGGGAGGGAAGGGAAGGCGTTTGGGGTACCCCACCCCCCCTTTTCCTCTCTCGGGCTTCTTTGAAATGCTCACGTGCCTGCCCACCCCCTACCCTTTTTTGGTCTCGGGGGATCCTCACCCTTAGGATGTTGTGGTCCCCGAAAATGTGCACCTCGGCCTTCTCCCCTTCTTCCACCCTTCGTGCATTTACACCCCCTTTTTCCGTGTGTGTATATGTGGGGGGAGGTTTTCAGGAAAGAATTTGCAGCAAATTGAATCAAGGAGCCATCATGAGGCCGACTCCTTTATAGCCTATTTTTAGCGGAGGAGAGGGCTCTTTTCGGTGCATGTTATTCTGTGAAACCTCAGGCAGCAATGGAAACGGGCTCCCCTCCGCGGGCGCGTCCCCGGCCCGGGCGCGGCGACCCCGGCCCGCGTGCAGGGGGCTGCGGGCGGCTGTTGGGGCCGCGCGGGCCGGGCGGGGGCGCCGGCGGGGGAGGGGCGCGCGGCCGCGGGGCCGCACTCCCGGGCGTGTTTATTTCCAACTTAGTGCTTTTTACCGTCTTAAGGAGGCATTTGATAGTGCCTCTTTGAAGTTGGGTTCAGAAGTGTAGAATTGGTAAAGTTATTGCCAGCTTCCTGGTAAGTTTTGGGTCGCACAGTCACATTATTTTCTGACAGTGTAAAGGCCACGTTGTGAAGGGTGGTTTCTCGGTAACTTCCTCTTTGCAACCGATGTCAGTTTTTGAACAGAAGCAGACTTTTATTCCAGTGAAATTATTAATTTTAAATGGCAGCTCGAGGGAAGCCATGCATGTGTTAACATGTTCAGTATTTTTGGAAGTTCCTAATTTGCTGAAACAAGCTTCACTTTGCAGTGGCAACCGAGATTAAATTCAGGTTGTGAAAATGGTGTGTTTCATGTAAAATTTGGGTTGTGATGGCTCTTGAAAAATGCTCCTCTTGCTAGGTTTGCTAATAATATTCTCTAATTTGGTGATTACAAATGACAAGTGTTGGAACCTAGTTAAAAACTAGATTTTCTCAGTCTCTGGAGTTTACATAAAACCTTGGACTGTGCAGACACCAAAGTGAACAGTTTTAGTACCTATGTGATTTACAGTTGACTTAGGGGAAGTTTACTCTTGTTTTTCTTGTTTTCCAAACAAGAACCTTATGCTAATATAAACAAGCTTGTTAATTAAATATGGTGGGTGAAATGATGGGTTATTTTTAGTCTAAATGGTTTATTTTCCCTTCCCCCGGGCCACCCATATAAGCAATCATCTTCCTCCCCCTTTTTTCCTAAAGGCTCCTTTATCAGATTGGGTAACATAATGCCCTCGTGGTGTTTTTATCGACTTCCCTAAAACAAATTGTAATTAATAGCCTGATTGCCTATTGAAGAGACAGTGAGTGACTTTTTTGGCTTTCCCAGTGTGGTTCATTTTCGTTTTTGTTAAATGAGACCTGTGCTACGTTGGTGTGTTTTAGTAATCCTGACTTCCTGGGCCTGTATGTTCTCACCATTTTAATAAGTTTATAGTCTGGGGAAATAGGGCAGCGTTGTCTCCATGAAAACGTCTTCATGAAACGTTATGTCACGTTGTATCATGGGAGTTCATGCAAGCTTTGGAAGTTATCATTGAGGGTTCTAGAAATAGTTAGCATTTATGGGTGGAGGAGGGGCAGCAGAAAGAAAATATGCCTGAGAGTGGTCAGGCATGTGATGCATGTTTATACTTTTTGCTCTTAAATTGAGGTTTTCCTGCTTGTTGGAATATGATTTTTTTTTCCAGTTCTGCTGTCATGCACTGTGTGATGTATGTAATCACAACCATTAAATCCTTGAATAACTACTATTTTTTTTTTGCTATTTGAATAGTTAGAATCACACCTCTAGGGCAAAATACTAAACTGTGTGGGGGATGAAGACAGTGTGTCCATGGAAAAAGTTTTTCTTACTGTTAAGAAACTTGTCAATGGCTTAAAAATTGTTGCAAAGCTCAGCGTCAGTTGCTGCCAATACACACCAGCTTTCGTTATTAATGTGGGAGACACCGTGGTCAATGAAGAGGCCCCTGGTGGAGGTTGTATTTTTTGCATTGGTTGCTTCCAGGAAGTGTTAAACATTGTGATAACTTTTTACATGTGTCCAGGAATCTTTTTGTTACTTGTGTTCTCAGCATCTAATTGAGGTTTATTGTGATACATGCCTACTAAGAGAACAAAAAGTAACTGCTTCCTGTGTGCTGGGAGCCTTTGTAGCTAATATGCAGAAAGGGCAGGAGCTTAATATAAACATTGGGGTTACTGATCAAGAAATCTGACTAATGGACCTTTGAATGACAACCTGTTGAATAAATACATCTGTTCATATGTAGCAATGAAATGTAACTACAGCCTTGTCAAATGAGTAGCTGACAAAGGAATCCTTCTGCAATTTACTACAGCGGTATTACTACAAAGGATTTGTGACTTGACACATTTTAATAAAGTTAGGAGAAATAGTTTGTTGGGTTTGTTCAGTTTCTGTATTGTTTATATAAAAAGAATTGAGAGGAATGTGGATGGTAGTCAGTGGAGATGGCAGAAATATTGGCACTGCCTAGGACTTTGTATTTTTCTAGTACATGTGAATTTGACTCACTTCACAAATAACATTTACAGTATAAGTCACTGAAATGCGAAAAAAGAAAGCAGCTAACATCAAGACATTTATACATCCCTGTAGTCCAGAAGGACTAGGACCCCAGGGCTGTGTAGTAAAGAATTAATGAGTGTGGTCCAGTTTGGAGACCACTCTGGTAGTATCTTCTGCTCTGTCAACAACAGAAACTTGAATTAAAAAAAAAAGGCTGTGTGAGAGAGCTGATGCTGGAGAGGTTTGCTGTTTACAGCCTCTGGGATTGGATTCTGGAAGAGTACATTTAATTGCCCTGTTACCAAGAGGCAGAGGAAAGGGGCGCTGCTTGCGCTGTGCTCTAGGAAAGGTGGGAGGTGTTTCCATGTCATTTATTCCTCAGGCTAATCCTAGGAGGTGGGTGATATTGGACTCTTTTTGTGGATGATGAAACAGAGAGGTGCAGAGACGTTAATTCACTTGTCCAAGGCCGCAAAATGATCCAGTGCTGCGCTAGGATTCAAACCTGGGTCTGTCTGAGTCCTCGTCTATGTTCTTTCTACATGACTGTAGCTGTGCCAGATTTTTCCAACTGTTTTGTCAGTCTTGTCTGTAGATATCCTTGCAAACAATAGTGTTTTTAATCAAGTTTATAATTCCATCATTGGGCATCTCTACTAACTGGGTCAAGTGATTGGGTAAATGAAATTTATAGGACTCAAATGTCATTGTGTTTAACTCTCTAGAACTGTTTAATAAGATGCAATCTTCTTGTTAACTGCTGTTATTTCCTACCTTGAGATTAACAGTGGTGAAATAGCCTCTCCAAGTGCTGCCAGCAGAAATAATAAAATGTGGTTCCATGCCCACAATTAAGAAGGAAAAGCAAACAAGATTATGCCTAACTATCCCGAGAGTACATATTCCTGAAAACTTGTACAAGAAATATCATGAGTCTTTCTGTGTGGCATGGTGATTCTGTCGGGGTCCTTGATCTGAACTGCCTGGGTTCACACTCAGGCTCCGTCTCTTACTAGCTCTGTGACCTTGGGGGAGTAACTCCCCATGTGTCTCAGTTTCCTCTTCTGTGTAATTCGCACAGTCAGCTGTGTAGAGTTGAGAGGACTGAGACAGTTGTATGCAGAAGGTGCTTGACATACAAGCGTCAGGGAAATGTAAATGATGGGTTTGCATTTGAAGTTTGCTTCTTTGTATTACATTTTATTTGCTTGTTATTTATTTTAGTGGGAGCATAATGTTATAGAGAGCATGTGGCAGTTTTGTTTCCTGAGTTCCTGGGCAAAATATTTGAAACAAACTTAGCTTAATTTATGTACTCTCAAAGTTGTGATTTAAAACTTACCTTGAAGAATTAAATTGAATTTGAACGCTAGGGAGGAACAATATCAAGTTACCTGGTTGGCGTAGGTACGTAGGTATGTTGGTGGGCCTTTTGCATGCCTTGTTGCTGTTCTTCTGTCACTTGAGCTTGGACTTTTAAAATCTACTCGCACTATTTGAAACATTTTCCAACTCTTTTTAAATAAAAAGGAAATTTTGTTTTTCAAGGCTGAATCTGGCACTACCTAGGATCTGCTTTTTGGATTGGAGTGATTACTTTGAGTGGGTTATTGTTTTCTCCAGCGTTGACCTTTCATCTGTGTTCTTGTTCATATTTTCAGCTGCTGTCAAGACAGTTCTACTTGGAAGTTCTATTCCTGTGAAATATCTGTGAGCCTTGTCTTGTTTTCACTTCCCCCTTTTTTTTTTCCATTCTTAATTCAGCAGTAATGTTAACTACTGATAGAATTCTGTGTGTCAGGGCTACACAGGTGCTTTGACGGGTACTTGTGGCAATATGAGTGGCTGATATACTGATTTTTACGAGGAAACCAACTACTTAACTCAGGGAGTGAGGGGTGCACAGAAGGATTTAGCCCCAGTGTGTCTGACTTCTAGGCCAGCGTTCTTAACTAGCAGTCTACTGTCTTCTCAGTGAATGAATGAATGGTTTTAGGTTTGAGGTATTGCATTAATTTTATAGTAGATTGCCCTGAGCAGCCTTTCTTCTCCATCCTATCTTCTGTAACTACTGACAGTGTAATTTATTTAAAATACTGGTTTCATCATGTCACTTCCCCTGCTGGAGAACCCATAATGGCTTCCCTTTGCCAACTGGATCAAGTTCATATGCTTCAGTCTGGCTTATTTTAAAGCTCCATTCTACCTATTCAGCTTTATTTCCCCTTCTTCCCCAGCTGGGCTTTTTGCCTGCCTATCACATACTGCGGTTTCGCCATGCTCTTACTCCTCTGCTTGTGCACATGCTGTTTCTTCCCTTGTCCTTTTTATAACCTAGTTTTAGTCCCACTTCTTCCATGAAGTGTTTTCTGGCCATCCTGACTCAGGATATTTCTTCCCTGAGATTCCATTGCATTTAATGAATATCACAAACTCTGTAATTCTTCATTGTTTTGTGGGTATGTGTCACATTGCCCCAACTACATGTTACATTTCTTGCAAGAAAGGTCCTTTTTCCTTAGTAGTATTTACGGAATTCTTGATTTTTGTATCCTGCCATCTTTGTATTAAAATGGGTTGTTTCTACAGGGGCCCATGTTAAAATAAGAGCAGTGACAGTCCTTGTCCACTGTTGTTGATGCAGCAGAAGCTTCCTTTTGAATCAGGCCTTCAAGGTTTAGGTGTACTATAGTAACAGCTGTTAATTGCAAACGCTGCCAGTGTTGACAAGGAAGAAAAAAAAACCTAGTCAAAACTTAAGAGTGAAATGAAAATTGGTGATACTTTTGTCCTCTTAATCCTGGAACAGTAGCCACAGTATTGGTGAAAAACCTGGTTTAGTTGGGAAACATGTGATACTAAGTTGGCTTTATTTGGCTATATTTGTGCCAGTTATAATGAAAGTTAAGGTTTGGACTTTTTTGTGTGTGTGAGGAAGATCAGCCCTGAGCTAACATCTGTTGCCAATCCTCCTCTTTTTGCTAAGGAAGATTGGCCCTGAGCTAACTCCGTGCCCATCTTCCTTTACTTTGTATGTGGGGCACCCGCCACAGCACGGCTTGATAAGTGGTGTGTAGGTCCACGCCTGGGATCTGAACCTATGAACCCTGGGCCACCAAAGCGGAGCGTGCGAACTTAACAACTACACCACTGGGCCAGTCCCTGGACTTTATTTTTTTTAATTTCTTA
This sequence comes from Ceratotherium simum simum, assembly GCF_057802395.1. Taxonomy (NCBI): domain Eukaryota; kingdom Metazoa; phylum Chordata; class Mammalia; order Perissodactyla; family Rhinocerotidae; genus Ceratotherium; species Ceratotherium simum. Next base: position 44,609,038 of record NC_141914.1, read on the forward strand.
GGCTTTTTTGCTTATTATTTCTTGTTAGTGTGCCTAGATAAGGATTGTGTTTTGAGCTCTCAGGGTGTGTGACAGCGTTCTGACCACACTGGAGTCTCCTTTGAGCCATTGCTATGGACGTATCAGCATTCAATATAGGGCATATCTTGTACAGGGTAAGTGGGTGAGTGGGTTTAATCTACCAGAAGAATGTCATTGTAACCATCTCCCTTCAATAGGTTATTATGGTAAGGCTGTGACATATTAGTTAAACAACCTGGTTAGGGCCAGCTCCGTGGCTTGGCGGTTGGGTGCGCGCGCTCTGATGCTGGCGGCCCGGGTTCGGATCCCGGGAGCACCCCGAGGCACCACTTCTCCGTCCAACTCGAGGCCGAGTCCCACGTACAGCAACTAGAAGGATGTGAACCTATGACATACAACTATCTACTGGGGCTTTGGGGGGAAAAAACTGAATAAATAAAATCTTTAAAAAAAAATAAAAAAAAAATAACCTGGTTAATTTATTATAAAGGCAACTAATTTGGTATTCTTTTGAAATTTTTAATACGTAGAATTTTAAAACATAAGCTTTTCAGCATGATTTTATTTGCATCAAACAAAATGATTTGATGTCACCCTGCTTTCTTGGAGCTCAGATTCTTAGTTCAGAATTAATACAATCAAACTATAGGGATCATGCTGAAATATCAACAAATTTCAGTAAACATAAAAACATAGAGTATCCAGATTAAGGAAAAGATTTTTGTGAAATGAATGGTTTGAGGAACGAATGAGGAAGAACAGGTATTGAGTGTTCAGGGAGTTTGCCAGCTGTTTTCCTCTTTAGCTGTTGAAAGTTTCTCTCAGGAGGTAGAATTGAAAAGACAGAAGAGAACATGGGGAGCAAGGGTCAGAGATAATCATTCCAGCATCTTAATAGAATAGTTCTTCTTTATATGAAATTGTACTCTGGACTCGCAGACTTTTTTTTTTTTTTTAAATAAAGGAATGTTTAAATTTTTAATTACTTTACAACAATACGGTGAAGACTTTTTACCTTTTTTTTTTTTGTGAGGAAGACTGGCTCTGAGCTAACATCCATTGCCAGTCCTCTCTTTGCTGAGGAAGATCCACCCTGAGCTAAGATCTGTGCCCATCTTCCTCTATTTTGTATGTGGGATGCTGCCACAGCATGGCTTGTTGAGCAGTGGGTAGGTCTGCGCCCGGTATCCAAACCCATGAACCCTGGGCTGCCAAGGCTGAGTGCGTAACCTTGACCATTATGCCACTGGGCCAGCCCCAAGACTTTTTAGGGCTAGATATCAGTCTCCTCCTTGATATTGTGTTCATTTTGTCCAAGATCAGAGGTGGTATCAGTGCTTTTCTACCTTTTTTTTTTTTTTGTGCATTGTGTCCTTTTCAACACTTCATGATAGCACATTGTAATGAGGTAATCAGTGACTCGGTTGTTAAGTTGATGTTTGTGTTTTTGTTCTTACTACCTGTCTACTTGAATGGTGGGTAGCATTGTAACATGGATTCAGTATTAAGCAAATGATTTTTTATCATTTTTTGCAAAGCCATAGTTATATGTGTAAATCATTTAGTTTCTAGAAATGTGTATTAAGAGGATCCAGTGAAATGTTACCTAAAGTTTGCTCATTCATTCAACCAATACTATACAGTCAATTCCTGTATTAAAATTCTGAGATTCTATCATTTAATTTTATGTGACTTTTTTTTGAGGGAGATCTATGTGGAAAATCTGCTTATTTTAGAGTATTTAAATACTAAAAATCTACAAATCTACAGCCTTATAGAGCATAATAGTCAGAAACTACTTGACATTAGCATAAGCAAACACCTTGTCAGAGATGTTATAGTAATAGCATATTTTGGTGGTTACCTTCAGCTACTAATAGAGCACAGCTTATGGGTTAGAAAGAGGTGTTTTATGCTTTCCCCTTAATTTGAATAGGCTAATTGGGTAGAGTGTATACTAATTTTGTTCCATTTCTCTTTTGTGGCTATCAGATGTCATTAACTCACAGTATAATGCAATTGGGTCATCTACTTTGAGTTTCTGAAATAAGGTAATGGGAATAGATAATGAATGAATTTCTTTAATACCTTTTTTTGTTTTTCTGTAGAAATGTCATTTTATGAGATAGAATTTATCTATCATAAATTTGTGTGAATTTTTAGATGCTATCTATAGCTGTAGCAGTGTTCTTTGGCACTTTTTTATATAAAAATGTAATATGCTATATACTTAAAAAATTTTCCCCCACTAAAGTGATGGGTTTTCTCTAAATCAGCTTTCTCTGTCTTCCTTAGTAAGCCATGTGCATTTGTGAGATCATAGACTGGGGTTAAGAGTGCAGTCTGTTATTGTATCAGGGAAATAGTTTCCTATTCTTGTGCGAAAACTAACAGGCCCTCACAGGGATTACTTCTTTGACCTTGGACTTCCTTATGTCCTGCCAGTAGAGGTCACCAGTTTTAACACCTGGTGAGAGATGTTTTGTGTGAATTGTTCCTTTGCAGATTTGTTTAGATTTGATGTTTATGACTTTTTTGTTAGTATTTTTACGATTTTCACAAAGGTACATTTAAATGAAAAAACAGAGAGTCAGAAGATCTTGTATAGCCTGCTACCATTTTAGCTTAAAAAGAGGGAGAGGAGTGGAAAGGAGGACGCACATGATGGAGTGTGTATGAGTATGTTTGTGTATGTATGCTTGTTGTATATGCTTAGGGGGACTCCAGAAAGATACTAGTAACAGTGGTTTTGGGGGTGGGGAGATCATGTGGTCAGATGTGGGAGAAAGTTATTTTTGTACATAACCTTTTGACCTGTTTGAATCTTAATATGATAGTATATACCATTTCCAAAAAAATAATGCTTGTGAAAAATAAAGGCGCCCAGCTAAGAATTCTTAATCTTTCCATTTCTCTCAATTTGGACAGTTGAGAGAAAAGTGTGTTGATGTCTCCCATGCTTTTCAGTCAGTTCTTAAAGAGCTGGAACTGTGTGTATTTCTGTAGACACTTTATTTCTCAGATTTTTTGGCAGAATTAGAGCCACTGAGTATGATTAAAAAGTGTTGGTTCTGTTTTACCATCGGGTCATCAGACCAGTGGAAGTGTTTAGTGAGAGTGAACTGGTGATTTTTGAGTCCTATACAAGGTTGATAATTAGAAATTAATTCAGTGCGAACATTAAAAGGAGATTTTGGTTGTACCGAAGTATATAGGTGTTGTCTGATTTCAAAGGTGTTATTTGCGAAGGGTGTTGAAATTAGGGTTCTCATAGTTTTGTAGTCTGAGGTATAATGGGATTTGTGGAACTATAGATTCTGATGTGCATGGATCCTACCATGACTTGTGAATTTAAATGTATGTATTATTGACTCCAAAGAGACGGATAAATTAGATACGATAATTCTATTTTTAGAATGTATTAGATCTGATTCTATTTTTGGTTGCATTTGGTGTCCCTTGTAATTGTGTCACTTGTAATTGTTTATTGGCTGTTTAGTTTACCAGTAAACGATCTCACCTTCTAGTTGTGCTCATTATTTTCAACTTAAGCTGGAACAACCTCATAGAAAAGTAGCCCCTGTTTTTGTGCATTTAATTCTGCTTCACTGTGACCTGACACTAGCCTTTCCTGAGAGCACTGCCTCTCTCTTGAGTGATAAGAGGGCTGGGTAGGGTCTGTGTCTGGTCTTTGGCAGTACACTCTTACTGTAGGGTGTTATCGTGGTGGAGAGCTCAGCCTCTGGAGCCAGGCATACCTGGTTTGAATCCTGTCACCCCTACATATTATTCGTATGGCTTTGGGAAATTATGTAACCATTCTAGTTGGTTTCCGTTCTGAAAAATGGGAATAAAGGATAATTAATCCTTTCTTCATGGAGCAGTTGTGAGGATTGAAATGTGAATGCATGTAAAGCAGTTATCATAGATAGGGCCTGCATGCAGGAAGTACTCCATAAATGCTAACTCCTACTTGGTGCCTTTGTTAGCTACAGCAGCAACAGGTGTAGAGAGAGGCAGAAAAGTGACACCCTCCTGTAAACCCGCCATGGTGTCCTGTGGCAACTGCTGAGAATGGGGAGGTTCGAATTCCCAATTCAAAGGGCTACAACTGCATTTGATGACTGAGCTTTTGTTGCTCACTCTAAAATGAGAATATGTGTTCTGTGGACCTCTGTATATTGTTTTACAGTAATATTTTATATTGAATTTGGTCACGTCTTGATAAGATGTTTCAAGAAAAAAATGTTACCACCTTTCCTAAAAAATAAAGTCGTTTTGTTTTCTGGAATGGAATCGCTGCTCCTTCTCTCTAGTCTCTGGGAGATCAAACACTGCTCTGGCTCTCGGTACTGCTTGGATGGATCAGTCATTTCAGTACACATGTTACGTGTGTATTGTTACATGTTACAGTGTTACATGTTATGCAAACTTTGACATGGACCCTAAGAAATACATATGACATACAAGGATATATATGTACAAAAATACAGAAGTTTTCAGGAAATGATACTTTAAAACCTGGTACACTCTCATTTTCTGTACTCTCTTTCATTTAAAAACATGCTTTTATAAACTTCCAAATGATTTTATTATTTTATAAGTAATGGTTTTATTATTTACTAGATTTAGAAAATACTGGTTCAAAGTAGTATAGAATTATTCTCTAACGTTTATGGATTTAGAATGAGTATTCACAATTAGAAAGAAATTGTCATTCTTAATGATAGAGCATAGATAAATCATTTATTGGTGGTAATGTCTTTATGTAGTATTCTGAGGCTCTATTAGGATTCTGAAGTTCTAATGCCCCAATTTTGTAAGGTATGTAAAAGTAAGATACAAAAGATAAAGAATTTTGATTGCTAATAAAGATGAATATAAGTCTTTTTGGAGGGGTAATCTGCAAATAGCTCTGGATTAAGAACCCTGAGTGCTTCTCAGAAAGAGCAGTAATTACAGTCAGCCCTCGGTATCTGTGGGTGTGGAACCTGAGGACGTGGAACCCAAGGATGCGGAGGGCCGACTAAGGGATTTGAGCATCCGAGGATTTTGGTATCCGCAGGTGGTCCTGGAACTAATCTCCTGCAGATACTGAGGGGTGACTACTAACAAAGGAATAATCATCTTACTAAGTTTCTCATATTCCATTAGAGAAGTATTTTGTATAGATTGTTTTATACTATTTAAAAGCTAATACACTGTATATAACACGTTGGCTGCATGAAGTTAGGCTGTCTGATTGAAGATTGAGGTTCTTTCTATGACAGTCTTAAATTAACATCCTGGCCTACGATTGCTAATCATCTGTTTCTGACACTGACCTCTCCTTGGTTGAAAGTTATTTGTCGACTCCTGTCTCCCTAGGCAGGGCCTTCCTTGAGGATGGCTGTATTTCACCAATCTTTATCCTCAGCCTTTAGTACAGTGTCTGGCACGCTGTAGACTTTCCACTCATCTTGAGTTGAATCCATGAGTCAGGCTCTCTGAGGTGTAGGGTTCCTAGTACAATAGACCCTTGCCTCGTTGAGGGTGATTCAAATATACAAATCTAGAAAAGAGATTCATCCCTTTTCACAAAATCATTTACCCTCGGACTCATTGTGTTCATACAGTAAGAATTGTGAGGGTCTGCTTGAGGGTCTGCTTGATAACCTAGTGTCCTGCTCTGCAGTTTTTGGTGTCTGCAGAGACAACGAATATGCTTAAAACCTGGCTTAAAAGAAACAAATACCTTGACCTGGCATTAGCAGTTAAACCTGAATTGGGGTGTTGTGTGGACTTGTCTACATGTTCCTAATACTCTTGTACTCTTTCTAGTTTATTCCCTCTTGGTCTTTTTTTCCTTATTTGAACCCTGACCTTTACCTGATACTGACATGCCATTCTTGCCTGGTTTTTAGTCCTGATTCTTGATTTTAGCACGTGTGTTCAGTCTCTTCACCTGCTGATGCCCTCCCCTTTGACCATAGTATTCCCTCAGGGCTCAGAGGATGTGCACACTCCATGCCCTTTGTCTCTTTAAACCAGCCATTGCGGTACAAGTGATTCTGTGGCCCAGATTGTCTCTTAATTCTGACCTCCTCTTCTGATCTGCTACTACCCGGTATCTAACCTGGGAGCATCCTGTACTGTCTTCCTGTGTTTCTACTGTTGAGTGTAGGCTGGCAGTGGCATGAGATTTTCATTTAATGGTAAGTGGTGATGAGACAGAGTTGGAAGATAGAGGAGGGTCAGAGATGGAAGAAATAGGAGTAGGTGATGGTAACACTGGGTTGTCAGGGTGAAGTGGGGCTACATCCTCTTCTAGCTGCTGATGAAAATATCCAGGTAATCTGAGATATTGGGCCTTTGGAGTGGAGGTTGGGGATAAGATGTCTTGGTAGATGTGATTGTATTATCATTTGGAGCTTTCAAAAGTGGAAGATGACCCCCCCCACCCCCAGCTTTATTGAGCTGTAAAAGATGACCTTTTTGTCAGAAGGAGATAGTTTGTCAGAAGAGAGATAGTTGAGCTGCTTTCTGGAAAACAAAATTTGCCGGAAGGGAAGATAAAATTTTCAGTTTCAAAACTTTGAACTAAAATCATTGCCACAATATTTCAGAAATATTTGTACTTAGAAAAGTTTAAAATTCATCAGCAGATTTTAAAAATTACCAAGGATAGTACATTTAAAAGATTAATATTTTCACTTTCCTCTGAATGTTAAAACAGGCAAGGTACTATTAAATGCGATTTATCTTAGAAGCTTTTGTGTTCTTTTTTTTACGCTTTGTGTACTTGTCTGCAGGAGAGTACTTTTGTTTAAGTAGATAACTTAATCTTTTGTATCCCTAGGCTCTCTGCTTCTTGAATGTGGGGGTTTTTCCAATTTGTTGCTTTTCTCCTTGGTTCGTTCCCTCTTTTGGCTCATATATTCTTGTGAATAAGTCTGCCTTATTTCATCTAGTCTCATTTGCCTTTCTTGCATTTTCTTCCATATGACTCATGGATGTTTTGCTAGTAGATAACATTGGTTGGTTGGTTCATTTAGCCTGACAAATCAAACAGAGAAGTGATTTCCTACAAGTGAGAACTGGTAGTAACAGGAAAAGTGTCTTTTTTTTTTTTTGAGTTTGTGATTAACAGCATACTAATGATCTTCAGTAAATATTGTGGTAAATGCATATGCTATAATTAACATAAATACATGTATTGTTTTATAGAATGCACAGTGGAAACATTAATATGTACTATTTTGTCTGGCACTATAGAAGATGCTCACTAAATGTCAGTTTCCTTCCCTTTCCCCTTCCTCTGTGGGTTTTCCATTACACTCAGTATCAAATCCAAACGCTCTTGCTTAGCTTGTGAGGGGTCCCCTCACCACGTGACCTGGCCCTTGGCCACCTCACAAACCCTATCCTGTTTCACTGTGCCTTTACCCTTCCCCTTGTTGACCGTGCCTAGCCATACCAGCTTCACACCCACGGAACAAGCTTGTCCCTGTCTCAGTACCCTAATTGCTTTGCTCTCTGCCTCAAGCTTTGCCCTGAAATTGTCATATGGCTAATTCTTTTATGTCATTCTGATTTCATTTCTGGTGCCACCACCTCAGAGAAGTCACAGTCAGGTAGCTGCTCACACCCTAGTCGTCTTCAGTTACAAGACTCTCTCATTTTCCTCATAGCACTTATCTGTTTCTGAAATAGCTTTGATTGTTGGTCTTTTTTTTTTTTTTTTTTAACTCACCTCTAGAATTTAAACTCCATGAGGCTAGAAATGGGATCTGTTTTGTCACTCCAGAACATAAAACAGGACCTGGTAGATGTTCAGTGAATATTTGAGTGAATTGTTCTCTCAGGAATGTTTTTGTGACCAACTGATAGCCTTAAACTGGTTCATCCTTACAAAAGAATCCTGGAAATAATTCATTAAAAGGTCAGTATTTATGTGAGAGTCAGAAGAGGCTTTACTGCACTGGTGTTCACATTTGGAAGCCCGGGGACATATGTGAGTGCTGTCTGCTTTTCTTGGAGGAACTACTTACAGATGGTATTTGAATCAATTTGGAAGAAACAAGTAAATGGATAATAGATGAACCAATTTGAACATGTGCTTGTGCTAATCATAAATGTTAGATTTCAAGAGGTTAATACTTCATTTTTCATAAGTTAAAGGTACATATTTCATTCAAATAATATGATGAGAGCTAGATATTCCCATTTATATTTTATACAGGTTCAGGAGATGTAATTTGCCTTTAGTTACATTTACCTGTGATATTCTGTCTTGATTAATCATGGTCGTCTTTACAGAGTTGGTGTATGAGTCAGGACTCTTAGTTGTGCAATAGAGACCTAATTCAAATTAGCTTAAGCCAAAAAGGGGGATTCCTTGGCACATGGAATCCAAAAATGGATTGAATAACTAAACTGTGAGAAGAGCATTGAGTCACAACTAGAACCAGGCCCATTTGAATGCTACCAGAAATCTCTATTAACAGCCCTGCAATTTTTTTTATTTTTGTAGGTTAGTTTCATTCTGTCATAGTAGATTGACTTTCTTCACATGGTGGAAAACAGTTTGCCAGTGCCAGAGTTTTTATCCTTTATTTTCCCCTGCTGTAGAGTAAGGTCTACCTTTTTTTCTATTTCATTTGGAAAATTCGTGAAGAACTGAACAATTTGGTTTGGGAAGGTGCCCAGCATGGCCTGAGGCCATATGAATACTAGGGAGACTCCCAAGTACCTGGTGGGAGTAGGGGGAGAGCAGTGGGAATGACGGTTGAGTAAACAAGGGAGCTGCTGGGCAGACAGCATCTCTCCCCCATCCATCCCCCAACCCCAAAACGTGTGTCCATTTATAGTTGGGAAGATTGTGCCTTTAATCTGTGATAGATTGTCATTTAAAATTCTCTTTTAGCCAGAGCTGGTACATATTTTGCTGCATGGTACCCAGCCTTTTCAAATACAGATCATTTTTAAAATGAAAAATTGAATTCTCTCATGTGATAGTAATTGTAATTTTACGTACTCTGTAGTTATGTGTGTGTTCCAATGTATTTGTCTTCTCAAAATGAGTTACATTGTAAAAAGTTTGATGCTATTTATTTTGATTTTGTTTTTAACATCAATTCTGCTTATTTAATAGCTAATGGAAGCCAGTACTTGAGGGCAGCAGTTAGAAAATTATCAGCAGGTTAAATTACATATATTTATCAACAGGTTAAATTATTTGTATTTAGGGGATATTTTTATCTTTGAGGAAGATACCTATCTTCATCCTAATCAGATGTTTAAATAATTTTAGTGTGTAATATTTAACAAGTTATATATTCTGAACAGTTATTATTTTGAGTTATACTTCATCAGTTCACTAAAATAAGAGAACAGCCATGTAGAAAAAGCTTTTTGTGACTCGAAAGATATTAATCTTCCTGGAGTTCAGTTGCCTCATCTTTAAAACATTAAATTGGACCTCTGAAGTCTCTTCCGAATTTAATGCTCTTTGACACTGTGATTGCACATATAATTTAAAAATTAAGTCAGTGTTCAGCCAAATTAAAGGGAAAATGTACGGTACTGATCTCTTCAGGTTAATCATTACCTGAACTGGTTTTCCTAAAGGAGACATTTGCATTTCTTTGACACCTTCTCAATTTTGAACCGATAAGTAAAGAAAATATTTTTTAGATATCTGAAGAAGGAACTTCTGTTGTTTTATCTGTTAATCTGTGAGTTCAGGTGCATTTGTTACATCCCATTTCACTGTAGAGAAAATTAAGAGAAATAGCGCCAAACACATTTTTGAGAATTTTTTCTTTAATGCCCTTATTTTAATTGTCTGATTGCTGAATCTCCAAGGCAGTAGTTTGTAGCAGTTTAGATTTTATCTTGCTCTGTGTACTACACATTTTAGAACTTGTACTAAAAGTATACCTTAAGTACTATAAGAAAATTCTGTTCACGTTCATAATTTTTTAAATACTAAAATAAGTTTCAGGTATTGCCCATATTAACTAATTGAGAATCTGTGTATATTAAAATAATTTACAAAAAAAATAGATATGTGAGTGGTATAACAGGAGAAGGAGAGGGTATAATTAGGGCATAAAGATGCCAAACGGGTTGGTCTTTTCTGGCAAACACTTTGGTCTCTGTGTAGCATATGGTTTGTAGGTTGGAGAGTGATGAGAACAGACAGGAAAGGTAGGCAGGAATCATATTGTGAAGTGACTTCTTTGCTGTGATGAGGAGTTTGGACATTTGTTTTGTGTCAGGGAACTAGTGAAGGACATTAAGCAGAACAGCAGGATTATGTTTCAACCCTGGGTGTAGTGCATGAAGGATGAGATGATGGTTTGGGAGGGAAAGGGGCTTAGCTCTGGACAGAAGGGAGAAAGTTGAGCTGGTCATGTGATAGGTGAGAATGTCACCACATCATTCTGAGAGTATTGCAAACTGGTCTGCATTTCTGAATTCTGAAAAAAAGCAATTGGAAATTCAGGAGAGAATGGTATTGAAAAGAGCTAAGGATCCAGGTTTTCTTCTCTCTGGCTTGCTACTGCTCCTCCTTTTGTGGAGAACAGGTATATGAAGATTGGAGCTTTTGGGGATGGGGAGTTAATTTAACATCCAAATAGTTAATGGACGAAAGCAGGATTGTGACTCAAGGAGGGGGACATGGCTGCATGGGAGCAAGGAATCCCCTTGTCATCATGATATCTTAACCAAAGGATAGTTAAATTAGGTACTTACTTGAGAATAGTGCAAGAAAAATATATAGTATTGGTATAGTATAACTAGTTCATGAAGTTTCTAGTGGGTGTAATTTTTATGAAATTCTAGTTAATCAGTTTTTCGTATGTTTTCAAAACTTTTCAAAAGATTTTATATTAATGTAAAAGTCATTAGAATCTCAGTTTGATAACATTAGAAAGTTAATCTGACTTAAGTACTGTTTAATTAGAATTGCATAAATACTGCTTTTTAAAAATTTTACTCTTTAGAAATAATTTTAGGCTTACAGAAGAGTTGCAAAGATAGTACAAAATTCATGTGTACCTTCACCCAGCTTCTCCAATGTTAAAATCTTACAAAATCATGGTACATTGATCAAACCTAAGAAATTAGCATTGATAGTATATACTAAACTAAACTACCAACTGTATTTGTATATCACCAGTTTTTCCTCTTAATGTCTTTTTTCTGTTCCAGGATCCCACGTTGCGTTTAGTTGCTTCCTTAGTCTCCTCTGATCTATGACAGACAGCTCCTCAGTCTTCTTGTTTTTCATGACCTTGAAGAATATGGTTTATGGGGTATTTTTAATGATTGAACTGAGATTATGGATACTTTGGGGAAGAATGCCACAGAGGTGATGTACCTGTCTCATATCATATCAGGGGTACATATCAATGTTTGCATACAATAATACTGTCAGTTATTGCTGGTGATGTTAACCTTGATTGCTTGGTTAAGGTCATGTCTGGCAAGTTTCTTCACTGTGAAATTCCTATTTTTCCACTTTCTATACTCTATTCACGAGAAGTGAGTCACTAATTTCAGCTCTATTCAAGGTGAGGAATGTTAAGTACCACCTCCAAAAGGAAAAGAATTTGTGGACATATGTTAAAGTTACTGTAGTAACCAAGAAATATTTTGGGGAGATACTCTGAGGCTGTGTAGATAGCCTTTTTTTTCTTTAAAGTGTTACCCAGTAATTTTAGCATTCATCAGTGGGATCTTGTTTGCAGTAATGATTACTGTGGTGTTCCACTGGTGCCTTTCTAATTCCCTCACACCTTCTACCTGTAGTAACTGAATTTTTTTCCCGTACAGATTTGTTCCTTTTCCCTCATTTATTTTTTTTCCATCATTTATATCAGTGTGGCTCCATGGGTTTTTATTTTGTTCTTGGGGTTATAATTGAATATTATCACTACTTATTTTGTTACTCACGTTGTTGCAGCTTTGGCCACTGAGAGCTCATTCAGGCTGGCTCTTGTGCCCTTTCAACGTGACCCATCTCTTTTTTTTTTTAATCACTTTCTTACTTTCTGACACACAAGTGCTCCAGACTCGTCTTGTATTTTCCCTTTCCTAGCCCTAGAATCAGCTATTTCTCTAAGAAGCCCTGGTTTCCTTTTATTGGAATCACAACAAAATTTTATTCTAATTTGGAAAGTAATGCCTTTATATGAATTTTACAAAGTGTTAGTATTGACTTGTAAGTGATTCTACAACAGATTTTTCTTAAGCCTTCTGAACCACATTTATTCACTCAACAAACTTTTAAAAGGTGTTTGTGTGCCAGCCTTCTTAGACACTGGGGAATCCAGGGACAAATAAGACATGGCCATTGATCCCAAGCAGTCTAGATGGGAGAAAGATGGATCATTTTTTTCCTCAACATATTTTATTGAGTGGCTGTTATGTGCCAGGTGTTGTGCTATGAATCAACAGAAAATAATAAGAACTTGGTAAGGATAGCACAGGTTGCTTTTAGGAGCACGTGGCAGTGGATGGGGGTTACTTAACCCAGTGTTGGGCCAGGTGGAGTGTGGAGCAAGTCTTGAAAAATGACTAGATCTGAGCTAGATGTGGGATTGAGTAGGGAGGTAGGGGAAGGGGAGGGGGAAGGAAGCCATTTCAAGAAGAGGAATAGCAATGCAAAGACTACTAGGGATAATAATTTGTGAGTTAGATCTAGAGATAAGCATGTGTGGAGGGGTTGTTGGTGGGGGGGTGGGAGGAGGTGGTGCCAGGATCCAGATCATGAAGGTCTTGTGGGTAAACCAAGGCTTTGGAAAGTTGAGGGACCTTTTGAAGGAGTTGATTTGGAAGGTAATGTAATCAGATCATCTTGACAGCCAGTGCCTTGGAGGGTATGTTGGCTTCTGAGAGGCTATTGCCATCATAGAGGTGAGAAGTGCAAGTTGTAACTGAGAACTGTGGCAGTGGTTCTCAGACTTGAGTGTGGATCACCTGGAGAGCTTGTTAAAACATGCTTTAACATTGCTCAGCTCTACCTCCAGAGTTTCTGATTTAGTAGGTCTGGAATGGGGCCTGAGAATTAGCTTTTCTAGCAGGTTCCCAGGTGATGCTGATACTTCTGGTTTGGGGACCACACTTTGATATCCACTTGGAATGAGGAGACGTGAATAGGTGGAGGGATTTAAGGAGGTGGTCACTGTGGATCTCTACACCTCCTGATCTTTTTGTTCACTGCTCTTATGCAATCTTGGTCTTGGTCTCTTTTATATCCTTTAGAGTTGCTGGCTTTTTTGAGCAGTGAAGAATGGGTGGGGGATGAGTTTTTGGAAACATTTACATGGATATCTGTGTAATTTGTTTTGTATATTACCAACTGAAAAACTGTACCATCACTCCATTACTAGAATTCTTTGTCATTTCTCTATTGAGCTCCAGTTCTAATAGGTACTGGTTTTACAGTGGCTCTGCCTAGCATACATGTGGTGCATAGTTTCCAAAATGTTCTAATGTAGAATTATTTTGGATGTTTTTTTATTCAGCATATCTGCCACAACTATGCTTTTCTTAGCTTTGATTCTTTGATAATGTCTCCTGGAGAAATGTGACTGATGTGAATTTGATTTTTTTGATAACTGTTAATCTAAACATGTGGAAACAGTGTTTTTAAAAAGCATGAATAGTTGTAAAATTTGAAATTTAGCTCTTTTTTTTGTGGCTGCAAGGTCGTTATAATTATTCCTTCTTCCTTTAGACTGATGTTTACACAAGGTATAGCTAGATTTAAAGTCTTTAAAGAAATTAGTGTCCATGAGATTCAGTCTTTACTGACGTTTGAACATATTGAAGTGATAAATCCCCACTTTTTCTTTATTGATTAATGAACAGTATTATCCAAGAATATAATAAGATGTAAACACCATCACTGTAACAACTGAAATGGAGTCTTCATTTTATTAAAAAGATATGTATAATATGTGTGTGGAAACACACAGTCAGGTTTTAGGGATTCAAGAATCTTAAGATAGTAAGGGAAGGTACATTTTGTAGAAGGTTAGAGGACAGAATGGGAAGAAGCTAATTGCTTAATTTAAGATGATTGACTGGTTATGGGGATAATTGGATTGGTATTTTGCCCCCTACAACCTTCATCTATAGTTTTCTACTAGAGAAAACAAACTAAATCAAATAATGGAGTTTTTAGGTTTAATAGGTAAATGTAATTCAGAAATAATTTTTTAAATTATATATGCATAAGTATTTTTTATTGAATGAATTTGACGTCACATTGTGTAAGTTTAAGGTGTACAGCATGTTACTTTGATACTAACTTTTTAAAAATTATATGTTTCACTTGAAACACAGATTCAACATCTGTGTACACTACAAAGGATCACCCCAAAAGTCTAGTTACCATCCATCACCCCACAATTGGTTAAAAATTTTTAAAAGTATATGTTGGTATTTTAGTATTAGATGTGTGGACAACTTTGTAGAAAGAGAAAACTTTGGTATGTTCATGTCTGTTCTTTCATGAATAACCAGTGAAGCAGTAACAACTGTTTGTGAAATACATTGTATTTGGAGCATTTAGAAGCTGGTTTGTAATTATGTAGTTGTTTTCATGTTGATTTTTTTTCACTTGGAGTAGTAGTATATGTCTTAAAGCTTTGTGTAGCTGGGTGAACACTTTTGAAAATAATTAAAAGAATAGAGATTCATAAGTTATTTTTAATTTGCCTGTAACAGAAACCTGGTTTCCATTATGTAACATGTCTAATGTCTGATGTGTTTATATATTTGTCATCACATGTAAGAATTTAGCTTAACTGTAAAGATATTGAGAATTGTGGATTATTTCCCATTCTATGATTTGAAAGTCCAAAGTAGTAATTATAAAATGCGTAGTAACGTTTTTGTCCCGTAACAAATTTTTAGATACTAAGAGGAAAAAAGGTGTTAAGGTAAGTAAAATTATATTATTATCATCATACATTTTTTTACCATTGTAAAAAAAATTTAAAAAATTCTCCAACAAACTCTAAAATCTATTTAAAATATTTTTAGAGTAAAAAATATGTTTAAAATATATTTTAGAGTAAAAATATGTTTTATTCTACAATGCTGTAAAGTATTTAAAATTTGGGACACTATAGTCTTGTAGTTCATAATCTATATGCAGCCCAACTCCAGAAGATGTCAACTAAGCTGAAGTCAGGTGAAGGTAAAAACTAAGGTAACCTGAAAATAGGAAGTGATAGGTCAAACAAGCTGTCCAGATTTTAACAATTTGGGGGCCATTTGGGAGTCCTTGCAGGAAGGAATACTCCAATAAGGAAACATTGTAGTAGTTCTAAATGTGGACACATTTTTAACGTGAAGTCAGAGAGTCATAATGAATGATGAATTTTACTCAGCTCTGAAACAAGGATTTTGGAAATGTTACTTTAGTTATTTTAAGATATGTTGCTGAGTGTATGCATGTACAAGATTGACTGGGTTGAGTGTATAATTTACATGCCTTTCTCTATAGTCAATTTGTTGCTAATAATTCTCTGATTGAAGAAAAATATTTCCTTTTCTGGAATATGTTTGGAATGTATTTGAGGTGAGGAAAGGTATATATCTTTTTAAGTCTTGGACAAAGTAGTGCTGAATATTTATTGTTCAATTGTAATAACTTAAATTCAGACTATGGATACTTTTTGAGGATTAAAAATAAAACAACAAAACAACTTGAATCCAGATTTAGGTACTTTTGGGGGGAATCTATGATTATTATACAGGTATATCTTTGTGTGTATAGCAAGTGATGCATAAGAATTGAAGCTGATAACTGCTTCAAAAATAATTTGATAGTAATAATCAGACTTAAAAAAATTTTTTTGATCAGAATTTGCATTGTTTCCAAATTGCTTCTGAGTTTTGTGGTATATTTTTGAAAGGCCTGCTTCATTCTGAGGTTACCATATTTTAATGAATCTAATGTGCTGTCAAATGTAAGATATTTTGTTATTTTGTGTACTCCCATAAAATAGGGAAAATGCTGTTAATTAAACTGACAGCATTTTTTTTTCTTTACCACTTAGAATCTTTATGTTTTTCATCATTGTCTTCTGCGCCATGAGGAGTGTTGGTGGGGGAACATTTCTTAAAAGAATCCAGAAAAGAACTAAAAGCCATTGGTGCTGTGTTCTTAAGCTGAGTTTGCAATTAGGCAGACCTAGCTTTTTTTTTCACTCCAGCTTTAGGAATCTTGCTAAACACATCAGATTCTCCAGCTCCTTCATTCTTCCCCTTGGCTGTTTGATACGTAGGAGTTTTAAGAGTGGCCTAGTGTTGTTTCAGGGTTTTTTTTTGGTGAGGAAGATTGTCGTTGAGCTGACATCTGTGCCAGTCTTCCTCTGTTTTGTATGTGGGACTCCACCACAGCGTGGCTTGATGAGCAGTGTGTAGGTCTGCACCTGGGATCCAAACGTGAGAACCCTGGGCCGCTGAAGTGGAGCGCGCGAACTTAACCACTATGCTGCCAGGCCCGCCCCCTGTTTCAGGGTTTTTAAGAGTGGCCAACTATTGTTTCAGGGTTTTTCTCCCAGGTTGCTGACTGCCATGCTGCAGATGTTGATGCTGTTTGCATACTTACAAGCAAGGACGCTAGCTGGCCAACACTAATTGTAAAACAAATCCTGATTTTAGACTGTGCATCTTATGGTTAATGAATACAGTATGAAATCAAAGAAATGCATTTTTTTCTCGATTGATCTGTTTGAATTATTATTTCCCTAAATTAAAAAAATCAGAATATTTATCCTGTTCAATAACTATAGTTTTTTGTGTGTATACATGTATATGTAAAATTTAGTTCAGGGAAGGAATGAAAAACCCTACTATATATGTTGCTGAACTATTTACTACCTTCTGAATATTCATGGCCTTGGCCATTGCTGCTTAGGGGAATCAATGTGGTGCTGATAGTCATTTTACAGTAATTATCTTTTATGTGAGATTGTACATATTTACTGCTGAGTTCAAAGTCTTTGACTTGCATTTTATTAATTGGAAATGGAATTAAAAGGTTCATTAGGTGCATAAAAATGTGAGGTAGATTCAGGAAATAATCTGTTTAGTGCTTCTAGAAATCTGCTTTCTTCAGTATGGATTTTGGGTTAAAGAAAACATAAAGGGCACATAGACTAGCTAAAATAACCACATGAAAAGTGAGAAAGGCAAGAACTGGCTCGGGTTATCTGAGATAGTAGATAGGCAAAACTATCAAAAAACCAGCAAAGGATAACTTAGAATATAACAGAAATGGAAACGTATGGTGTTAAACATTTACCAAATTAAAAAAAAAAAAAACCCAAACCCTCTGTGTGTTTGTGTATATTGATGTATACAAGATTGTTGTTTAACTGGCTTTGATGGTTTAGTACTTAATTATATATTTATAATTTGTTTTTTCAAGCTTCTAGACTGTTGCAGACTTTAGATTTGTTTTATGATTTAGGACTCTTGAGTTTTAAGTAAAACCCAATAATTGAGCTTGTTGAAGAAGGAGAATTTATTGGAAGGTGTCTTATGAAATTTGGTGTGGGATATATCCTGGAATTGGAAACAGAATGGGCACTAAGGGACTCAGTGGAGACTGTTCTGGATGTTCTTTGATTCTTCTTTCTCTCTGCAAACCAGATACGTCTCTTATCTGAGTTCCACAAATCAGCAAAACAAGCCTTCCAGTAGCTCTTTAATTTATATGTTATTTGTCTAAGCTCCTAGAAAAAAGCACTCTTTCTTTTGTTCCCTTCTTCCCAGTTTTTTTCTTTCTCATATTAAGTAATGTACTCGGGATTACATGCAAACCTGGCTCTCTAGCTGTGCTCTTAACCACTATTTAATATTATTAAGTTAAATTAGATCTGAAATATGAGGTTAGATACATGAACCCACGTGGTGGTATCAATGACTTTGACCCACTGATAAAGCTTTTTAAACTTTTAAGTAGATAAACATGCTAAATTTTACTGAAACAGATAAAATGTTGAGTCCTTATGAAGATGTATGACTATTGTCTCTGAAACTCAACAGCATAGCCTGCTGAGTTTGGGGCCAGCATAGCTTGTCTTAAAAACGTGAATGGTCACCATCAGTCTTTGCCAACCTCTGTGCACTAGGTGGCTGCAGTCGTATTATTTACTTAGGACTTTCTTGGAGTCATAGAAGCTGGTACTTTTTCTTAAAATTTACCACTAATTAGAAATATACATTTACTTGGGTAACTTTTTTTTCTCCTTTTCCCACTAGAATGTTAAGGACTGGTGTTCCTTTAGTGCTTGGAAGGGGTGTTATAAATGCTTATTTTAAGAAAGAAGAGAGAATGGATATAAGAATTCATGCTGCTAAAAATGTAATGAGAATTTTATGTCTTCGTGTTTTCAAGTAGTTATTTTGATCAGACTTGTCATTTATATGTGTATAAATTATATATATTGACTTTTATATAGTTTTTCTTTTTAATAAATCATGCAGTCTTCATAACAGCATTGAATCTGCTCTATTTTAAAATAGAGGGTCCTTATTTTCCTAAAGTGGTGCTCTAAATCATGCTGTAAGTGGTAATTTACTTAACATGTTTGAGAGAATCTTTGTGGCATTAGAGAATTGATATAATTTCGAGAAGCTGCTTCATTCAGTTTTGGAAGTGAGCTGTTTACTTTCCTCAGCAGCAAGAATCAGGCGCAGCGTTTTCAACCCATGATGGAAACCGATTTCTCCTATTTTCCCTTTGAGAAAATCCAACCAAGTGCCACATAAGTAAAAAATATCCTTGTCACTACAGGAATTAAAAGAGAATTCTTCCTGTTCTTTTTACGTTTTAGAACAGGAGATCTAAAACTGTAACAGGATATCTCTGCATTGAGGCTTTTGGGAATGCTAATCATTTTAGAGACTATGTTGTATTTTTATAGCTTTAGTTTTGGAGGTAGTGGCCTCAGTGGTTTAAATGTGGCCCATAGAATGAATGTTCCTGTTCTTGATTTATAATGAGTTGTGTGTAGAAGAATGGTATTTAGAATTAATGCAGGTAAGTTGGGTTAATTTTCTGCATTCATATAACCTTAAGGTTGTTAGTAGTTGTCCAATTTTCTTTAAGCTGATGGTGCTCGACCCGAGTGTTCAGAGTGCCACAGGTGATGTCCTAATCACGTGTGCACCCAGGTCACTTGGCCTCTTAGCTCCTCTTAGTCACTGCTTCTGTCTCCTGGAAGCAACACCATAGCAACATGCAGGAATTTCAGTCTTGAATATATAGTATGGAATTGAGGAATGCACCACTGCCAGAGTTGTGGCCTTGTTCTAAATTCTCATATTTGAACTGGAATTTGCAACAGGTTTTCTTTTAGAAATATGTAATGGTTAAAAGTGTTTAGTTCTCCAGTGGTAAATACTGTTTCCTCCCTAGTCATATGGATTGTTTTACTGAAAACTGCCATGGTAGGAACTTAAAATATATGAGAAAGATAGGTTGGAGAAAATTGAGATTATGAACTAATCTGTTAAAACTTTTGGGAGAAAAGTAACTAAAATAAAACAAAATACTTACTAAAGATATTATTTATTACTTTTAAGATGTTTTGAAGTACTTTACATACAATAAAATGTACCCATTTGAAGTGTATAATTCACTGAGTTTTGACAAATATGTATATACCTGTATGTCTACCACAATTCAAGCCAAGGCTCATGCTCTTTACAGAAAAAGTTCCCTTTTTCCCAACTGCGGTCAGTCCTACTCTTCAACCCATCCTGGGCAATCACTGGTCTGTTTTCTAACACTACAGATTAGTTTTGCTTTTTAAAAAATGTCATATAAATGAAATTCTGTTCCCTTTTATGGAAGGCAGAATAAAGGCCCCTCAAAGATGTCCATACTCTAATCCCCAGAACCTGTGAATATTCTACTTTACATGGCACAGGAATTTTGCAGATGTGACTAAGTTAAGGGCCTTGAGGTGGGAGATTATCCTGAATTTTATATAAATGGATCTAATCTAATCACTTGAGTCCTTAAAAACTGTAGTCTGAGAGATGACTACTGAAGAATGGTCAGAGAGATACAATTTAGCAAAGTAGGCTTTGAAGATGGAGGAAGGGGGCCATGAGCCAAGAAAGGTGGCTGCCTCTGTAAACTGGAAAGGTCAAAGAAATGGATCTCCTTTATAAGCCTCCAAGGAGGAATATGGCCCTGCCCTTACACCTTAATTTTAGCCCAGTAGGAGCTGTGTCAAACTATTAACCTACAGAATTTGGGATAATAAATTTGTGTTGTTTTAAGCTACTAAATTTGTGGTAATTTGTTGTGGTAGAAATAGAAAGTAACGTATACACTGTTTCTTTTGTGCCTGGCATTTTTTTTTCTTTTTAATGGTTCATCATGCTGTTGGCTATATCAGTAGTTAGTTCCTTTTTAGTACCATTCCATTGTATAGATGTACCACAATTTTTTATCCATTTACCTATTGATGAACGTTTGGATTGTTTCCAATTTTGAGCTATGAATATTAATGTACAGGTCTTTGTATCATAATGTTTTCGCTTCTTTTTATCTAGGAGTGGGGTTGCTAGGTCAAGTGGTAAGTGTATGATTAATTTTATAAGAAACTGCCAAACTGTTTTCTGAAGTAATTGTACTAGTTTGCATTCCCACCAACAGTTTCTCCACCTTGGAATTTCTAGCCCTGTTAATCTTAGACATTCTAGTGGATATGTCTAGTATCTTCTTGTGCTTTAATTTTGTTTTCATTGATGACATTCATATATCTTCTGTGAACTGTTTAAATATTTTGCTCATTGTTTATTTGGGTTGTATGTCCTCATATAATTGTTGTAACTTTCTTTATATATTTTGGATACAATTCCTTTGTCAGAATTATGTGGAATATTTTTTCCAGTATATGGCTTGCTTTTTCATTCCTTTCTTGCTCTTTTTTTGTAGAGTACAAGTTTTAAAAATTTGATCGTCTAGATTATAAATTTTTTTCTTTTGTGATTTGTGCTTTTTGTGTCCTAAGAAAATTTAACTTATGTTGCCTTTAGAAGTTTTAGTTTTACCTTTTACATTTAGGTCTGTGATCAAACATGAAATCACTTTGATTTAATTTTTGTTTATGGCATGAGGTAGGTTTGTTTTTCTCCATGTGAATATCCAGTTGTTTCAGTACCATTTTTTGAAAAAGACTATCCTCATGAATGACCTTAGCACTTTTGTCAAAAATCAGGTTTTTGGGGGAGTAGATTTCTTTTCTTTTCTTTTTTTTTTTTTGGTGAGGAAGATCAGCCCTGAGCTAACATCCATGCTAATCCTCCTCTTTTTGCTGAGAAAGACCGGCTCTGAGCTAACATCTATTGCCAATGTTCCTCCTTTTTTTTTCTCCCCAAAGCCTCAGTAGATAGTTGTATGTCATAGTTGCACATCCTTCTAGTTGCTGTATGAGGGACGTGCCCCCAGCATGGCTGGACAAGCAGCGCATTGGTGCGCGCCCGGGATCCGAACCTGGGCCGCCAGTATTGGAGCGCACGCACTTAACTGCTAAGGCACGGGGCCGGCCCCTGGGGGAGTAGATTTCTTATGATCATCTAAGTATATCATCATATTGTCTGTGAATAAAGACAATTTATTTTTCTTTCTGATCTGTATGCCTTTTGTTTCTTGCATTATTTCAGTTGGCTAGGGCCTCCAGTAGAGTGTTGCAGAGGTGTTGGTGATGCAGGACATTCTTGCCTTGTTCCCAATCTTAGTGGGCAAAGCATTTTGTCTTTCACTATCAAGTATGATGTAAAGGGTACTCTTTATCAGGTTGAAGGTGTTTTCTATTCCTAGTTTGCTGAGAATTTTTATTTTCCTGAGGACGATTAGCCCTGAGCTAACATCTGTGCCAATCTTTCTTTACTTTATATGTGGGTTGCCACCACAGTGTGGCTGACAAGTGGTGTAGGTCCACACCCAGTATCCAGACCCGTGAACCTGGACCGCCGAGGCGAAACGTGCAGAACTTTTAACCACTATGCCATGGGGCTGGCCCCTTGCTGAGAATTTTTATTGTGAATGTTGTTGAATTTTGTCAGAGGTTTTTGCTGCATCTACTGAGATGATCATATATGTGTTTTCTCCTTTATTTTGGTAATATGATGGATTACGTTGACTCATTTAACATTTTCAAATGTTAAATCATCCTTGCTTGCATTCCAGAGTCATGATATACTATCCTTTGTATGTATTGTTGATTTCCTAATATTTTATTAAGGATTTTTCCATCTATGTTTATGAGGGACATTGATTTATAGTTTTTGATTTTTTGCTACTGTCTTTGTCTAGTTTTGGTATTGGAGTAATGTTAATTTCAGAAAACGAGTTGAGAAATGTTTGCCTTCTCTATTTTTTCAAAGAGTTTGTATAGATTTGGTATTCTTTTCTTTAAGTGTTTGATACAAGTCACCAGAAAAGTCATCTGGGCCTGGAGTTTTCTTTATTGGAAAGTTTTTAATAACATACCAAATTTCTTTTATAGATATAGACGGTATAGATTTTCTATCTCTTCTTGAGTCATTTTGATAATTCATGTCTTTCAAAATAATTTTTTTTATAATTGCAGAACTTATTAGCTTAATATCCTTATTATTCTTTTAATGAGTGTGGAATCTGATTGTGTTACCTTTTTTCATTCCTCATAATTAGCAGTGTCTTTTTCTTCATCAGTTTAGAGATAGGTATATCAATTTCATTGATTTATTCAAAAACAGACTTTTGTTTCACTGCTTTTTCTCTGTGTCCATTTTCTATTGCATTGACTTTCACTTTATTTTCTTCCGTTTACTGAGTTTAGTTTGCTCTTCTTTTTTAACTTAAGCTTAGATCTGTGATATCAAACCTCAGCTCTTTTGTAATATAGAGTATTAGTACTATAAATTTCTCTTGAAGTGCTCTTTTAGCTGCATCTCACAATTTTTGACAAGCTCCTTTTATTTTCTTTTAATTCAAAATGATTTCTAATTTTCCTTGTGATTTCTTTTTCACCCATTGCTTGTTTTAGGTGTGTGTTTTCTGACTTCCAAATATTTGAGAACTTTGTGGTCAGAGAAAATACTCTGTGATTTAAATCTTTTAGATTTAGATCTGTTTTATAGCTCTGCATGTGGTCTATTTTGGTGATGGTCTGTTTGCACTTACTGTATTCTGTTTTTGTTGGGTGATGTTTTCTATAAATGTCAATTTGAGTCAAGTTGGTCAAATGTTCAGATCTTCTATATTCTTATGATTTTTATATTTAGTTTTATCATTTACAGAGAGAAGAGTGTTAGTCTCCAAGTCTAAATGTGATTTTTCTGTTTCTCTTTTAAATTCTGTCAGCTTTCATATCATGTATTTCCAAGTTATGCTGTTAGGTGCACACATTTAAGATTTTTATGTCTTTTTGATGAGTTAATCACTTTCTCCTTATGAAATGTTCCTCGTAGTCCTTGTCATAAAAGTACCTTATTTGATGTTAATGTAACTGCTACAGCAGCCTTATACCTAATTTTTGCATGGTATATGTTTTCCATTCTTTTACATTTAATCTGTCTATATTTTTATTGTTAAAGTGGGTGTCTTTTAAACAGCATATAGTTGGGTCTGTTTTTTTAAATCTGGGCTGACAGTTTGCCTTTTAATTGGCTTTAGATTATATGCATTTATTGTAATTATTATTTTTTTTTTTTAAAGATTTTATTTATTTATTTATTTTCCCCCCAAAGCCCCAGTAGATAGTTGTATGTCATAGCTGCACATCCTTCTAGTTGCTGTATGTGGGACGCGGCCTCAGCATGGCCGGAGAAGCGGTGCGTCGGTGCGCTCCCGGGATCTGAACCCCGGGCCACCAGCAGTGGAGCGCACGCAGTTAACCGCTAAGCCACAGGGCCGGCCCCTATAGTAATTATTAATGTGGTTGAATTTAAGTATACCACCTTGCTATTTGTTGTCTCATCTTTTTTTTTTTTTTTTACTTATTGTTGATTTAGCAATTTTTAGTATTCCATTTTGTTTCCATTATTGATTTATTAGCCATACCTCTTTGCTTTTTTTTTAATGGTTACCCTACTGTTTACTTTTTGCATACTTGCACAGTCTATGTTCAAGTAAAATTATAGTTCTTCATGTATAATATTACTTATGATAGTCTCTCTCCCTTTTTTTGTACTATTTTTGCTCAACATTTCATTTCCATAGGGGTTATAAACTCAAGGATATATTATTTTTGCTTTGAACATTTAATTAGCTTTTAGAGGAATTTTAAAAATGGAGAGAAAAGTTCTTTATATTTGCATGCATATTTACCATTTCTGGCATTCTTCATTCTTTTGGGTAGATCACAGTTTTTACCTGTCTGTGTTGTCTTCTTTCTGCTTAAGAACTTCCTTCAGTGTTTCTCCTAGTCAGGTCTGTTGATGAGGAATTCTGTCAACTAGTTTGTCTGATAAAGTCTTTATTTCACCTTCATTTTTGAAGGATGTTTTCACTAGATATAGAATTATGTGTTGTCACCTTTTTACTTGAGCACTTTAAAGAAGTCTTTCCATTATTTTCTTCCTTGTGTTGTTTCTGATGAGAAGTCTACAGTTCTTTGTTCCTGTATATTTAACTTCTTATTTTTTCCTGGCTGCTTTTATGATTTTTCTCTTTAGCACTGATTTTCAGCAATTTGCTTATAGTGTGTGTAGTTTGCTGTTTATTTTGCTTGGATTTAGTTGAGCTTCTGAGATCTATAGATTTATGCTCTAATAGAATTTCAAAAAAGATAAGATTTTTTTCTTTCCCACCCTACTTCTGTGACTTCGATTACATGGATATTTGACTGCTTGGTTTTATTGTTTTCTTTCTTTCTTTCTTTTCTTTTTTTTTTTTGTGAGGAAGATTGGCCGTGAGCTAACATCTGTTGCCAATATTCCTCTTTTTTTTTTTTGGTGAGGAAGATGAGCCCTGAGCTAACATCTGATGCCAATGCTTCTCTTTTTGCCGAGGAAGATTGGCCCTGGGTTAACATCCATGCCCATCTTCCTCTACTTTATATGGGACTCTGCCACAGCATTGCTTGAGAAGCAGTGCAGTGGTGCGCGCCTGGGATCCGAACCTGTGAACCCTTGGGCCGCCGAAGCGGAGTACGCGCACTTAACCCCTATGCCACTGGGCGGGCCCCTGACTGCTTGTTATTGTCACACAGATCACTATGACTTTTCTTTTTTCTTCAATTAAAAAAATACCTAATTTCTTTTAAAAATCAATTTAAATGTTACAGAACAGTTGTGGCTTCTGATAGATGCTGGATGTCACTGTTTTCTTCTCAAATTTAAAATATTTTGTGTTGCTCTTGTGAGTTCACTCTGGCACTCCGTGGTGCCTCGGTAGCCTAGTTGGGAACTGTGAGCCTGTAGCTGTGTTCAGAAATTTTATGAAGGTCTTGAGATATACTGCTCATGTGTATTAAGGGCCTGTTGTACAAGAATTTTATATTATTGATGGTGGTGTTCACTAAATACCAGTGTCCTTTTCATGAGGACCTGTGACAGAAATGTCTTTCTGGTTTCAGGAACAGGAATTGATGTGCAGTCTTCATTTCTTATTGTCGCTGTGAATCTTTGAATCTTTCAGCACATTTATGTTCTTTTTTTTACTTTTTCATTTGCTACTAGAAAGCTGGATTTTTTCTTTTTTGATGGTAAAATAGAATATAAACTTTACCATTTTAACCAATTTTAAGTGTACAATTCAGTGGCGTTAAGTACATTCACAGTGTTGTAAACCATCACCATTATCCATTTCTAGAACTTTTCATCATTCCACACAGAAACTCTGTACGTATTAAACAATAACTCCTCATTCCCTTCTCCCCTCAGCCTCTGGTAACCTTTATTCTACTTTCTGTCTCTAAGAATATGCCTATTCTAGGTACTTTATATAAATGGAATCATAAAATATTTTTCTTTTTGTATCTGGCTTATTTCACTTAGTATAATGTCCTTAAGGTGCATCTTAAATATTGTAGCATGTATCAGAATTTCATTTCTTTTTTTTTTAATTTTTCCCCCAGTTTTATTGAGAGATAATTGATGTATAACATTGTATAATTTTGTTTAAGGTGTACAAAACAGCGATCTGATATATATATTATGAAATGATTAATAAGTTTAATTAACATTCATCATCTCACATAGTTAGTTATTTTTCGTTGTGATGAGAACTTTTAAGATCTACTCTCTTAATAGCTTTCCAATATACAATACTGTATCGTTTAGTCATCATGTTGTATGTTACATGCCCAGAACTTACTTATCTTATAACTGGAAGTTTGTACTTTTGACCACCAAAGAAAAAGAATTTCATTTCTTTTTATGACTGGATAATATTCAATTTGTGTATATATACCACATTTTGTTTATCCTTTCATTTGCTGGTGAACATGTGGGCTGTTTTCACCTTTTGGTTATTGTGAATAATATTTCTGTGAACATTGGTTTACAAATATCTGAGTCCCTGCTTTCAATTCTTTTGATTATATATTCAGAATTGCTGGACTATAACCCATACTGTTTTACACAGTGGTTGCACCTTTTTACATTCTCAATGTGCACGAGTTCCAATTTATATTATATCCACACCAACATTTGTTATTTTCTGTTTCTTTCTTTCTTTCTTTTTGGTGAGGAAGGTCGGCCCTGAGCTAACATCCATGCCAATCCTCCTCTTTTTGCTGAGGAAACCTGGCCCTGGGCTAACATCTGTGCCCATCTTCCTCTACTTTATGTGGGACGCCACCTCAGCATGGCTTGTCAAGCGGTGCGTCGGTGTGTGCCCGGGATACGAACCCAGGCTGTCAGCAGCAGAGCACACGCACTTAACCACCACGCCACAGGGCCGGCCTCTCTTTTTTAATTTTTAAAATTATTTTTATTGTGGTAAAATACAACATAAAATTTACCATGTTAATGATTAAGTGTACCTTTCAGTCATGTTAAGTATGTTTACATGGTTAAGTGTATTGATTGGTGTAGCCAATCTCCAGAACTCTTTTCATTTTGCAAAATTGAAATGCTGTGTCCATTAAAACAACTCTCTATTTCCCTCTGTCTCCAGTCCCTGGCAACCACCCTCTACTTTCTATTTCTATGAGTTTGAGTGCTCTAGATACCTCCTAAGTGGCATCTTCTGGTATTTGTCTTTTTATGACTGGCTTCTTTGATTTAGCATAACGTTCCTCAAAGTTCATCTGTGTTGTAGCATGTGTCAGAACTTACTTCCTTTTTAAGGCTGAATGATATTTCATTGTATGTATAGACCACATTTTGTTTATCCATTCATCCTTTGATGGACACTTGGGTTGCTTCCATCTTTCCACTATTGTGAATACTGCTGCTATGAACATGGGTCTGCAAATATCTCTTCAAGACCCTGCTTTCAGTTCTTTTGGGTATATACCCAGAAGTGGAATTACTGAATCATACAGTAATTCTGTTTTAAATGTTTTGAGGAACCATCATACTGTTTTCCATAGGGGCTGCACATTTTACATATTCACCAGCCGTGTACAAAGGTTCCAGTTTCTCCACATCCTTGCCAACACTTATTTTATGGGTTGTTTTTTTTTTTTTTTGATAGTAGCTATCCTAATGGGTGTGAGGTGGTGTTGTGGTTTTGATTTGCAATTCCGTAATGATTAGTGATGTTGAACATCTTTTTATATGCTTGTTGGTCATTTGTATATCTTATGTGGAGAAATGTCTGTTTTAAATCCTTTGCCCATTTAAAAATCAGATTATTTGTTTATTGTGGAGTGGCAGAAGTTCTTTGTATATTATGGATATTAATCTCTTATCAGATATATGGTTTGCAGGTATTTTCCTCCCTGTGTCTATATTCCCTATGTTGCCTTTTCTCTCTGTTGATTGTATAATTTGATGGGCAGATTTATTTTGTTTATTTGATAATAGCCATCCTAATGAATGTGAGGTGGTATCTCACTGTGGTTTTGATTTGTAGTTCCCTACGCCTAGTGATGTTGTGCATCTTTTCTTGTGCTTATTGGCCATTTGTGTCTCTTCTGTGGGAGAGCTTAAGATTTTTAACAAGTGTTTTTGTGCACAAGCTTCATTCCTGCTTCCATTTACTTTTCTGTTCTTATTTGTATTACGCATTAGTTTTAAAATTTGATTTATTCAGTATTGTTCATTCATTCTTACATACCCCTCTAAATTCTTTTTGAAACAATGTTTGACATAATTCTAGGTAAGAGGAATTCTTGGTTGGTGAAGAATTACTCTGTACTGAATTAAATCTTGACCTTTCCCTAATCCAGTATGGGGCACTGGGCAGGTCAGTTTACTTTCCTCTGGGTCCGTGAAAGGTAATATTGATACTCATCTTGGTTGCAAACCACTCTTCAGGCAGTGTGATTCTGCACGGTAGCACCAGCTGAATAGGAACATGAGGGCAGGAATTGTGATGAGCAAGAGGTGTACAGACTTAGGAAAGCTGTGTGGAAACAGAAAAAGTGGTTCAATTAGGGCCAGTCAAGACCGAAGATCTCAAATTCTGAGGAGGTTCTGTGAATGATGGCTAGAGAGGTCTACATAAAAAATAAAAATTCATAGGAATATGTAGAACCTGGGGCCAACATTGCCTCAGTAGGTGAGGGAACTAAATATGGATACAGCAGGTTTCTGCAAAAGCTTAGAGTAGACGGGGCTCAAATTAGTCAATCATTTCGCTTTGGAGAAACTAGAGAGAGGAGGTTAAAGGTCTGGGAGTGAAAAGTGAGATGCATAATCCAGAGTGACTGTAGCAGCTTCAAGGTCTTGTAGACTGAGAAAGAAGAGTGACAGCTGGGAGCATCTTTGGAAGAAATTTTGCAACACAGCTAGGCCAATTGAATTGAGTAATCTAAACTTTTAATTTGCTGTAATTGTATTTAATTTATTCCTGAAATTCCCTTATACTGTTATCCATCTGAATCAACTTGGAACAAATTTAGCAGTGTTTAGGACAAGAGACTACTGTATCTAGTGGGAAAACTCTTTTCACTCTTGGGTGGTGAAAAATTGTTCTGAGATTTTACCATAGCTGAGACAGGGAATATACTGCAGGTGTTTTGGAGTACAGCTGGTTTCACACTCGCTTATTTACTACTTTATTATGTAAACCATCACCAAGTAACAGAAGATGATGCAACCGTTTGTTAATATTGCTTCTGATACACACTGATAAAGTTAAGCTATATTTGGACACGTATACTTAAAAAATACTTCATAAATAGAGACAGTGTAATCTGAAAATATGTGGCTTTCAAAGTCGTAGATCTGGCTCCCTTCCCAGCTTTGATTTTTAAATACCACGGTGACACTCAGCAAGTGACCCAGCTTTCTCTTCACCAGAGCTGCGTTATGTGTAAAATAAAGGAGCTGCACAGCATTTTTAATCAGCATCACGTCTGAGTCTGTGATCGTATGTTGTTTGTTTATTATTATTATTAGCTTTTCTGAGCTACGTTAGAAACAAGTACGTTATGTATAACCTTATTTTCGAGAGAGAATGCATTTTAAGTTCTGAACAACCAACTCACATTCCAAATCCTTCATCAGTGGTGTGCTTGGAATATATGATGAAGTCAGAGCTCATAGATTCTCATAAATTGTTCTAATTTGTGTCCTAATTTTAAATGAAGGTAAAATATGAAACTTGATGACTATTTCTCCTTATTTATGAATGCCTTCCTTTACTCCATTTTTATGTCAAAGAATCCTTAGATAGTTACTTTCACTAGTTGCCTTCTACATGGCACTTGAACAAAGGCTTATGTATGACTTATGTTTTTCCATCCAGAACAGTCATTTTGGGGGTTGGATAGTCAGATAGAGCTGGAAATAGTACCAAAAAGCAGGAAAAAAATTTCCTAAAACATTATTAAATGACATGACTGAGAAAAAGTGTCTGAAGCTGAGTACTTCAAAGGGACAGTGATTTTTTTTGCTAGGTAACTCAGTTTGTAGTTGCTGAAAGAGGAAGAAAGAATCAGGGACTAGTCAGTTTTCAGTTTTAGTGACCTGGTGACTTTTGGGCTCTGGATTTTGGCATGCAGAGAAGGCACCCTGCTATGAGCATTTCTTAGCAACTGCGTGTTCCATTCATTTACCTGCAAGTTTACTGTTCTTTTGGCTCATTTTGCCTAGTTTTAAGGAATTGAGGACTCTTTATCCCCTGCAAAAATGTCAACCCCTTTGATATTACATTTATTTGCTTCTCTTCTGTATTCTTGAATCTTGTTCTCTAACTCCCCCCGACCCCCCCTTAAAAACTCAGTGCTTGTTATTTTTAAAAATCTCCCTTACTGCTGGCTTTTTTTCCGTTCTAAAGAAGGTGAATAGTTGGGTACATTTGACTCTTGGTTACCAGTATCTTGATTGTCCTGAAAATAGCTTTTTGACACTAACTACTAGTTTTATATGTTTACCTTTGCAATGTAAGCAAGTAGGTGAGAGGAAAAAAATGGAACTTTCTGGGTTAACTTTAATTATGGGGTGAATTGTATAGTGCTACATGTCTCTTGTTCTTAAAATAGGTAAAGATGGTAGAAATACATATATACCTACTTTAAGATTTGTTTGCATTGGCATTTCCTCAGTTATTTTAGAATAATTTTAGAGCAGAGGTTGGCATACTGTAAAGGGTCAGATAGTAAATATTTTAGGAAGCTACTCAAGTCTGCTTGTTGTAGTGAGAAAGCAGCCATATACAATATGTAAATGAATGGGCAATAAAATTTTATTTATGATAGACACTGAAATTTGAAGTTCATGTAAATCCTCCCCCCCCATTTAAAAATGTATAAACTATTCTTAGCTTGTGGGTTATACAAAAGCAGGTTGGATTTGACCCATGGGCTATTTATTGCTTGTCAACTCCTGTTTTAGAACAATGATGACAAATTTGTTTCAGTTGCTCTTCTGTACTATTTAAATAATTGTAGAATTAGTATAATATAAAATTAGCAAAATAAACTTTCAAATCTAATATCAGCAGATTACCTAGCCATCTTAAACCTCAGTTTTCTTATATGTAAAATGGGGTTAATACAAGTATTGTACATTATAGTTTATTATAAACAGCAACCCACCCTGGCTGTTGTAAGCAGAGTAGGGAATTAATAAAGAATATTAGGTAGCTCCCAGAGTCATTGGGGAGTGCTAGAGATACAGACTTGAGTCCAAGCTTCTGGGAATGTTTCCCAAAACCATACTGCAGAACTAGGTTTGAGAAAACCACTGATGCTGAGCACTAAATGCCATATACCTTGATTACAGATGCTACTATTGTTGGCTATGGTCCTTTTTCAGTGATAGGAACTCTATGTTGTGACCACTGAGAAATGGCTAACATTGCTGCTGCTACCATCAAAAGCCAAATGTGAGCCAACCCTGATGGCCTAGTTGTTAAAGTTCGGCACGTTCCACTTCGGTGGCCCGGGTTCAGTTCCTGGGTGCAGAACCACACCACTCGTCTGTCAGCAGCCATGCTCACGTAGAAGATCTATAAAGACTTACACCTAGAATATACAACTATGTACTGGGGTGTGGGGAGGAAAAAAAAAAGGAAGATTGGCAACAGATGTTAGTTCAGGGCAAATCTTTCCCAGCAAAAAAAAAGAAAAAAAGCCAAATGTATCTGCTGCCTTGGCCATGAGCAAAAATGGAAGTTCTGCTCATTGCTTACTTCCAAATCAAAGTCTCTTGGAGGTTTATATGTTAGAGATAGAGTAATGTGCTATGTCCCTAGCTATAAAGGAGGCTGAGAACTTTTCAGTTCTAATTTCTACGTTAGAAATTACAGTAGTAAATTAGAAATTACATTAATACATTAGGTGGTAGATCATAAAATGTAGAAATATCCACAAATTAAAAAGTCTGTTAAAACTTTTAGTAGTGATGAATATGGTGGATATCCACAACAGTAGACCCTTAACTGTCCCCCATTATCATATATGCCTTCTTCTGTACTTAAACTTCAACCAACTATACCAGGCTCTCACCTAAAAACTAGAATTTATGAAAGGTTTGTGTTCTAATTTGGTATGTGAATTGGTTGTTTAGAACCTAAAACTTACTCTCCTTTAAAAACAAGAAGGTTATAAATAATGGACTTGTTTCCAAGGTAGCCAGAATAAGGTTGTTTACAAAAGCCAGTGTCTATTTCACGGAGATAAGTTCTTTCATGATGGAAAGAGCCTGAGTGTTATCAGCTTGCTACTAGGTGGTTGTTTGTCCACTGTGAAATATAATACTGTTTGGTGTGGAGGTGAGCGGGACTGCTGCTTATGGTAGATTGTATTCAAAAGTATTTGCTTCTCTTCTTTACTGGGCTTCTCTTTGCAGGGTGCCTACGTATGGGAGGAGTACTTCTGTCTTCCCATTGACATCAGGTTTGGCCTTAGGACTTGCTTTGGTCAACGGAAGATGAGAAGTGATATACGTCATGTTTAGGAGCCACTGCATGAATCAGTTTTTGCTTGTTTTCCTCTGCCACAAAAAACACAAACGCCAAATAAAGGCTGTTTCTTTTGCCAGGATCCCAGAATGAAGAAGATGCCTGTAGCCAGCCCAGAGCCAACATAACAAAAATGAGAAGTACATTTTTGTTCTTGTAAAATAGTAGTTCTCAAAGTGCTGTTAGAACCCAAGACCTTTTCAGGATTAAAACTATTTTAATAATACTAAGTGCCTTTTTCACTGTGTTGATGTTGCGCTATGATTCAAAAGCGATGGTGGAGAAAACTGCTGGTGTCTTAGGAAAAATCGGTGCTGTTGCTTCAAACTGTATTCTTCATTGCCACATGTTTATAGTAAACAAGAAATATTTTACTTAAGAATGTCCTTGATGAAGCAGTAGAAGATTTAGTTAAAAACATCTTAATCCCGAGTATGCATTTTTTTTTTTTACAGGTCTTTATGATGAAACAGGAAGTGTTCACGGAGCACTTCTGCATGCTGAAGTACGATGATTGTCACAGGGAAAAGCACTTGTGCAGTTATATGAGTTATGAGCTGAACTCGCCTCTTCTTATGGAATATCATTTTCGCTTGAAGCAGTGATTCACTAGGGTTATTCTGGCATGAGCATTTGACAGACATTTTCTGAAATGAATGAAGTGAGCCTTTACTTCAAGGGAAAGAACCGGCAGTATTGTTGCCAGTGAAATCTGAGATTTCAAATGAAAATTAGAATTTTGGAAAATTATCAGGCAATGTGAACTTGACAGCTTCCACATACTTAGGCTTTATCTGATGAACTTGGTAGTGATGGTAGTGATAGTAGTGAATGTAATTTTCAAAAATGTTTGATGCTGTATAATGAAATGCCAACATTTGGGAAATCTGCCTAACTCAATGGGCCAGTATTTATGATTTACTGATGAATGATGTTGTAGAATTATGCATGGGTAGAAGATGCATTCATATTGCCAGACCAACTGATGTTTATGTAACAGTACGAGAAGTTCATTGATAGGGTTTAAGATTCCACACTTCAGTGAACCTTTAAGACATTATCAATTGTTGAGTTTTGGTATAGAATCAAAGAATAATATTCATAGCTATTCAAAAAAGTCATGAAATATCCCTCCGTTTTTCAACTACATATCTGTGTGAGCTTGGGTTTTCTTCATATATTCCAACTAAAACCACATATTGCAGCTGATTGGATGCAGAAGCAGATATGATAATCCACTGTCGTCTTTTTTTTTTTATTTTTTTTTGTGAGGAAGATCAGCCCTGAGCTAACATCCGTGCCAATCCTCCTCTTTTTGCTTAGGAAGACTGGCCCTGAGCTAACATCTATTGCCAGTCTTCCTCCTTTTTTTCCCCAAAGCCCCAATAGATAGTTGTATGTCATAGTTGCACATCCTCCTAGTTGCTGTATGTGGGATGCTGCGTCAGCATGGCTGGAGAAGCGGTGCGTCAGTGCGCACCCGGGCTCTGAACCCCGGGCCGCCAGTAGCGGAGCGCACGCACTTAACCGCTAAGCCACGGGGTCGGCCCCCAGTGTCTTCTATTAAGGCAGACCTTAAAGAGATTCGTAAAATAGAAAACACTCTTCTTAGAATTCTGTTTTTTTTAAATGTAGTTTATTTCAAAATAAAAAATTTTATTTGTGTTAATGGGTGATTGGTTTATTATTTTTAAAATGAATTAATAAATATACTTTAAAGATTCTTCATTTTCATTTCTAGTATAGTAAATATAGCTATAAGCAGAAGTTCTTTGAAATCCTCAATTTTTAAGAGTATAAAGGGATTATAAACCCAAAATGTTTAAGAACTACTGTTGTAAACTATAAATATTTTTAGGGATTATTTGTTACCACGTCATAACTTAGAGAAAGATGGCACGTTGGCAGTGTAGCTAAGTCAGTCTTGTTGAGAAGTACAAGTTGGTACAATTTGTTGAGCCTCTCTTTGGTTACTGTGGCTGTTTTTTGTGAGGCCATTGGTTAGGCATTGAGGTTGCTGGGGAAGGATGTTGACTGACTTCCAAGGAATGGATTATCTTGTCTTACATGATTCCACATGATTATGGAAGTCTCCTCCACAGCTGGGACTTTTTGGTTAGCCTTCACATGGTACAGAAATATTTTCACACTCAGTCAATTCTAACGGGTTCATCCACATAGCTCTTTCTTAAATTATTCTCCATACTTGTTTCTTTTGAGGACCTGACCTGGAAATCTGGCCGCATGATTACTCCCCATTCCAGAATTGGTATGAA
Organism: Ceratotherium simum simum; assembly: GCF_057802395.1. Classification (NCBI taxonomy): domain Eukaryota; kingdom Metazoa; phylum Chordata; class Mammalia; order Perissodactyla; family Rhinocerotidae; genus Ceratotherium; species Ceratotherium simum. The sequence goes on from NC_141914.1 coordinate 44,643,874, forward strand.
CTTCACACTTCATCTCTTTCTTGACAGTATGGACCATGAGATGTACTGCCCAGAGGGAGAATTTCTCTTTTAACTTTCCTTACAAGCTACTTCACGTGGGACAGTATGGTTGAAAGAATCAGTTTCTGGGTGATACCAGTGTGTAATAACAGAGTCACGTATAATCTAGCCTCCTATTTTCTTCTTCTTAGGTAGCTAGTCATAGCGAATGCCCTATGTAGTGATAGGACTTGTTTGAGGAAGAAATAGCAGTGCATGAGGAGTAGACACACTGAAATTATGAACCATCTGCTCATGCTTCACAACCAGCCTGAATCCTGTTCTGTGTATACCATAACCACTTGATGATGGAGTATTTCTGTCACATCATCTTTGACTTGGTGGATCAGATGATGATAATTCCTGATGGGCAGCTCAGGTTTCAAAGTTACCTGTGGCTAGATGTTCATTCTCTGCCGGTACAAAAAGTACAAGAATTATTTTCAAAAGAGAATCTTGTTTTGATAAAGAAGGTATGGCTTTGCCCTAAAAACTCTTAGGGGTCTCTGCTATGATTCTCCTACAGGGGCTTGCCGATGACTCTTTATGGCATTGGTTTGTTGACACTGAGCACCATTGCAATCAGAGGGTCATTACGGTCAAGTGGCAGAGCTGTGTGTACTGCAGCCTGGGTTGGCTAAGGAATTTTCTTTTCCTCTGGGTCATACTTTAAAACTGCTGGATTTCAAATCAGACAGTAAATAGAGCTGCACACACAAATTGGTATATTTCTGATATTTAAGGAAGCCCAGCAAGGTTTGTGCTTCTTTTTCTTTGTTGTAGGAGGTACAAGATGTAGTGACTTGGTTTTCATTTTGAAGGGATATCCTGACTGGCCCACACACTCCATTGGCTCCTAGAACTTTATAGTGGTGGCAAGACCCTGTATTTTCTTGGGACTTATTTTCGATCTTTTGCCGTGCATGTCTTATTAAGGCGTGTAGAGTACTGCTATATCCTCACAACGTCCTGTTGGCTTGATTTTATCGGTGTAGTGGACCAGTGTGCTGTCCAGTGGTGTGGTGAAATAATTAAGGTCATATGAAAGCTAGAAACTTGACTTAGCCTGATGCAATATAGTGAATATGTTCTACTGTCTCAGCCAAATCAAAGTAAATTGCTTCTGGAGTTCTTTTTGTAGAGATAGGGAAACCATTTGTCAGAACTGTAGCTGCATACCAGGTACTGCACTAAAGAGATCAAATTTGGATTACCAGCTATGCTTGTAGTCATTAAGTTTAAAATCCTGGCATTCTCTAAGAATGTTTGTGTGTTCTGCATTAACCAAACAGTTGTATTAAATGAATATCTGCTGGGGATTGCAACCCTTGCATCTTTCATTTCTTTGATAATTCCCCAGGAAAGCAATATTTTGTTTTGGGGAGAGAGCTCCAGGGGTCTCTGTCTGACCATTCCTGATACAATACTACCCTACTACTCCACCTGTCACGGCATCAGTGTAGGATTTGGTCAGTTGATTTTCACCTGAGACTACCCTTTGCGGCTGTACATTTGACACCTGGGGAAATAATCACAAGATGGGAGAATGATCCACTCTCTGATAAATGGACTTGGGCCAAAACTTCATATATTATTTACAAAATCCCTCGTTCTGCCACCTGTATCCATACAGTAGTGCTATTTGGGTCCTCAGGAATTAGTTTAAGGATTAGATTTTATAGTCCCAAAAAGGTTGGGGTATTACCCTTTCCCAAGTGTATGGTTATCCTGATAAGTGGCTGTTGATGTTTTATGGTAAGGCAAAAGGAAAATCCCCATACTTGTGCTGTGTCTTAGAGCCTGGTTGAAGCGTACGTTGCCTTACCTTTCCTCTGGAGGCCCTGGGTCTGGGGACATTGAGAGGCTGTGATTTTCTGTTTTGGTGGCTTATGTCCCCTCTGTCAGGCCTCTCTATATGCCATACCTAGAGTTGTTTATTTGTGTAGATTAGGGATCAGCAAACTTTTTCTGTAGGAGACCACATATTAAATATTTTAGGCTTTGTGTGGTATACAATCTCTGAAAAAACTACTCAGCACAGCCATTTTAGTGCTAAAGCAACCATAGACAATATAAATAAATAGGCCTGTCGATGTTCCCATAAAACTTTATTTACAAAAACAGAGTGGATCAAATTTGGACTGCAGGTTGTGTTTCTGCACCTCTGTTACAAATCATTTAAGATTGTGGTGGGATGTCCTGATACTGTGATTTTAGGGTCTTTCCCAGATTCTTGCGGACAAACCGGTTTGAAACATACTCGATTCCTGTTTCTTTAACCTTGCCTGGTACCACTTGATGTCAAAATTAAGCGTCAACAAAATCAGACTGCGTTTTGGTCTTGACAACTCTAGAACAGAGGTTGCCAGACTACACTCTCCAGGCCAAACGTGGCCTGCACTTGTTTTTGTATGATCCACAAGCTAAAATTGTTTTTCACATTTTTAAGTAATTGGAAAAAATCAAAAGGGTGATAATATTCCATGATATGTGAAAATTATATGAAATTCAAATTTTCATATATAAGAATTTATTGGAGCACAGCCACATTGCTGTTTACACATAATTTATGGCTGCTCTCACTTCACAGCAACAGAGTTGGGTAGTTGTGACAGAGACCTTACGGCCTTAAAAAAGATTTACTATCTGGCCCTTTATAGAAAAAAGTTTGCTGATGCCTGCTGTAGAGGTTGGAGAAAAATTCTTTTATGTCATACTTAGTAACAGCCTTGTTCTTTCTCAGCGCCTTGAGTCAATAATTTACACTGTGTATATGTCACTTTCTTTTTTGAACTCTCCAGCACTGTTAGAAGCAATAGTCCTACTCCACTGGCTACCTCATGTTCTTCATAGCTTCTACTACTGTCTCCACTTGGTCGCCAAAGCATTGTTTTCAGTAGGCACTTGATTACAGATGACCACAGTTGATAATTTAATACTGTCATCTCTTGAACGAACTGTTAGAGGACCATCTTATATAATTGTGTCCTTACTGCATTCAGAGCCAACCACATTAAATAATATTCTCAGATTCCCATTACCTGGATTGCTCATCACCTCACAGACAGTAGTAAGAATTTAATGATATAAATAATATTAGCCAATATTTTATTGTATTTTTAATGTGTGTAGGCACTGAGCTAAGTGCTCTTCACACGTAAAAAGTACTTAGTGTAGTGCCTGCCACATAAATATTCAAAAAAGGTTAGCTGAAGTTTATTTTTTCATTTAGAAATAAATATCCATTCCTCATGCTTCATGTACTGTAAAAAACTTCATTAGCCATTAAAAACCAGATTAAGGTTAAATTGGAGTGATTGATGTAAATTAATGCTTTTTGCCTATAATATTGGCTCTTTTTTAACTTGTAGACGAATACAGTAGATTCTCATTATTCACAGTAGTTATGTCTATAAAATTGCTGGGAATACTGAATTAGCAAATATTGAACCGTTGCTCCTAGGGGAAATACAGAATTAGGTTCCTGTGAGTCTCTGGTCACAACTTTTTTGTCACCTGATCAATAATAACCTTGTTTTGTGTGTTTCTGTTTAAAGACACCTTACGTAACATATAGTTACTGTTGATTCATTACCATTGCACTCATGGCCAATAGCATTGTAACTCCTACACGAGTGAAGCCCGTCTACCACACGTTTTCTCCATAAGATACATCACAGCCTTCTTGTGCTTAGGAACACTAGACAGCCTTTCAGCACTATATGTGGTGCTATTTTAAACAGCAAAATCACCAACAGAAAGCACAAAAATACAAAAATGTGGCATAAATGGACCACACAAAAGACATTTGTTTACAGAATGAGGGCTGAAACAAGAAGACAGAGTGCACAATATTTGCTGGGCACGTGCACAATAGGCAGCTCATTTTTTTGCTGTTCTGTATGTGTCTGAAAGTGCCACAAATATTAATTTTGGTGTTACATATAAATTTTAGCAAGTAGGCAGATTTCACGAATATGAAATCTGTGAATAGTGAGGATTGACTGTATCTCTCCAGATGCCACAATTTATAATTTTTAATTTATCTTCATATTTTAATTTTAATTTTTTCACTCGCTTTTTAAAATTATTTTTAAATTGTGTTAAAATACACCTCATAGTTTAGTTGTGTTAAGTACATTCACATGATTGTGCAACCAATCTCCAGAACTCTGTCATCTTTATACCCGTTAAACAATTCCCTGTTGTCTCTGGTAGCCACCCTTCTACTTTATGTTCTATGAATTTGAGTACACCAGAAACCTCATTATTCTAAGTTTTTGTAAGACTATATGGTGTTTGTCTTTTTGTGACTGGCTTCTTTCACTTGGCATAATGTCCTCAAGGTTCATCTATGTTGTAGCATGTGTTGGAATTTCCTGCCTTTTTAAGGCTGAATAATATTACATTGTACATATAGACCACATTTTGTTTATCCATTCATGGATAGACACTTGGGTTTCTTCCATCTTTTGGGTATTGTGAATAATGCTGCTATGAATATGGGTGTGCAACTATCTCTTTGAGACCCTGCTTTTTTTTCCCAACAACAGTTTATCTTTTATATGTCATGCATACATACTGTAAAAATGAGTGAACCAACTAAATAGAACAGATATATACCATAAAGTGAGAGGTAAAATTCTTAGTTTGACTTTATCCCATTCACCAGAGACAGCTGTTATTAAGAATTTGGTGTGTATCCTTTCAAATGTGTTTTTGTGCACAATTCAGGCATATATATAAAATATGTGAAAAATAATGATTTATTTGCATATAGTTTAGTAGCAGTTGGGATCGTATGCATACTATTCTGTATATTGTGGCTGTTATTTCATGTAAATACATATATATCTTATTCTTAACTGCTTTTTTCTAATATTTCTAATTAGAATATTGGTACTCCAGTATCTGTATGTGCCATAACTTTTTAGAAATCAAAATCAGTTTTTAAATTTAAAAGTAACGCAGGCAGGTGGTAGAAAAAGCTCTGAACAGTGCAGGATGGTGTGAAGAAAACTCGTCTCCCTTTGTTTGCTCCAGTCTCACTTCCTAGAGGCAGGCACTGTTTGCTTGCTGTAGTAACTTGAAATAATAAATTCTACTAAAGACTCTTTCTTCTTGATGTATTGTCCATGAGGCACATCTGATATGAAAGTTTTGAGGAGATTAGTGCATTTACTCTTCCTTATACTTCCTCTTTCCAAATTTTTGGTGTATTATTTTTACAGAATAAAGATTAGAGTTTACGACTACTTAGTTCTGTACTTCCTTGTTTTCAATAGGATGATTTTAGAAATTGAAAAAGAGTTGCTAGTTGTTACAACTGTTATTTACGATGTAATATTTATGAGGAAGAAATGTAATACTGTGTCATTAAACTTTTACTATTAAAGGAGAATCTCCCACCGTTGGTGATAAGTGTATTCCCTTTTATTTTCTTACTTATTTGTTATTTCTGGGTCATACTCAGTGCCCCTGTTTCTTTTATCTCATGTTGTGTTTTATTGGATTTCTTTTTTGTTTTGCTGCTGTACCTTTTCAGTTTTTTCATATAAGCAAAATTTAAGTTCTTGAATGTTTGAAAGTATGTTTATTTTGGCTCTTGCTGGCAAATCTGACTTATGAGAGCAGTGCTTTCCAACCTTTTTCATGTCGTGATATGTATATAGAAAATGATAATATTTGTGTGGTGAGTGGAGCTGCTTGTAGCAGAAGGCTCTGGCTGTATACCTGGTAACCCACTTATTTGTAGCACGCAAGTTGGGGAAGCTTTGGGTTATAGGAATCTAGTTTTTACATGTTTTCCTCTTAGAACTTGAAGCATCCAGTATTTCTGATGAGAAGATGAATGTTGGAGTGATTCTAGTTGCTCTCTGCAAGCTTTCTTGGCATTCTGAAAATTTTAGTAGTGTGAATCTAGTTACAGGTCTCTTTTCATTTGTTTTTGTTCCATTGTGAGTCTTTTCAATTTGATGACTCAGCTTTCTTCAGCTCTTGGAAAGTTTAACTTGTTCCTTTTTTTGGTTATTAATTTCCCTCCATCTCTGTCCTCCACTTTTGGATGTTTTATGTAAGTGAATGCTGGACCACTTAGATCTTAGTTCACATTTTAATTTTTTATTATAGTTTTCATCTTTGTGGGGGTTTTTTTTGTTTTTGTTTTGCTTTACCGTGAAGGGAAGGTAAATTTCCCTTCACTTGAAAGGAAATCACTTCAACCTTATATTATAGATAAATAATTTGGTGTTTAGTCCTGCCCATTTTCCTCCTGATCTCTCTTTTCTTGGTTAACAGTTCTGTCTATTCATCTTGCTCCTCTTCGATGCTGTTAGGTTTCCCCAGTGTTTCATGGTTCTTGGTTAGTGTTGGCAGTTGAAGTGTGTCCGCTGCAGTATATAGTTCTTTCTCCGCTAGGCCTCCGTCTTGAGTGGTAGTTTTGGTGTGAGGAGTTCTGTGAAGTGGGATTAGGTGTGGACCAACAGACCAGACCTCCTTCTAGGGAGAGTGGAGGAGGAGTGGGCCCAGTGGCGCCCTTCTCACTTGGATAACTGTGGCGTCTTTAAGTACCGTAGGGGAGCGGTGCTTTGGTATATTTCACTCGGGTGGTACTAGGGGATTGCTCCCTTCCCATTCTTCTTTCTTCTTCTTTTTCCCTCCCCCCTTTTATTTCTTTCTCTGTGTTAGAGGTCTGATGTTCCCTCTATTATATTTTTATTATTATAAAATATATATTTTTATTATATATATAAATATATAAAATCATATTTTTTATTTTATATTAATATAAAGCAGAGCTTTTCTCTCGGGTCTGGCTACTCTCACAGGAAGCCTAACCCAGGCAGAAATGCCTCCTTTGTAGAGATCAGCTCTCTAGCTTTATCCTAAAGGCAAAAGCTGCCACCACCAGCCTCTTTGTTCACGGTCAGAGGCCGAGGGGGTCGTCTGTCCAGAATAAGGTAGTGGAGCACCTTGATGAAGTGCTATCATTGTTTCCTCCTCCTCGTAGTTGTGATTAGTTTGATTATAACTTGGAACTTCTTGAGCATGTCGTTGGAAAGACTTTGGTGTCTCATGTGGTTTCTCCTTTTTTCCTCTGTTAATCTAGTCTTTTCTACTTTCTGTCTGCCCAGAATTCTTTAATATTTATGATCATCCAATGACATCTTTTCTGGTTTTGCAACAGTGCTATCGTTTCATTTTAATTTAAGTCTTTTTTCTGCCATTTCAGTGGGACCTTGAGAAGGAGGGGAGAGAGAGAGACATTTATTCAGTTTGCCGTCTTGAACTGTAATTGACTAATTTGTGACTGATTTTAAAGGTAGATAAGTTCCTAGACACATCTCTCTCTTAACGTGCATGACTTCTTTTGTGCCTTAGAAGAATTACTAAATCATCTGTTTTCCCCCAGTAACAAGGAACATTGTCATTTTTAGTCTATGCCATAACGCTCACTGCTGTTCTCTGGGCAGATGGCCTCTTGTAGAAGAAAACATGCATAGCCATAGTGATGTGGCTGGCTATTACCTTCTGAGAGCCTTTGTTTTATATATAAGATGATACATGTGAGTGAAGTCATCTTTTTTTTTTTTGGTGAGGAATATTAGCCCTGAGCTAACATCTGTTGCCAGTCTTTCTCTTTTTGCTGAGGAAGATTGGCCCTGGGCTAACATCCTCCCCATCTTCCTCTGCTTTATATGTGGGACGCCCACCACAGCATGGCTCCATAAGCGGTGTGTAGGTCCATGCCTGGGATCTGAAAGTGCAAACCCTGGGCTGCTGAAGTGGAGCGCACAAACTTAAGCACTGTGCCACCGGGCTGGCTCCTAAAGTCATCTTTTTTTAAGAGACAATATCTATTGGAGAATGTTTATTCAGTCACTCATGAAAATGGTCAGAAAACTGGTAAAATTGGGTTGTTACCTCTAGTGAAGCATAGCAAAGCAGGGAAACATTTTTGAAAATGATTTAGTAAAAGCCTGGGAGAAGAGAGTGAAAGAACAGCTAGATCATTTTTGTTTTTTGCCATCTTATATGGATGTGCAGTGTAGTTTTAGCATACACTGTGCTGGAGGGGAGAAAATATGGTACTTATGTCCCAAATACCTTTTCCCTTGACCCCTTGTAAACCTTGTTTGTTTGTAATGTCTTTAGGTTATTAAGTGAGGGATTTTACTGCCCAAATATTTTTGAGCATCAGGACTTTGATGAAAAATTGAGAGGATGTGTCATTGCATACAACTGTAATACAGACAATGCTTATGTCCGTGGCTTTCAGCCTTTTTTGGTCTGTGGTCCACAGTATGATATACATTTGCATTGCTGCCTTGTACATGTATGTATAACACTGAAATTAGAGTTTCATGAAGCAGTATTTGCCCTTCATGTGATGCTCTCATACTATTTCTTTTTTTTTTTTTTAATTTTTATTTATTTATTTATTTTTCCCCCAAAGCCCCAGGAGATAGTTGTATGTCACAGTTGCACATCCTTCCAGCTGCTGCATGTGGGACGCGGCCTCAGCATGGCCAGAGAAGCAGCGCGTCGGTGTGCGCCCGGGATCCGAACCCGGGCCGCCAGCAGCGGAGCGCGCGCACCCAACCGCTAAGCCACGGGGCCGGCCCTCTCATACTGTTTCTTTTTTTTTTTTTTTTAAAGATTTTATTTATTCATTTTTTTCCCCCCAAAGCCCCAGTAGATAGTTGAATGTCATAGGTTCACATCCTTCTAGTTGCTGTACGTGGGACTCGGTCTCGCGTTGGACGGAGAAGTGGTGCCTCGGGGCGCGCCCGGGATCCGAACCCAGGCCGCCAGCATCAGAGCGCGCGCACTTAACCGCTAAGCCACGGAGCCGGCCCGTTCTCATACTGTTTCATTAACAAAAAGATTATGACCCACTAACTTTATTTCATGATCCACTCATGGTTGTGACCTGCAGTTTGAAAACCCCTGATTTAGATCCTGGTCTGTTAGAACAGTGAGAAGATAGAGGGATTTGGATTCAGGTGACCTAGGTGGTTTTAGCTTAATGGTCGTGGGTAATTTCCTTCTTTGAGTCTGCTTTTGCAACTGAAACTGGGAATAATATCTTGTTAGCTTGATTGTGAGGATTAGAAATAAATGCAAAGTGCCTAGCAGTGCTAGGAATGATGTAGATATTTAATAATTGGAAGGTTTTTATTATCTTCATTATTTTTAGTATATGACACCTGTCATATTAAGTAGGCACTGAAATTCAAACATTCTTGTCTTTAGGGAGGTAGGTAACATTTTATTAATATAGAGACATATAGATATAACTATCCTGCCGAGTGAGAAGGATGTTAATAGAGTATAAGAGGTATAGCAACCTAAAGAAGGAAGTTAGAGTTGGGAAATTACAGGTGTGCCTTTTTTTTTTTTTTATTTCAAGGAACAGGGTCTCTCAAATTACCTCCAGCTAAAAGTGGTTTTACTTTAAGGATACATAAGGGAGGTAAAGGAAAAACAGGAATCATTTTAGAGGTGCAGAGCCAGGCATTTCAGAATTGCAGTACTGTTTTGACCATAACCGATTGTTTTCATTTTCTGACTTCATGGATAATTGGCACATCTTGTAGAATAGAATATAACAGCCTTAGGGACTGAGTTCTCGTGGATTTCCCTTCAGTAGCAGCAGAACCAGGCTCCAAGTCCAGTATTCTGCCATCATAACTCAATTCTGTCTCCCACAGAACGGCCTGTCTAGATCGGGCTGTACTCTTCTTTGCTTTATGATTTCTCCTGCCGTGTACGACTTCTGCTGACCTCTCTCACACTCTCGGTTTCTTGACTCCCAGTTTCTTGGTTGTAAGCAACAGAAGCCAATTCTAGATAACTGAAGCTAAAAAGAGGAAAGACATGTGGTAGTTCAATGAAGCAAAGAAAAAATAAAGAACGAGAGTTGGATCATAGGAACCAGTGAGCTGACTTGGCAGTGGTTAATATCAGTCCAATTATTTTCCTTTATAGTTTTTCTCTCTTGGCATTCAGATGTCTAGGACAGAGTCTGCTTCTTCTAGCTTGAGTTGTGTTTCCATCCTTTGGCTGGAGGAGGAGGAGATGCTCTGAAAATCCAACCCAGATCCTGTGCAGTAGAAGTCGTGTAGTTCTTCTAAAACATAATTAGGGTGCTGCTCCAGATGGGAGACTGGGTGCTGGCCGCCAGACACAGCAGATGTCAAATATGGTGTTGCCGCGCATGTGTGTTTATGGAGGGGTGTATATATTTTATTCGAGCTCCAGAGAGAAGACATGTCTGGTTCATAATCATTATCCTGTACAGAATGTGTTTACTGGGCACATACCTGGTTTAAAGAGTGAACAGAATTTTGGAGCAGTGTGTGATTAGGGCTTAGGACATGTATGTATCTTGAAACTATGTGATGTGAGAGAAGAGAGATAATAAGCAAAAATGATGCTATCCCAGGGATTTTGGATTCATTGATTTTAAGCTGTGAAAATATGTGGTCATATTTATCTTTTAGAAAGTTTACTCTGGAGGCATGACAAAGGTTGGAGTGAGGGCAAAGGGCTGTATGAGCAGACAGAGGCAGCAAGACCAGTAAGAAAGCTGTTGGGTTAGTCGAAGTCCAGATTTCTAAGGCCCTCTGTGACCTGGCCCCAGCACCTCTCTGATTACTTGTTCTGCCGTTTGTCCCTTGCTTACCACTCTCTAGCCGTACTTATCTTTTGCTCCAGTCAAACTTTTTCTCGCCTCAGAGCCTGTGCACTTGCTTGGAATTCTCTTATCTCTGGTTGGCACTTGCTTGGATTCTTCTCATTTATATCTCAGCTCATATGTCCCTTCCCCCTTTCCTGGCTATATTCTCTAATCCTATTGCCTCTCTGGCTTTTCACTATCAGATCATTCTGTTTTATTGTCTTCATAGCAATTATTATAATGTTACTTTGTTTTTTTTTTTTACTTATTCCACTAATAGTGGCAGTGAAGCAAGATTTGAATGCTAAAGAAGACTCGTAGGATCCCACATGACAGTGCTGATCAGTCTGTGGTTTATTGCTGAAAAAGGTTGCAGTACAGCAGCTGCATTGCAGTAAGGTTATGCATTATAACCAAAGGTTGCCTCACAGCAATGGACCTGAAGACGCTGAGTGTGAACTCCAATATCCTCCCTCTGTAAGGTCATCCTGGACATGCTTTCTCAGATCAGGATCACAATGTGTGCAAGCAACACCTTGAAACCAGGGAGCCCGCAGTGAAGTCTCAGCTGGAACTTCTTATATCCTTCTGGCCACATAGGCATGTTTGTGCTATGCAGCCAGCTCCAGTGGCAGAGTCCTCTGGGGATCTCACCAAAACCAGGTGCAAACCATCAGTCTCACTGTTAACAGTAAACAATGGTGACAAGGTGGTACAAATAGCCCAGTGCTCACTGGGTCCATGATTGTCAAGCATCATTGTTAATCAGTATGTTTTGTGCTTTGACCAGGCATCAGTTTTACACGGGTACTTCTTTTATTTCAAGAACATACTCAGGCCAGTTTCAGGCCTTCTGGAACTAACCCTCAGAGAGCTTTTTGTTTACATGTTTGTTTATCTTTCTCTTCCACTAGAATATAAATGCCAGTAGAGCAAGAATCTTGTCTTCTATGTGGGGCACCATATATACTAAAGATATCAGTAATTTTGTTAATGTGTTTAAGATTTAACAGTGGCTATTCAGAATGACCTAAAGTGTCTTTTCGATTTAGGTTTTTTTTCTTTTTGACTTTTAGATTTGGGTTTTTCAGCTTTTAGGTTTGGAAGGACCAGCATTTTATGTAGTGTGGAGATCAGGAGGCAGTGAGTGATAAGAAGGAATGGGTATAAAAGTGAGCATGATTCTGTTTCCCTTCTTGTTATTCCTTCATCTTTCCTTGACTTTCCCTTAAGGAACTTTATGATTAGGCAAATAAGGTAGTTCCCTTTTTTGCATGTTGCCATGTGTGTTTGAGAAAGAGTTAGACATACAAAAAATTCTCTCTGAACTGTTTCCTACAAAAAGAATTATAGGGGCTAGCCTGGTGGTGTAGCGGTTAAGTTCGAGCGCTCCCCTTCAGTGGCCCAGGGTGTGCTGGTTCAGATCCTGGGTGCAGACCTACACACTGCTCATCAAGCCATGCTGAGGCGGTGTCCCACATAGAAGAAGTAGACGGATGTAAAACTATGACATACAACTATCTGCTGGGGCTTTGGGGAGAAAAAAGGAAGATTGGCAACAGATGTTAGCTCAGGGCCAGTCATCCTCAAAAAAGAAATCACTGGCTCATATTAAAAAAGAAAAAGAATTATAGTATTTTTATAAGCAAGTGAGGCACTAATAAATAGCTACCTTTTCTTCGAGTGCCTTTTAGTCACCAAACATTGTGCTAAGTTTTTTTTATATATGTTATCTCTAATCCTTATAGAATACTACGAGCTGGGTAGTAATATCCCTATTTTAAAGAAATAAAATCTCAGGCTCAAAATGGAAGTACTGTGTTCACGGCTGTTCTTAGTAATCACTTGGCAGAGGTAGATTTGGACCTAGGTCGTTAGGGCTCCAAAACCAGAGTTCTCCTTGAACCATGTCGTAACAGTAGAGGATGGCAAGGGCCTTTACAGTGAGTGCTGACTAGCATACCTTGTCAATATATGGTGGAGTATAGGCATGAAAAGCATTCAAAAATTCAAAGCTGCCTCTTACAGCTTGTTGATTCCATATTGACCATAACTTCTGGGCCTCTGTCTTGTCCATTTCCCTACGTTTCCTTTAGTACTTTTGTACTTAAGTATTTAGAACTCTTTCATCTCTTTTGTTGGATTCATTTCAAATAATCAAATAGGTATCTTGAAATGGATGCCCCTGGTATGCTAAATAACTGCTGCTTATGTTCTCTGCAATGTTGTTTCCTATTGCTCTTGTGTCGCTGACCTCACACTAAGCCTCAGTGATTTAACTGAGTTCACAGTACCTCCAAATCTGGAATATATTGTGGTCTGTTCTTTTAAAACATTTCTAGATAGTTCTCTGAGCAGTTAGCAATTATTTTAATCTAGGCTGTGATCATCTCTTTATGGGTCTCTGTTTTTGCTTCCCTTTCAGATAATTATTTTTTAACTTCATTGTTTTGAGCATTTGAATATTTTATATGGCTCAAAGTTTAAAATGTATGACAATATATACACTGAAAAATGTTCCTATATCTGCTACCTAGCCACTTTGGTTCTCTTCCCTGGAGTAACTAGTATTAGCGTTTTCTTATGTGTCTTTCCAGTTAGTTTTTTTGTTAGTGTCTGTTGAGTCGATTCCATCTCGTAGCAACCCTGTGTATAGGGGAGCGGCACCTTGGTCTTTTTGCACCATCCTCTCACCTTCCAGCGCTGTATCAGACAACGCTCCACTGCTATTCATAGTGTTTTCATGGCCAGTTTTTTTTGGAAGTGGGCAGTCCTCCTTAATCTGTCCTAGTCTGGAAACTAAGACAGCTGAAACCTCTCCACTGTGGGTGACCCTGCTGGCATTTGAAATACTGGTGGCATAGCTTTCAGCATCACAGCCACCACAGTATAACAACTGACAGACAGGTGGTGTGTTTCCCTGACCAGAAAACGAACCCGGACTGTGGCGCTCCGCCGAATCTTAACCACTAGACCACGGGGGCTGGCTGTCCATCCAGAGAATGTTGTTATATACAAACAAATCTGTAATGTGTTACCCCCCCCCACACACACACACTGTTTTGCCTTTTTTTTGCCTTCCGCCTTTTATCCTAACGATATATCTTGGTGATCATGCCCTTATCAGTACCTGAAGAGTTTCTTCATTCTCTCTCTCTCTCTTTTTTTAGTGAGGAAGTTTGGCCCTGAACTAACATCTGTTGCCAATTTTCCTTTTTTTGCTTCAGGAAGATTGTTGCTGAGCTAACGTCTATGCCAGTCTTCCTCTATTTCGTATGTGGAACACTGCCTCAGCATGGCTTGATGAGCAGTGTGTAGGTCTGTGCCTGGGATCCGAACCTGCAAACCGTGGGCCACCGAAGTGGAGTGCGTGAATTTAACCACTCTGCCACCGGGCCAGCCTGCCATTCTTTTTTTTTTTTTAACTGACTAATATTTCGATATTACCAGGCCCCTGTTGATGGACAATAGTTTGTTTCATTTCTTTTACTAATGCTGCAATGAATAACTTCATATGTAAGTTATTTTGCATGTATGCAAGCATATATTGAAGGATAAATTCCGTACAGTGGGATTTTAGGGTCAAAAGATATGTGCATTTTTAAATTTCACTGCCAGATTGTTTCCATGGAGGTTGTAGCAATGGACGCTCCTACCAGCAGTGTTTGAGTATAATGCTACAAAGTGTTATAGCACTCTTTATCTTTACTAAACTAGTAGATGAAAAATGCTGTCTTGTATTTTTTTTAAAGATATACTTTTCGTTATAATATATTAAAAGGCACAAAATATGAGTTAATTTCACAAATTGAACACACCTGTGTAACCACTACCCCAGTCATTGCTCCATTCCTAGCTTCTGGAAAGATAACCATTATCCTGATTTATATCATCAATTCATTGTTTTTGTACTTTGTACAAATCATACAGTATATATTCTTATTTATGGCTTCTTTTGCTCAGCATTATAGCTGAGATTCATCCAGGTTGTGTCAGAAGTTCTCAATGAAATCTTAATTTGCATTTCTCTTAGGAGGAGAGAATCTTTTCATGTTTCAAGCTTTAACTTTTTATGAGCATCTTTTCATGTTTTCCAGCTTTAAAATTTTTATTTTCTGTAGCTGTTTATTTCTTGTATCCATGAATTGGAGGATCATTTTCTTATTTTCTTATGGATCTCTTCATATATAAATGAAGTTAATCCTTTATCTGGGAGATATGAGTTGTAACTATTTTTTAAATAATCATGACTTTTGATTTTGCATATGATGGTTCCTGCATGAAGATTTTTAAAAATTATATAATCTAATTAATTTTTATGGCCATTAAAATTTTTCCCCCAGTATATTACTTGTTTCCCTCAATAGGCCTACTGTCTTGTGAGCATCCCATAACTTTTGTTAAATCACACTTTACTGTCAATGAAGAGGAAGGTACACTAAGGAAGTGAAAAATGATAACGCTGAAAGTGAAATTTGAATCAAATGTAGCTGGGGTTATAGAAGAATAGAATGTTGCCACTGTTCAAGAGACTCTAGCTATGCAGTCAGAGGAACCTCATGAGGGCAAACTTAGGGACAAACGAAGAAAGTGGTTGTGACGAAAAGGATGGTGTCCTGGAGGAAGTGATGTTGGCAAAAAACTTCACACTAATGGAACTCTCTCAGAGATATTCATGGCATCGAGAGTGCAAGGGATAAAATGTTAGAAGCTTGTTCCAACTTAGATTGGAGTATGACAGTTCTCCAAGATGTATAAAATGTAAAAGATACTCAGTCTGTATCATAGGTTATACCATAAGAGAAGACAAGTGCTGTTCAAACTACTTTATTTACAAAAAAATAAAGCACTTTAGTTCACAATGGTTCTCCTTTCTTAAATTACAGTGTACTAAATGAATATTCGTTTTATTATGTTTTTATTTTCTCATAAATTTGTAACTGACAGAGTTTTTAGTGTTTTGATAATTTTAAAGGTCACAGAACAGTTCCCATGATTAAAGTCACTTTGCTTGGTTTCATCTCATATGGTCATTTCTATGGTCCCACGTTACTATATAAAATGAGGATTGCCTGTCTATGTTTAAACAAAAAAACCCCCCAAACTCCTTAAACTGACCTGATATGTTTCAGGAAGTGATCTCTTTATTGTCTGTTCTGACCCGGGAGGTCCATCATAGGTTAAATAGAACTGCAAATACGGTATATTTTTCTTGTTCTTAGGACTTGAGTTCCTGGAGCTGCTCTGGGTCTCATTTCTTCCCTAAATTGCCAAATGAAGATACTAATAGTCTCATGAGCTATATGAAGAAGAGTGTTCAAGATCATGCAAGACAACAGTGATTTTGTGTATTTCTTGAGCACCTGCTCTATACTAGGCATTGGGGTATAAATAACATTAGGTCCCTTTTATTTTCTTGAAAGAGCTTACAATCTACAAAGCGTGGTCAGACAGGTTAAAGATAATATAATGGAGTTAGGTGGAAATATCATAGAAGCATGATAGTTCATGATAATGAAAGTTTCAGTTAAAACATTTTACAGTGTTGCTGAGTTCTTTGCTGTGTTCTTTGATGTTGGAGATACCACAAAAGAGTGATTTCTGTTTTCAAGAAAATTGGTGGGATTTATACAAGTTGAGCCTCTTTATATAGGTCAGGTGGCAGCGTGTCTAGTACATGCCATAAAACAGATCTTTTTAATGTAAATAATACATTATGGAAATAATTATACTTGGGCAGCAGGTCTCATACTGATTGTAATCTGTCTATGGAAGATTAATCTTTAAAACAAATAGCCTAATTTTGGATTGTGAGTGCATTTTATGAGCAGAGTAGGTTAATTGATCAACTCGAGGGTTATATTGTAAGTTACTGTTGAAGCTAGGTTTTGAGCCTCCCAATCCAGTGTTCCTATTCCTAAACCTGAACCTACATTGTTAAATATAATTGAACATTATGTATAGTCATTTAAAAGATTTTATTTTCATTTCATTTCTCTGTAAAAGCTTGACTACTGTGTCTCCCCTTTTTTCAGGGATGAGTTCAAAGATGTTGATTCTAATTATTTGCTGAACACATTTTTATTTGGTAGTTTTAGAGAGCCTGTGCTAATTAAAAACTCTGAGGGATATGAAAATGTCTGGCTCTTGGCTACCATAAAACTTTAATAGGTGAAATAAGTGTTGAATACAAATAGATAAACAAATAATAGAAGCTGGCAATCATTGTCTTATGGGTGATACAAATGAGGATTTAACAAAGGAGTCAGCAGTTATTTCCAGGTAGGGGAATCAGAGAAGGCTTCATGGATGCAGAACAGTTGATCAAGGGCTTGAAAGATACCATGGGTGTTGTAATAGACGCCCGTACCAATTGGAGCAAACAGCAGTGGGAAAGTCCTGAAGATAAAAAGGTTCTCTGATGTCTTAATTTTATTACGTAACCCGAGTTTGGTAAATGATGTTTGACAAGAGATCGTCTGATCATTAATATTACCAATTTTTGTTCTCAAAAGAATATTGTTATGATTCAGGATCATATAGTGGGGTCTCAAATTGTGGTCTCTGGTAGCATCAACATCTCCTGGTAACTTGCTAAAAATGCAAATCCTTGCTTCCACCCTAGATTTAAGAAATTGAATCACAAAGTCTAGGGGTGGGACCCAGCAATCTGAGCTTTAAGGAGTCTTCCCTTATTTTGAGAGGATCAGATGTTTGTGGTCCATTATTACCTTTTGAAAAAAATCTGTATCAGCTTTGTTTGAGAGAGCTTACTTTTTTTGTACATGATCTTTCTCCAGAAGCTATTAATGATTAATCACCCATTCCATAACTGTAATTAAAAGTCATTGCTCTCTAACTTCTATTTGATTATAAAGCTTTTGTCAGTTTGAAGGGTAATTTTTTTACTTGAAAATTTGGAAATCTAGAAATTGCAGAATTTAGTGAGCTATTTTAATTGTCAGTGGTAATTATAAAGACAATTGCTAGTACATCTCTTTGGCACATCAAGTATACTGGCTGTTTTATTGTCACCTAGAATTTTAAAATGAAGTGTTAGAGTCACTGGATATATAGAAAGAAAACATATTCTGATGCAGGTTTTCACTTTTGTGAAATCTTTTAATGACACCTGTCAGTTTTGCACTACATAATTTTTTCAAAATTCTAATTGATTATTTCAAATGAAATTCTAATAATTGAAGAACTGCCAGACTTTTCCAAAGTGGCTGCCTTTTACATTCCCACCAGCACTGTATGAAAGTTCCAATTTCTCCATATCCTCAACAACTATTATTATTGTCTTTCTGTTGTTAGCCATCTTAGTGGGTGTGAAGTGGTATCTCTTTGTGATTTTGATTTGCATTTCCCTGATGGCTAATGATGTTGAAGGTATATTCATGTGCTTATTGGCCATTTGTATATCTTCTTTGGTGGAATATCTATTCAGATACTTTGCCCATTTTAAAATTGGGTTATTTGTCTTTTTATTATTGAGTTGTGCTATTTCTTCATATATTCTAGACAAAATCTCTTATTATATGTTTTGCAAAAATTTTCTTCCATTCTGTGAGTTGCCTTTTTACTTTCTTCATGGTGTCCTTTGTAGTGAAAAGGTTTTAAATGTTGGTGGTGGAGTTTATTTTTCTCTTTCGTTGCTAGTGCTTTAGGTATCATATCTAAGAAACCATTGCCTAATCCAAAGTCACTTAGGTCTTTGATCCATTTTGAGTTAATTTTTTATATGGCATGAAGTAGGGTTTCAACTTCATTCTTTTGCATGCAGATATCCAGTTGTTCCAGCACCCATTTGTTACAATGACAGATTTTGGTGAATTTTTATCTATACTTTCTAGATCTTATTAGCTAGTAGTTGAAGACATTTTGAGTTTTAAACTAATCCCACCCCATTGTCTAAAATAAGAAATTTACTAAGTATTTGAAGAAAAAATGCTGTGAATAAAGCACTGTGTTCCATTTTAGGAGTCCTATTTTTAGAAGGACACACACAGGAGCAGGTTTTGTAATTGTTATGTCACGAATTTTTAAAATGGGAAATAACAACACTTGATGAGAGACTGGGAGCAAGTCCTTCCAGTATCTAAAGATTTTCATTTAGAGCAGGGTTAAGCTTGTTTTGTATAGCTTCAGAGGCCTTAAGTAGAAGTTACAGGTAGATACAGTTGAATCCTAGAGAAGAAAGAACTTTGAAACAGTTAGGGCTGTCTAGTAATTTAGTAAAATGGGCACCCTCACATGGAAGCACTCATCATTGGAGGAGCTCAAGCAGAGGCTGAATGATGGGTCATTTTATCATTAAAATTACAGAATGGATTTCTGCATGGGAAAAAGGTTGTTGAAGGGTTTCCATTTTCCTATTCTAGTTTGCTTTCATATTTGTGAAGGGTTATCTCTTCAAGGTTCATCCTTTTCCAGACTTCTGTCAAGTAGCAGAATGAGGGTGAGTGAAAATATGAGATTATTGTCTTGAAGAAGTAAATGATAGAAGTACTCCAGTTTTTGGTTAGCTAACATTATTATGCATTATCCTGAAAATTGGTCTCATTGCTTGAGCTAGTTCTTTTCTTTTTGGCTTCTCTAATCTTGTTGGAAGACACAGTGAACAATGAGGATGAGGCACTGTTGCAAGAGTGAAAGTTGGGATGAGAACTAAAATTAAAGTACTAGTCTAATATCAGATTTGTGCATGGTTGTGATTTGTAGATTGTGGATTGAAGAAAGCTTGCATAAAGTGCAGGAAAATGTGAATTTTGATAGTGTAAATGGAATTTCATTGTTATCCTTTTGGGGAATTCTAAAAGTTACCTTTTGTGATTCCGTGAATTATGCTCTTTGTAAATGATCCATTAGAAGAGTATATATTGTTAAAAGGAGAAAATGTACTAGTGGGTATATTTATACTTTTGTGATAGTGTATTTGAATCATATGTTTTAAGGTGTAGGGGTGCAGAAGTTGCTACCCCAAAATGTGTCTCTTTGGCTTGATTTATTTATTAGGTGAGGAAGATTGGCCATGAGCTAACATCTGTTGCCAATCTTCCTCTTTTTGCTTGAGAGTGGCCCTGAGCTAACATCTGTGCCTATGTTCCTCTATTTTTTTTTTTTTTTGTATGTGGGACACCACCACAGCATGGCTTGATGAGTGGTGTAGATCTGTGCCTGAGATCTGAACCTGTGAACCCTGGGTTGCCAAAGTGGAGCATGCCGACCTTAACCACTGTGCCACTGGACTGGCCTGGGCTTGATTATTTTTAAGAACAGAAAGACTCAGGAAGAAATTTTGACCTTTCCCCTAACGGCCTAAAAGAATTTAAGATAGAAAGCCTGTTCCAGGAAGGAACTATCACCATAGATAACTATAGTACAGTATGGCCTAGGTGTACTAGACAGGGAGGAACCTAGTAAGGCCCATTTGATCAAAGTCCTCTCCATGTCCCATGGTCTCTGCAAGGCATGGCAAATATTTGTTTACCAAACATTTGCTTTTTCATCTCCATGTGAATTGCCTTCCTCCTCTTTGAAGTCCCAAACCACTACCCCCAATATCCTCTTTTGTCTTTAGCTGAAGATGATATTTAAGGTGGTGCCTTTGGCCATTTTGGTGAGTTACTCAGTTTTCCTGGGTTTCTCCCATATATACATGTTATTAAACTTGTTTGATTTTCTTCTGTTATTCTGTCTCATGTCAATTTAATTTTTAGACCAGCCAGAACAACCTAGAAGGGTAGGGGAAAATTTTTTCCTCACCTACAAAGGTATGACAGAAACTTGATTGTTATATAAGCTGATTTAGGCGAATGAATTTAAATACCTGGCCCTTAGGCAGAATAATTTAAGGACCTTTTAGCAATAAGACTTTCAAACTGTGTTGCTCAAAATAAATTGTGAACATGGAAAAATTAGTCTTTATTTCTTTGAAGTGAGATTTTGGAATGATCTTTGAAATAGGGAAAAACTTTTGAGCTGGGGCTGGCCCCTTGGCTTGGCGGTTAAGTGCGCGCACTCCGCTGCTGGCGGCCAGGGTTCGGGTCCTTGGTGTGCACCAACGCACCGCTTCTCCGGCCATGCTGAGGCCGCGTCCCACGTACAGCAACTAGAAGGATGTGCAGCTATGACATACAACTATCTACTGGGGCTTTGGGGGAAAAATAAAATAAATAAAATTATATTAAAAAAAAAAAAAACTTTTGAGCTTAGCCTATTCCATGTTTTAAACATTTATCTTGTTTGCTCAATTCTAGGAGCTTTACCTTATTTTAAAGATTATTTCAAGATCTCTCTTTGAGCCTAGCCTAGATCTTGGTTGGGAACAATTGGCTTCAAACAAAAGCTTTCTTTCTGTAATGTTGGTGTAGGAATGCCTCAAAGAGCAATTGGTGCAAATTGATTAAAGTGAAGAAGATGTCTTTATATAATTGTAACTTTTTTTTCTTTTTTTTGTGAGGAGGACTAGCCCTGAGCTAACATCCGGTGCCAATCCTCCCCTTTTTTCTTGAGGAAGAGTGGCCCTGAGCTAACATCCGTGCCCATCTTCCTCTACTTTATATAGGACGCCGCCACAGCATGGCTTACCAAGCGGTGCATCGGTGCGCGCCCGGGATCCAAACCTGCGAACCCCGGGCCGCCGGGGTTAAGCACGCGCTTAACTGCTTGCGCCACCGGGCCAGCCCCTATAATTGTAACTTTTTAAGGCTTAAATTAGAAATTTTTGTTACTGTGTATATTCTTTTATGCTGAAGTAGCTAAAAATATTGTTTTTAGTATATATGAGTTTTCCCGTGAAGTTACTATACATTAAAAAAAAAACTATTAAAGTATACTATCAAGATTTTCTTTTCCTTTGCCTGTTTTTGAAGGGACCATCTAAAGATTGCTACTGTTTGAACTCTTGCATACCTTTCATATAGATTTACCGGTTTTTGACATTTTTGCACATTTGCTTTATATTGTTATTCATCATGTCTTTTGCCATCATATTTATCTCATTGTTATTTTAGCTGAGGCATTTGAGAATAAGTTGTACACATCATGATCCTTTGCTTCTAAATACTTGTGTGTATCTCTTAAAAACAAGGACATTCTCTTGCATTACAGGACAGTGACAGAATTTAGGGATCTTTAACATTGATACAAGACTATTATTTAATATTTTCCATGTTCAGATTTTACCAGTTGTCCTAATGATCTTGCTTGCAATTGTTTTGCCCTGATCCAGGATCCATTTCAAGATCACACATTGAATAATTGGGCGTAGTTCCTCAGCCCTTCTTTGTGGGTTGTTTTTTTTTTTTTTTGAGAAAGACTGGCCCTGACCTAATATCTGTTGCCCATCTTCCTCTTTTTCCTTTTTCTCCCCAAAGCCCCAGTACTTCATTGGATATGCTAGTTGTAGGTCCTTCTAGTTCCTCTATGCAGGATGCCGCCTCAAGTGGCTTGATGGGCAGTGCGTAGGTCTGCACCCAGGATCCGAACCTGCGGACCCTGGGCAGCCGAAGCGGAGCAAGTGAACTTAACTGCTACACCACTGAGCTGGCCTCGCTTTGTGTTTTATTATATTGACATTGACAGTTTTGAAGAATGGTCCTCAGTTTGGGTTTGTTTCCTCAGGAACAGATTCAGATTATGTTATTTTGGTTTTAAAAGAATGAAAAGGATGGAATCCTATAAGAGCTGTAGGTTATAATTAAAAGAATTTTGGGTCAAGAATCAACAGGGAGTCCTGAATTCTAGTTATAAGAATTGCTTATCCATTATCTCTACATAGTTTCCACTGTGTATGTAGGGTGGGTGTCTGTGCGTGCGTGTGTGTGTGTGTGTGTGTGTGTGTGTGTGGTAAGAAGAATTTCAGTATGCTATATTTAAAGAGCATAGACTTTGGAGATTGGTGACATGGTTTTAAATTAGAGCTCTTTGTCGAGTAACTGTTGTGAATAATTGTGTAAATGTAAGCAAATTACCTAATATCTTCCAGCGCCATTTGTAAAATATGACTAATATATTCCTGCCTTTTCAAGTTGTTTTGGGAAGTACATGAGATAATACATGCAAAGTAAAAAAAAAAAAAAAAAAAAAAAATGCTACACTGTGTGATGTTGATTAAAATACAGTAAATTTGGAAAAGAGGAAAGAAAGTCAATGAGTTAGAAGTGTCAAAAAGAAATTTAAGTGGAGAAGATTGCACTTGACCTGTGATTTGAAGGATAGCTTGACCTTGGATAAAATATCTAGGGGTGGAGAATCCTTTGGAAATTTTTAAGTGTGAGGGGATATGGTCAGATTAGTGTGGGAAATAATGTCAGAGTGAGGAGACTGGAAGAACAGATAAACCTTGGAGTTTGTTTGAAGATCTGGATTATAGTCCAGTCCATACTACCATTGGCTGGTAGTATGATTTTGGTTACGTCATTTAACCTGTCTGGACTGTATTTTCCAGCACTATAAAATGACTGGTATGTTATCAGCATTTCTCAGAGAGGAGAAACATCACTGACAGGTTGGAGTAGTAAAGGAAGGCTTTCAGCAGGAAGGAGTTGAGATGGGTCTCGAAAAATGGATAGGCTCTGGAGAGGAGGAGAAGGAAAGAGAAAGCCATTAGAACAAGTGTACTAAATTAAAGAAGACACCAGTGGAAATAAACCTATTGTATCAGAAGTTAAAGAGGGATGCATGTTGGAAAATAATGAGAAATTAAGGTTATCAATTCTGAGCTCTATCATTAGGGTCTTTATAATTATGTATGGCATTTAAAATTGGTAGAGTAGAAAAATGGCCCTCAGTTATTTAAATAAAGGTTGGTGAGACACTTATTGGAATGTAACTAGATTCACTTTATGCAACATTTTGGGGGCATGATTGTGCATAGTTTGCTTAGGGAGCCTAGGGCTTTCTGTTGGAGAAGAGGATACCTCAACTCTTCTTCCAGAAATTTGATGTAAGAAATACCAAGACTTAATGGAAGGAAAAGACGACGACAGTACTGCAATAAAATGACCTTAATGAAAATCGGTGAGGTTGAAATATAGGCCAGTGATTCAATATATAGGCCTAAGGATTCTTTGGAATGTTTCTGCATGTCAGTTGATTCTGGAGCTTCTGCAGACCTAGACATGGCAATTGCTCTTGGAAGAACAATAAATGGTTGTGGAATATAAACTAAAACAATCTGCAAAATTAATTGATAGCCAGGGCTGCTGCCTGGCTGGGATCTAGACCAGCAGCATATCACAATGCAGTGAATGACCATTGTCTATTCATGGCAAATTTCAACAATCCTGTCACGTGGCAGTAAAGAAAGACAGTGTATGAATAACTATTGTCTGTACATCTCTCTGCCTCAGGTTTGATAACCTTCCTTCCACCAGTCATTCATAGCTATTTACCTATCTATCTATAAATAAAATCAGTGCAAGTTCTATTATATATGAATCTAGCCATTCATTGGAGATATAAGAGAGATGGGACCATATTTGACCACAGGTTGATGAAACAGGTTCTGGGAACTTAGTTGGGTAGAGTAGGGATATTCTTGATCCACAGAACTGCTGTAGTTTCTTTTTTTCAAAATGTGACTATCCAGGTTTTTCTGAGATAATGCTTCCAGTAAATTCCATTTTCTGGAGTTGCTTTCTGGTGTTTTCAGTCAGTGAACCTAAATGGTTACAGTCCTGAAACATAAGTATGTCTTTTTTTTTTTTTTTGTGAGGCAGATTGGCTCCTGTGCTAACATCTGTTGCCTATCTTCCTCTTTTTGCTGAGGAAGATTAGCCCTGAGCTAACATCTGTGCCAGTCTTCCTCTATTTTGTGTATGGGACGCTGCCACAGCATGGCTTGATGAGCAGTGCATAGGTCCACACCCGGGATCCGAACCTGCGAACCCCGGGCCACCGAAGCAGAGCATGTGAACTTAACCACTACGCCACCAGGCTGGCCTCAAGTATTTCTTGGTTTTATAAAAGTTAGGTTGAGAAATTGAGACAAGACAGTATCCGTATAGTATAATGTACTTGTTTTGTTTGTCCTCTCCCACTAGAATATAAACTTCAAGGAGCTTTCTTTACTGCTCTGTCCTTAGCATCTGAAATGATGCCTGGCATATAGTAGGCACTAAATAAATAGTAATCAAATGAATGAAGAAATATGGTATTTCACAGCATAACACGCAATTGTCCCTAATAAATAGGAATCTACAAATGGATTCTTTTAAAGTTTTCCTAAAGTTTTTCTCCTTACTCCTTTCTCCTTCTCCCCTTTTTTATGGACTTTGCCTTGATCAGTGAAATGGTGAGTATGACAAGTCACATTTTACTTTTGTCTAGCAATCTTAGTCCTGGTTTTGGATAAAAATACCATGGCCATATTTTTAGCCTTAATTGGGAAGGAACTCAACATCCTTTAACAGTAAAGCCAGCAATTTTAAAATTTATTTATATTAGTGGTTATCTAAAGTTTAAATCTTATTTGGTAAAATCCCATACTTGAAAAATTTCTACCTGAAAGTTGTATTAAATCTTGTTAAATTACCAAAGATACCCAGTGGTGGGGGTGTACAAAAGGCATATGTAGTTAATGTTTGTAATCTACGTAAAGGAAATTTATTTCATGGCCCTGAGTGACCTAGAATATCAGAAATTTCAGTGTTTTTTTTTTTTTTTTTTAATACCATAGAAGTAATGAATGCATATAATAGAATGAAAATAGTGGAGCTTCTTTAGTAGCTCTATCCTCAGGAGACAACATTGTTAAGAACTTGTGTTTTGGTTCTTTTGGTGATTACCATTATACATTTATGTCTTTCTTGAACTGTTAGCTTTAGACACAATTAATGTCTCCCTTTCAGCTTTTTTTTTTTTTTGTGAGAAAGATCAGCCCTGAGCTAACATCCATGCTAATCCTCCTCTTTTTGCTGAGGAAGACCGACTCTAAGCTAACATCTATTGCCAGTCCTCCTTTTTTTCTTCCCCAAAGCCCCAGTAGATAGTTGTATGTCATAGTTGGACATCCTTCTAGTTGCTGTATGTGGGACGCGGCCTCAGCATGGCTGGAGAAGCAGTGCGTCGGTGCGCGCCTGGGATCCGAACCCGGGCCGCCAGTAGCAGAGCACATGCACTTAACCGCTAAGCCACGGGGCCGGCCCTCAGCTTTTAAAGGAAATGTCCTTGATAATGTCTTGGTGAAATATGTGTTCTTGGAATAATGCATGGGGAGAGAAAGTTGTTGTAGGTTGACATAAAGAAAACTTGAGAATGCAATAAGAGGTTTATTGGGTGGAAGAAATGTTGAGAATTGTCTAGGAAAAACATTCCTATGTTTTCCCTTACTCACACCCAATACTTCTGACACTTTTTTTTTTTTTTTTTTGTGAGGAAGATCAGCCCTGAGCTAACATCCATGCTAATCCTCCTCTTTTTGCTGAGGAAGACCGGTTCTGAGCTAACATCTATTGCCAATCCTCCTCCTTTTTTTGTCCCCCCCCAAAGCCCCAGTAGATAGTTGTATGTCATAGTTATACGTCCTTCTACTTGCTGTATGTGGGACACGTCCTCAGCATGGCCGGAGAAGCGGTGCATCGGTGCGCGCCCGGGATCCAAACCCCGGGCCGCCAGCAGCGGAGCGCGCGCACTTAACCGCTAAGCCATGGGGCCGGCCCTGACACTTCTAATCACCAAATGTGTGGTAGTTTTTTCCACACCAAGCAATTCTTTGCAACACCAGCTGAGTGTCCTACAATTCAATTTTCTTCTAACACTGACTACCTGGAGTTAGCATCAGATCCCACAAATTAAGAGGTCAGTCCCACAAGACTGCCTCCACTTCAGATGCCAATCTCAAGGCCCAGGTTGTCGCTTCTGACTGACTGGCTGTAAATCGGGATTCCCACAGCCCCCTCCTTGGGTTCGATAATTGCTAGAATGGCTCACAGAACTTGGCATCCCACTTATGTTTACCATTTTATTATAAAAGGATATGACCGAGGATACAGATAAACATTCAGATGCAAGAGATGCATAGGGAAAGGTATGGGGGAAGGGGTGCAGAGCTTCCATGCCCTAGCTGGGCACACCACCCTCCCAGTATCTTCATGTGTTCAGTGATCTGGAAGCTCTGTGAATCCCATACTTGTGAGATTTTTATTGAGGCTTCATCATGTAGGCATGATCAATCATTATCTCAGTCATTAGCCCCTCTCCCCTTCCGGAAGGATTGGGGGGGAGGGCGGGGTGGAAAGTTTCAAGCTTCTAATCATGGCTTGGTCTTTTTAGTGACCAGTCCCCATCCTGAAGTTATCCAGGAGAGCCCACCAAGAGTCGCCTCAGTAGAGCAAAAGACACCCGTATCACCCAGCAAATTCCAGGGAATTTAGGAGCTCTGTGTCAGAAACTAGGGTCAAAGACCAAATATTAGAACAAAAGATGTTCCTAGTGCTCTTATCATTAGGAATTACAAGAGTTTTAGGAGCTCTTTGCCAAGAACTGGGGTCAGAGACCAATATATATATATTTTCTATTATTTCACAGCAACAAAGCAAATTAGCAGTTGTGTCATTCTAGTTATACTTTGAACAAAAGTCTGCTATTTTTCTGTGTCTTCCTTGTAAAATTAACCTCAGTCTAGGAATACATATCTGAGTAAAGTTGGACTTTAAGGAGATCCAGGCTCTGCCAAGTCATTCTTCATTCAGAGGATTCCTTGGGGACTTGGAGTTTGAAGCAATTCTAGAAGTTTATTTTTTGCCTGTGTATTATGGTTATAACTAGATTGTTCTTTCCCCCTTTACAATGTAAGGTCTGTGGTCCTTAAATAGGCTCTGAGTGAGTGAATGTTCAAGAACACTTGAGAGAGTTTGAAGACATCAAGTGATTTTGAAAGAACAGACCTTCTATATTGGTGTGGAATGGAACCAGTTTCTTAGAATGTGGCTTAATGGTAGTCATCAACTTTAGCATTCTGCAACTATGCCCTGAATTTCTGGCCAAGAACAGTGAAGATAAGCGAGAAAAAGAAAAAAACAAGTCAAAATTTATACACCATTAAGAGATGTATAAAAGGCCATTGGCCCCAGACTCCTAGTTTTTAACTGCTTACTGCCTTTCACAGTATGAAAAATAACACATTGATGGGGTCAGAATGTTCAGTGGTTCTTGGTTGACGTTCGCCTTATACTGAACTCATTCTGCTCTTCAATACTGCTTCTCTGCCCTTTGAATGAAATAGCCGGTTTTACTTTATATTTCTCCGAATCAGTGACACGGAAATAAAGTGGAATTTATTAAAGCTCCAAGTGGGATTTGCTGACTTCTTTCAAATTAGAAAATTAGTCACTGTACAAGTGGAATTCGAAGTTAGACTGAATCAAACTATTAACATCTTTATTACTACACTGGAGAGGATACATATTAGTAGAGTTTATAGAGCATATTAAATTGTCCAGGGTAGCAAACGGAGAACTGAGAGCCTACACTGCCTGTAAGGAACTTTCTGGAATGGGAAACTCAAGTTATTTACTATTAATGTTTTAGAATTATTTTGATGTTCTATCTAGAAGGAAAATAATTTCAGACTACACAGATATTCAGTACTCTACATGACATTCAAAACCAAAATTAAGGTACTATTTTTAAATACTGTATAATTACAGAGAAGGCTTAATGAAAGCCTTATTAAATTTACTCATTATTTGCTATCACTGAAGTATCCTTCCCAGGAATTCAGTGTTGCTGTTTTAGGCAATAGTTTCATTGCTTCTTAACTACTATTTTGAAGCCAGGGAACAGGAATAATATTAGACCGACGTTTCTTTAAAACATGAACATTCGATTAATCCAGTACCCATTATAGAGGATTGGTTGTGATGTTAATTAAAAACAGGTATTATTTCTTAAAGGCCAAAATCATGACCCACTCCTGCTTTCTTGTCCAGTAATCCTCTTTTTTTCCTCTTATTTTATATCCCATATTGAATCGAGAAATGATACCCCATTTTCAGAATGCCAATAGCAGCAGTCTGTTTAAAACAAAGTTGCTTTTTTGTTTTTATAAATAAACTATGCATAACATTCATGAAAAAAAGTCAAGCATTCTAGACATTTAGACTGGGTGTATTGATTGATAGTTTATTTCATCACATCTGTGGTTCTGTTAAAGGACAGCTCAATGTGTCCCATCACACACAAAGTCTAGTAAAATAACAATGGCTACCAGGAAGTGGTTTTATATCTCAGATATTATTACATGCTTGATGTGCATCATCTTATTTAGTTCTCATAACAACACTCCTTTGTGGGTAGGTAGTGTTAAAATCCTTGTTTTATAGATGAGGAGACACAGGTTAAGAGAGGTTAAATAACAAGCCCTGATATCTCATGCTCGGTAAGTGGTAGAGTCACAGTATTCGTGCAGTTAGTTCTATTCTAGTTCTATGTATAGTTTCGTCTATCTTAATTCCTAGAATTTGGTAAAGAATGGATGAAGCTGTGGAATGGAAGGCAATGTAAATATTTATTTTGCAGTAATATAATGGAATAAGTATAAAGAACTACGTATTTGTTTTTGACAGTTGTATTTTGTAAGGTTTACACATGAAATGGCTTGGCATAGGACTGTTAAATGAATGTGGGAAGGAGTAGGGAATTTGGTGTGTTTAGAAGAGATCAAGGACATAAAATAATCAGATTATTAGGAGAGGGGAAGCAAGAAATAAAAGTGATAGGAGGTATGAGATAGGGATATAATTTCATAGTAGCCACCAATAAACGTAGTCGATTTGAAAGTGCATAGAGCTTCATTATAGTAAACATGTAAGGGTGATCCATATTCTTATGTTATTTCCTCCAGTGTTAGAATGCCAGCAGAACAAATTTTTCTCTTTCTTGTCCATGTTTCTAGGACCTCAGGGTCAGAAACTGATAATGAAAGGAGTCCCTGCCTGTTGTATGCTGTCTCATATCTTGGCGTAGTCTGTCCAGTTTTTGTCTGAAGAACAATTAGGAAAAATAGCAAACCTTAAACTTTTATCAGTGAACTAACTTCAGGCTCTTGTTACTTCTTTCTCTTTATGCAGTTCCTCTTTGCCTTCCCAGTTCCTCTGCTCTGGCCTGAAGTAATCAATGGGATCGAAATCAAACCACATACCCCAAAGAGCAAAGTTTAGGAAATGCTTTTTAAGAGCAACTGTTATGTTTTTAAATTTGCTTGTGCATTTTAAACAGAGTATCACGACACTAAAATGCTTTTAAAATGTTTTACCAAGATGTGATAGTTAGTTATGATAGGTGTTTGGGTAATACAATATTTCAGAACTAAATGTGGTTGTTAAATAGTTGGTCATAGTTCTTATTCTTTACTTTTGGAACAAAAATTTTACTTCCGGTATTCTGAATTTCAGACATGGCTTGCATGAGATTAACAATTGTCTTCGTTCTTCCTTAAATTGATTTTGTGAGGGAGTGAAAAATAGCACAATTTTATTATCATTGATTTTTATCATACCTCTGCAGATAAGGTCTTCATTTTAACCACTAGCCCTTTTGTGACAGGGAAATATTTTTACCATGATTACCTGCTTTGTTCTAGCATCTAGAGTTATAAAGCTGAATGAGGCATATTTCAAGATACATACCTTCTAGTGAAGGGAGACAGGCATATAAAATGAGTATCTACAATGGTGGTAGAGCTTAGGTGGGATGTAGGTGATTTAAAATTTAGCCAGAGGATATAGCATATCCAAATCATGAAAGGATGAGGGATTTGGAGAACTAAACACATACTTGTGAAGTAACACCCTAGAGTTAGAAAGTAACGGTGTTTGGTGATTGATTAGCTATAGGAGATGAGGGAGGAGAAAGAGCCGTATTTCTAGCTTGGGTGACTAGGAGGATGGAGCCATACAGAGAGGTAGATAATATAGGAAGAGGAACAAGTTTGGGATGGGAAATAAGTATGTTTGAAATGCTTTAGGGACATCTGTGGGGAGAATGATGTCCAACTGGTTTCAAGTAAGTGAAAACACTGGTTTAAACAAATTGATAGGCAGAAAGGTATTACGTATTTTTTTATTCTCGTGTCATTAGTGTGTGGCATTCCATCAGGTTTATTGCCTCAGTTGAAAAGTGGCTACTGCTGCAGGAGGCGTCATGTTTAAGCAAGAGGAAGTGCTGCATCTCTCTTCTATTTTCAGGAAAGCAAAAGCTTCCCCAGCTTCCTCTCATGCCTTGATGGCTGCCCCCACCTCACCATTTCTGCTTATCAGCCAGATTGTTTCACATGGCTACCTCTAGCTGCAAGAAGGGCTGAGAAAGTGAGTATTTATCTGGACATGATGCTGCTTTGAACAGAATTGGGATTATGTTAGCAAGGAAGCTGAAGGCAACTAATAGTTGTTATGCAAATGAATAGCTAATTAAGTAGTGACCCAACAAAGAAGCCTGCTATTATTGCCTCTGTCACTTCAAAATTAAAAAAAAAAAACGAGCTGAATTTTCAGATAATCGTGTTGTTCAATTATAAATTTTGGGATGCATGCCTATTAAAAATAATTGGGGCTTTAGACTTCATCAAAGTTGTAGGGGAAGGAGACTGAGGAGTGTGGATGCTAGGATTCAAGGGGCCAGTAGGCAGTGAGATATTTAGGAAGAAGAATTGTCAAAATTTAGTGATTGATAGGGCCGACAAAGAAAACAGAGGGAAGAGTCGGATGACTTTCAGGCTTTTGACTTGGGTAATGAATGTTAACCCGTAAGCAACACAATATTTGCTACAGAAATGGCTATATGGCTTTTATGCCTTCTAACACTTTTTGGTAAACTTCCAAAAGTAAGAGAATAATGCATTTTAAAATTTCATGCTCTCTTAAGAATACTAATTATGTAAATTAAATAAATTTAACCTAACTCATCAGATGAAGTCTCTGAGTTCTGTATGTATTGGTTTTTTAACAATTAAATCCACATAGTATTTCAAGAACTAGTTAGTTGTGTGAAATACTCTAGGTCGAAAGTATTTGTAAGCTGGGTACTGTTAAGATGGCAGAAAAGTTGTTATTGGTTTGTGGACTTACAGTGTCCTCTGGTGAGTGCCCATGATCCTTATGGTACTGATTCCATCCTACTTGTGGCTATAAGAGAATATGGATATAGATTTCTTCCTCCTAAGTAAAGTGATTCTTCATTAGAAATTCTTTGTCACGTTGGAATAAGAAAACTCCTTGGAAACAAAGCCTTTGAAAAGAGACTCAGAAGACCTAGAGGAGGAGAGTGGTTAAGAATTTAACCTGGCATCTGATGACCACTTACTCTGCCTCTTATCAGCTGTTGATCTTGGTCTAAGAACTTCTTTGAGCCTCAGTTAACTTGTTTTTGAAACAGAGACAATAATACCTACTGTACAAGCTTGTTATGAGATTTAAATTAGGGCCGGCTCCGTGGCTTAGCGGTTAAGTGCGCGCGCTCTGATGCTGGCGGCCCGGGTTCGGATCCCGGGCACGCCCCAAGGCACCACTTCTCCGTCCAACCCGAGGCCGAGTCCCACGTATAGCAACTAGAAGGAGGCGAACCTATGACATACAACTATCTGCTGGGGCTTTGGGGGGAAAAAAATGAGTAAATAAAATCTTTAAATTATACTGAATGTACAAGCAATGCAGAGTTTAATATTCATTATGTTACTGTGGTAAGAATCTTTAACCTCTGGGTCTCAATTTCTTTATGAACTAGACTGCTTTTCTATATGTTTAACCTTCATATCATAAAAAGAGATTTTCTATGCTGTTTATAAGATATCTTTTTGTTTGTTTGTTTTATATGTGTTGCCTTATTTCTCAGAACTCAGGAGATATTTTCTTCTTTCCTTTGAGGGCCTGGTTTTCTGTGAGCCTAGTTCTTAATTTTGAAAAGGCTTCAAAGGATTTCAGAGGTCAACCCAGTCAAACCTGGTTATTGCTTATAGGAGGTGAATCAGTCCCATAGAAGCTTAAGTTCTAGCCCAAGACCACTGACATCCTAGAGGCAGAGTAGGGATGAGGAGCTAGGTGTGTTGTGAGGAAATGGTTCACCAAACCTTTTCTCCTTCTGTAGATAAATGACGTTTAATTTGAAACATAAATGTGGAATGTCAGCAATATTACCAGCCAACATGGGGCATGGCAAAGTGGTCTCTGATTTGTGAACTGCCCTGATTTGTGAGTGAATACCTGGCAGGAAGGTGTGGTGCATTCTTATAACTGAGTGTGTCCCTTGATTGGTTGGGTCCCCTGGAAGCTATGCCCGTGAGATTCTTATAAGATGATATTGGTTCCTCTGTGGAGCTTGGGGTTTCTAAGCCAGCGCAACTTCCATACCCTTCTGTGAGTTCTTGCCCCCTTGTACCTGAGCAGTTACATGGTGCTGGTAGGAGGGAGAGGTGTAAAGACGTAACTCTTGAGTTGCATATTCTGCTGACATGTCTGGCCTGATAATACACTGATAGCCTTTCCTGTCCTAGATTCTTCAGAGAAAACAGATTACAGGTGTGGCCTTCTTAGGTTTTGTGAGTCCATCTAGTTGAATGAGTCATCCTGAGTTCTTTTCATCTGATTGATTAGCCTTGACTTGAGATCAGAGACCAGCGAACAATCATACAGAACAGATTTTCATCCTCTTTGTGGGAAAGATATTTTCCTGGAAGTATTCCTTAAACAATTTCTGGCTTATTTCCCTTCTTATGAGGAAGAGGTAAGATTTTGTTGCCACTTTTCTACCTCCACAAGTTCTTCCCCACCTCCTCCCAGTCTCATTTAGTACTCTCTGGAATCTAGATTATGTTTTAGGTGTGATAGTAGGCAGAAGGTATAGAGATACTCTTTATTTTTTTTTTCAGGAGTTTACAATTGAAGGTATTGAAAAAAGTTCAGCTAGTCTTTTATAGTTCTAGCTTTGTACATTTTCACAAACTAGTCTTATTGTCTCTTCTTTATTTTTTCTCTCCCCTGAAGAATATTGAACACAATGGGGAGAAAAAAACCAGACCAGGGGTTCTTAAGCATTTGAGGAAGTCTTCGTCTGTATCCACATTTCTGTTTTGTTGTTTTTACCTACTGAGGTATTTTAAGGTAGTGATGGTAGGTAAATGTATGTAGTACTAGGCGCAATGTAAGCATTTTCTGGATATTTAAAAATTGAGTCTGTTGTCTAAACTGTAGTAGGAGTTAAGTGACCAGACATTCCATTTCAGTTGCGTTTTTCTGTTTTTCAGTATCCTGTGTCTTGAAAAAGTTCAAAGCTCTTTGTTTGATGTTAACTTTGTAAGAATGCTTGTGTGAAAATAATTTGACTGAACAGACTCTGGACAACAATTATGAACATTTCTCTTATTTAAAATTTCTTTTACATTTGATAACTTTTATGGTGGCCTCCATAATATTATAATGCTAAATATTTAAATAAACCTGTCATTTGTAATGCCTAAAATCTGTTCTAGGAATTATGGCTTTATAATACACAGGGGATGTAGGCAAGAAAAAATTAGAGTAATTGAAACGTAAATGACCTGTTTCATGAAATATAGATGTTCTAGGTACAGCTTTCAACACTGACAACATCAAATTAAGGTATGTCTTCATACATGGTTGACCTAATACAGAATGTGGAACATACAATGGCTTCCTGAGTATTTTGCCAACTCTTGTTGGAAATACAGACCAATTCTGACCATCCTACCTATTACTGCAACCTGGGCCACCACCTTCTCCCTTCCCTCAAAACTCCTGTGTCTCCCCTCACCCTAGCTGGACTTTTTTTTTTCACAGCACTTATCACCTTCTACATTAGCACTTAATTCTAAATTCTACCGGAATTTAAACTCGTGAGGGCAAGGATCTTTGTGTACTGAAGTATTTTAGTAAGTTTTGTTCCATTGTTGGTAAAGGGCTAACTTTTAGTATTAACCATGTCTAGTAGAGAGGTTAGTAAAACTTTTCTTCCTCGTTCTCCCCTCTCCCTCTCTTTTTCCCTTTCCTTTCTCCCCACAGTTCTGTTGTCTATTGCAGAATGAATCTTACAGTCAGTAAGAAAAAGAAACCAAAAAAACAAACAACAACCCTACCATTTAACTTGGCTTAGAGATAAACATAGGCTTTAAATTACATTTCTTCCTGGTCTCCTGAAGGAGAATCTGGCTTTCTTCTTGGTTTGTATTTTCTTCAGTAACTAATGCATCACTAATGGAGAGAGTTCATTTATAGCATGTAGATCCTTTGTGGTTGAGGGAATCTTGGGTTGCTTTGATATTAGAGAACTGGGAAGAGATCAGAAAGTTGACATTTTGTTTTAAATGTAATTCTGTCTATAGATAGCTTTATAAACTTGTTTTAGAAAATAACAACAAATACACAGTTTAGTTTGTTTCTTTCCCAGATTTATCTGTGAATTATATTAGGATTTAGGATTGTGAGAAAATGTGAAAACATCTTTTGCAGTAACATTTTAGTTCACATTATAGAATTGACTTTTAGTGTCTAATTGTCATCAACCATGTCAGAAAGCTAAAACACAAGCTCGTTTTTTCTTAATTTAAAATATACATAATAACTCTGATTTCTTCTCAGCCACTACTTGGTGAACATTAGCTAGTACTGACAAAATTTACGGCCAGTGTTTTTTCTTGCTTCCATTGCTCTGGGCAAGAGGGTTCATTTCTAGGACCACTTTCCTATTTCTATGCCTTCATTGTTCTCTTTCTTCGTTTTGTCTGTTTTTTTTTTTTTAATACTTCCCATTGCTATTTTTATAATCTCATGGTAAGTCATAGAGAGTTTTTTTTTTTACTTAGAACCTAAATTTTTTAATCTTTCAGTACTATACTATTAAACCTTCTGTGCCCTTTTAAGCTGTGTAAGCAGTTATACTTAGCTGATATTTATAAGTATTAATTCTGTGCATAAACATCTTTAGAGATTTAATAGGATTGGTGCTCTCTTATTTTTAAATTATAGTTTTTTTTCTTTTTTTTACAATAAACCAAAATCTGTGTTCAGACTTGTTGTCAAGCTGTCTAATACTTACACCATCTCTGCAGTGTGTAGTAGTAGTGTGTAATAGCCTCTTTTTACAGATGAGGACGTGCTCATGGTTATGTGGGTATCGTGTGAAAGAGCTGAGTTTTTAAACAGAAAGAGTAGAATCTAATCTTTTGTTCTTTGCATTCTACCTCCACTGTCTTCTAAGTGTCTGAAGATGGCAGAGAAATACTGAAATTTTAATACTCTCACTTTTCTGATCAAATTTTCTTATTATATATGGTGCCACATAAGATGATATGTTTGAATGCCTTAGAAAGAAAATTTCCTTCTCATGGAGTGGTTATATAAAGTTTTAGTGGAGAATGCGTAAATAATGTTTTTCATTTGGTCTGTTAATTTATTTGATTTTTCTTTTTTTTTTTTTTTTATCTTTATTTAACCTATAAGCTTTCCGTTCTGTCCTGGGATCAGTAGAATTTTGGATGGTCTTGGGAGTTACTTCAGGGTCAACAAAGTATTGCCTGTTGGCCCTTTTTTTGTGTGTGCGTAATAAAGTTTTATTGGAAACAATAATACCCATTCACCTATGTATTCTCCCTGGCTGCTTTGCACTATAACAGCATAGTTGAGTAGTTGTGACAGAGACCACGGGGCCTGCAAAACCAAAAGTATTTACTTTTTGGCTGTAGTTTGCCAACCTGTAGACCATTGCATAGCAATAGCTGAAAAGTAAGATGGAACAGTTGTAGTATTCATATAGTCTCAGTGGGTGCCTTATTATAATATTATAATAATATTATATAATATTATTATAATATTATAGAGAGTAGTGTTTTGTATTGAAGTAAATAGGCTGAATTACTTAAGGAAGGTGGTCTTCTTTATTTTCATGACCCTGGAGAGAGAGAGTGTGTCCCAATCCCTGTGTTTGTGTGTCCTGAGTGGATCAGACAGACAACCCAGCTTGAATTCCTGATTCAAATGTTCCATTTTAAATTTGGTAAAAAAGTTAAATTGAAAGCAATTTGGCAAATCAGATGACAATTTGGCATTTTTTAGAATGATGAATATGTCATTTATTTTATTATACTTAGAATGAATTATGTAAAATACAGGACAGCCCTGATTTCTTAAAGGAGTGTATTTCTGACAGCCATTTTGATAGAAACATGGTAGTTGTGAGCAATTTGTTTTAACTTAGTGAAGGCAAAGTATTTGCTGGTACTGTCTAGATTATACCAATTTTAAAAATATGGAGTCAAAGCAACCAGTTTTTAAGTTTTTTCATGTGAAAATCTGTAAGGAAATACTGTTAGTAAAGACACACAAGAGTGACTCTTTTGAAGCCTTCAGTAGTAGATGGAAATATAACATTCTAAAATTCTGAACCTAACCCACGTAATTTAATGTAAATATATTTTTTCTCCTTCTCTCCAAAGTACTTCAGAATGACAATTTTCATTTTAGTAATTATCTACTGGCATGTTCTTAATTAAAAAACAAAAAAGCACCCGGGGCTGGCCTGGTGGCGTAGTGGTTAAGTTTGCACGCTCTACTTGGGTGGCCCGGGGTTCGCAGGTTCGGATCCCTGGTGAGGACGTATGCACTGCTTATCAAGCCATGCTGTGGCGGCGTCCCATATAGAGTAGAGGAGGATGGGCACGGATGTTAGCCCAGGGCCGATCTTCCTCAGCAAAAAGCAAAAAACAAACAAACAAAACAACAAAAAAGCATTAAGAAGCTTATCCTTTCCCATTACAAAGTGAACATTGGAGACTTAGTTTTGAAATGTGATTGAGAGGCCCTCTGCTTCGGAGAGGGAGTCAGGTGTGTTCATTGTCACTCTGTGGTCACACTGGTCAGGTGTGTTCATCGTCACTGTTTGTCACACTGGTCGGGTGTGTTCATGGTCACTCTTTATTACACTGGTCCGGTGTGTTCATCGTCACTGTGTGGTCACACCAGTCAGGTGTGTTCATCGTCACTCTGGTCACACTGGTCAGGTGTGTTCATCATCACTCTGTGGTCACACCGGTCAGGCGTGTTCATCGTCACTCTGTGGTCACACTGGTCAAGCGTGTTCATCGTCACTCTGTGGTCACACTGGTCAGGCGTGTTCGTCGTCACTCTGTTGTCACACCGGTCAGGTGTGTTCGTTGTCACTCTGGTCACACCGGTCAGGTGTGGTCGTCGTCACTCTGTTGTCACACCGGTCAGGTGTGGTCGTCGTCACTCTGTTGTCACACCAGTCAGGTGTGTTCGTCGTCACTCTGTGGTCACACCAGTCAGGTGTGTTCATCGTCACTCTTGGTTGTCACACTGGTCATGTGTGTTCATTGTCACTCTGTGGGGTCACACTAGACAGAACAACTACCACATTCCAAATATGTTGTAATTTAAAAGTTTTATCAGCGCTTAAATTTTTTTGAGTAGTAATGGTATTATATTAACTCACAAAAGACATAGTATCACTGGACTCTACAGTCATAGTAACACAAGCACTGCAGAATATGAGTGGGCAGTTTGTGCACAGCCAAGGGGAGAAGTGGGCACTGACATCCAGACCACGCTCTGTCAGCCAAGCCATTTCCCTGGTATGAGACTGCGTCTTCTCAGAGGAAAGGGCTCCCTTTTACTTAATATGTATTATTTAAAAATGATTGCATTTGAATCCTATGCCAGGCACTGTTTAGCACTTTATAAATATTAAGTTATTTGACTCTCCTAACCCTTTATTTTACAGATGAGAAAACTGAGGCCCTGAAAAGTTAAGTAACTCGTCTTAGATCATCTAGCATACTCAGTTTCAGAGCCTGGGAGTCAAGTCCGAGCTGTGTGGCTCCACAGTTCAGGCTCTTAACCCCCTGTACCATAATATCGCTTCTCTTTTTTTCTAAGTTGTCTTTTTTTCTAAAGCCACAGAGGCTACTGGTGGCCCTGGTAGCACACTTGAATGCCACGTTGGAAGGAATTGGACAGGGCACACATACAACCCCATATCGTATCTCACTATAATCACTTCTTTGCTGAGTGATAGATCCAGGTTTTGTTTGAATATTTCCATTGATTTGTGTGACAGTTTTCCACTATATTGAACAGAAAAAATACCTTTCTATAACTTCTACCTATTACTTACAATTTTGTCACACATAGCTGAGTCTCATTTGGTCTTGATGTGTCTCTTTATCAAAATGTAGGTATCAGCAATGCTCCTTTGTGCTTTTTTTATGGTAACTTCTCTGTTTTGTGGTCTTTCTGGGTCTCTCTCCATCTAAAATGTCCTCATTATTATTGTCCTTTTCTAAATCATTTTTGGATAGAAGGATTGAGTTGTATCTTTTGTTTCTTATTGTTAATCTTAAAATAAAATTAATAAAATTTTTAATTTACTAGATATAGTATGTGTCCCACCCTAGTTCTGAGAACCACTCACTTTACAATGCTAATATTTGAAAGAATTCATCTCCCTGTGTGCCCCCCCCCCGCCCAATAGATTAATAATTAGAATCCGGCGAGTAAAATTCCGCGTCCTGCCGTTTCCTGCCACATAGTCTAGTGGTTCTCAACCCCCATTGGAGTCACCTGGGGGCGCTTTTAAATGCAACTGATGTGTAGATTCTACCCTAGACCAATTAAATCTTAGCGAGGGACCCATTATCACAGGTGAGAAGCTGGAAAGGTGTTTCGGTAGGACAGAGTTAATCAAAGACCCAGCATCCCTGGCGGAGCTGTTTTCATTTCTGCTGGGAATGTATTTTTCGGCAGAATGATTTTTGCCTTGCCCTCGCCTAGTTAGCTATTGAAATTCTTGGTATCTTGAATCAAATATTCAACCCTTGGGAAGAGTGAGAAACCTAATAAGATCTAGGAATTACGTCAGTTTTTCCTTCTAATTTGTTCAGTGCCAAAGTTACCTACCTGTGTGGTCTTAGGCATATTTGGATTAAGCAAAGTTTGATTGTGTTTTTATCCTATTATTTCTTAGATCCTTATGTTATTCCTACTGCCTCCTGTCACCCTTCTGCTTGTTTCTTCTTCCCAAACTACTTTAAAAAAAAAAGGCTTAGCTGCTGTCAGCTTTGTGTTAAGAAGAAAACAATGTCAGATGTGTCATGTTCCTTAGGCCTCCTAAATTATAAGTTGCACCATTAATTTGGTAACAGTTTTTTGGAAGAGAAAAAGAAATTAGTTACACTTTGTTGATGGACTCCCTCTTTTTTTAAAGTAACTGACAATAATGTGTATTTATCCTTATGTTTTTATATCATCTTTCTAGTATCACAACTAAAGTTCAAGTCTAAGCCTTTTCTCATGTTCAAATTCTTTGTCACTGAGAGTCAGTGAAACTTTGGATGGGTAGAGATATTAGTGCCTGAAAAATAAATTTGACTTTTGATAACACTTGAAACTGCCCAAACCTAACTTTAGTTTTAAAAACTCCGTGGCGTAGTATAGAGTTTATGGTTTTTATTGTCTTTTATTGCGTTGCTTACTCTCTGACAGGCAGATTTCAGGGTCCTTGATAGCTTTTTGTCTTATTCTTGTACAATAGTTTTTTTTGTATAAATCTAATATAAAATTCAACCACATGTGATGCTATCAATAAAACTAACTCAACTGAAGTAATAATAGGATGATTAGACACCAGTGCGTGTTTAAATTGTTCTTTGTGTGGGTTTGCAGTCTTGAGTATATCTTATTTTTATAAAATTGGAATCATAATATACAACTTTCAAAGCCATTTTTCCTTAGTCACTTAAATAACATAGGGAAGTGAAAATCATAACCAGTGATGGCAAAGCTGTGTTGGGTCTGACTGCTCTGCTTTTGAGTTTCATCTTGGGGTCACTGTTTTTAAGATATCCCTTGTGTTACAGCTCCTTCTCCTTTTCCACTCACCCCATCTTCTGGCTGTCTAAAATATTATCTGTGTATGATTCCATGGGAAATGAGAATGGGGGGAGGAGAGCACAGGATATAATGCTTTAGAGGCTTTGATGAATGTGCAGTATGTTATTAGAGATTGCCATGTAGAAGGAGGCAGCTAATAGTCTTTTGTGAAATGGATCAAATTCAGTTCAAACTCTTTGATTTACAAATACATTCCTTTTTTAATTGTTCCTGTTGGAGGTAATCACTCTTTGTTTATTGTGGTTTCAATCATGTGCTAAGCAATTTGCTTTAGACTTTATGTGTGACTTTTCTTTTGCCCAGAAATTCATTTAATAAAAATCTTTCTAAGCAGATTAATTATGGTAGGATTGTTATGTTTTTCTCTTAATTCTTGGGATGATTTTTCCAAATTTAAAAAATTCGCTTGCAGGGCTGGCCTGTAGGCGTAGTGGTTAAGTTCACATGCTCCGCTTTGGCAGCCTGGGGTTCGCAGGTTCTGATCCCCGGTGTGGACTGACTTACACGCTGCTTATCAAGCCATGCTGTGGCAGGCGTCCCGTATTAAACAGAGGAAGGTGGGCACAAATGTTAGCTTAGGGCCAGTCTTCCTCAGCAAAAAAGAGGAGGATTGGCAACAGATGTTAGCTCAGGGCTAATATTCCTCACAAAAAAAGAAATTCACTTGTAACTTCTGTTTCTTAAAGATACCAGGTACATTTTCTTGAATTTGTTACTAGCCACTAGGTTCGAGATTAGATTATGTTGCTGCTTTAAATTATAAGCAAATTTTCGTTTTGTTGGTATCTTTTCCTAAGGAAAGGGCCCATAATCCATTAGCTTTTCAAAGAGATCTATAAACCAAATAAATTTACTTCTAGAGACTGCAGGGTAGTAATTTTGAAGATCAATCAAAATACACTATTGTACTGTTTATAGGATTTTTGCATCTTAAAGAAAAATCCTCTTAATTATGTGTAGGTGGTAGATTTTAGATGTCTCCTGAGTCAGCGATGTCTGTTTCTATACTGAAAGCCTATTCTAAAATTAATACTTCATTTATTTTAGGTAAAATGTTCTGAAATATAGATTCTAAAAGCAAAGCTTTTTGTTTGGAGACAAAACCAAAGCCTATAGACATTTATTTCATCACAAGAAGTAAAGCAAGTAGGTTTAGTTTATGCAGTACACAAAGTAATTGATAGTTTTATGCTAATTTTATAACATGATTGATCACATGCTCTTGAGTTTTTTCAATGGCAAAATATCAACCTTTATTGACCACTTTCTGGAAGTGGTGCTAAAATTATTGGTATAACCAGGCTCTCCTAAACATTTTTAAAATAAAAATCTGTTGAGTTCTTCCTTACCAGTGTGATTTATTTGTGCTGTAATTCAGTTTCTACTGTTTTATTTTCAAATATGTATGTACCTATTCCTACTACGCATATAGATATTATAACATTTTATCAGCATATATGTCTTAAGAACTGTATGTTCAAGGCACTGTTCTTAGTTCTGTGGTATGACAGCAAGATAAATAAATCAGTCCCTGGTTTTGAGAAGTCTGATGGGGGAGGGGCATAAGAGAATAAGGCACTACACACTTGTTCTAAGGGAGGCTCATATTTCTCTCTTCATATAATGGGGTGAATAATCAAGGGAGGAAGCTGATTTGGGCTGAACCTTGAAAGAAGAGGTAGGCTAGGTTTGTGGGCAGAGAACCATAGTAGAAGGACATTTCTGGCAGAAGAATGAGCAATATCGTGGCAGCCAAAGAGTGCAGAGAACAGAGAGGCAGGGTGATGTGCTGTGATGCGAGTGGAGGATGTTGAGCAAGTGCGATTACAAGGCAGTTGTAAAAGATACACATGATTTTGTTTTTTGGACAACTTGAATTACGTTAGTACAAACAGTTTTAATATACATTCTGTCAGATTATCTTAAATATGCCTTAGATTTTTGTAATTCTTTTGTAGAATAATTATATCTTTTAAAATTCAGATATTCATTTTATAAGCTGAAAACTTGTGTGGTATGCTTTATAAATGCACTGCACAGTGGCCAGGGCATAGGTAAATGAGTTGACTAGGAAAACATCTAATACAGAAACCAAAATATGGCCCTGCATATATGCTTTTTAAGAAATTCCTTGGTTTTTCAGATTGTATCCTGTGTGCAAATGGACATACCTGTTGACAAACCATTTTCCACAGATTTATTTATTCTTTAGATCCTAGAGGCACATATTTAACCACTTTAATATTTATTAAATCACTATTGTCACCTTTTCCC
Source organism: Ceratotherium simum simum (assembly GCF_057802395.1). Classification (NCBI taxonomy): domain Eukaryota; kingdom Metazoa; phylum Chordata; class Mammalia; order Perissodactyla; family Rhinocerotidae; genus Ceratotherium; species Ceratotherium simum. Next base: position 44,686,789 of record NC_141914.1, read on the forward strand.
TTAAGGAGCTATAGTCTAATAGGAAAAGCTAAATGAATGAATGAAGAAAACAAAAGTAGAGAAAACATAATTAGAGAAAATTGAGATTAGAGACATCTGCGAGTGATGAAAGAAAGACTCACTGACCACAGAAGAGAAGAGAACCAGAGAGAGGAGAAAAAAGAAAGACTAGCAACTGGAATGATTTAATGTAGTATTTTCCAGAGGTAGATGCGTGTGAGTTAGTGTTGTGTATGTACACACCCCAGTAGTGAAAACAAGTATCCAGTGGGATACAGTGCTCTATTAGTCTATTTATGTTCATTTTAGATTAAAAAAATTAAACATTATTAATATATAATATAGGGTTCAAATTTGCACCCTCATTTGGCCCTGATGTCAGAGTCCTGTATAACATGGTACATAATGGTATTCAGAAGAGTGGGAGTTCCACAAAGCCGCAGTGGCACTCCTATCCACTTGTCCATTTCTGGGAATTGCCGTGTATTTAAGCTTATTACCGTTAAGTTTACTTGTGTTTGATTATGTAGATTTATGGATTACATAATCTAGTTTTAACCAAACCCCACAAAACAGACTCATAACTTCAAGATTTCTGCAAGGAAATAGAATATAAGAAACATGAATAAGAAGAGGAAATAACAAAATGGTGGAGCTGATACTTCAGCTACTAGAATGAGCTTTTCACCTGCCATGATCTTATAATTTTAGAAGATGGCTAAAAAAATTAGAGATTATCCAGCAAGATAGTTGACATATAGGCATACGTTCGTTATTGTTACTGGTGAGCCTTGCTCTAAGAGTAAATTGTACCTTGAGATATTAGTTAATAGTGATATAAAACCATCATGATTAAGAAGACATATAAAAGTCAAGGATTTAGAATGTTGCAAACAAGATTGTAGCACTGTAAATAATTAAATTATTTTTCTTTGTTTTTTACTTTGGTTTTATGTGTTTTAAAATCTACATAATTCAGTAGCAAATGTTAATTATTTGTAAATAAATAGAGTGAAAGTATGCCAGAACTTTGTTAAGGGTGCTCTGGCCAATTTTTGGATAACAAATAGCCCTATGTAGCTTATAGCTCAAAAATTCCTGAGGACTTTATAGTAAAATAATTGATGTTCGTAACAAATGATCCTGAGGTGAACAGAACCTAGCAGTCATCTAGTTGTTCTTTGGACTCAGTCACGATGTCTATAGAATGTTTCCCCAATAGGTGATAGAAAGGATCCGCCAACCAGCTTACAAGTGACTTGTGCCAAAAAGCTTTGGGACTCAGTCCCGTGTCTTGAAGCACCAGAGGCTAGTGGGATATTGTTTGTTGATGTAACCATCTATAATTTCAGTGTGTGGCACATTTAATAAATGTCTCCTTATAACTTAACTACCTGAAAGTTATATCGTAGCACTAAGCTGTTTAGTATGGCCGTGGAATTGGCCATCAGTGCCAATCAGAGTTCCAGTCAATTAAAGGTAATAAAATCAGAGGGGAGCAAACTTGAAGGGATTAAATTCTTTCTGCAGTTATTCAGTGTATTTGCTTAGTTACCTTTTCAGTGTTCACTGACTTAATTCACTTGTTTGGTGTGTGAGGTGAAGCTCCTCCCTTCCTTTCTGTGTCATCAGTGTGTACTGTCACAGAAGATTGTGCTCTGTTCTAGCACGTGGTGGAACCTGCACTGGTCATGGTTCTACCTGAGGGTCACCCCTCTGACAGAGTGTGTGAAAAACAACCTGTGTATTTACACAAAAGTTTCATGGAAAATAGTGTGCTGTGACTTTGCAATGGAGAAGACTGGGTAAACTGTAAAATGTAAACTCTGGAGGTTAAAGTTTAATAAGTTTTGGGGCCAGCCCGGTGGCGCAAGCGGTTAAGTGCGTGTGCTCCGCTGCGGCAGCCGGGGGTTCGCCGGTTCGGATCCCGGGCGTGCACCGACAAACCGCTTGTCAAGCCATACTGTGGTGGCGTCCCAGATAAAGTAGAGGAAGATGGGCACGGATGGTTGCCCAGGGCCAGTCTTCCTCAGCAAAAAGAGGAGGATTGGCAGATGTTAGCTCAGGGCTAATCTTCCTCACACACACAAAAAAAGTTTAATAAGTTTTGATTGAAATTGTTTCAAAACCAGTCATGTATTTCTCTTTATTATTAAACAGAATATATAGAATATAAATTTATACCATTGTTTATGGCTCATGATCATAGATTGTGAACATACTATTCTGGGCCTTATTGCAGTGATATTTGCACTGAGTTGAGTTGAATACGGTGCGTACACCTTATGTGCAAATTCATCTCTTCGAGTCTCATTTTGCTCTTTGTGTCAACCTTTTAGGAATGTTGTAAAGATTCAGTGCCTGCCACATATTGTACACTCAAGTTGCTGCTGTTGTTTATGATAACAGTTACTTAGGGGGAGAAAGATGTTCGCTGGTGGGGACCTTAAAGACAAATGAAAAGCATTTCATACATGTAAAATTTGGTATGGGAAATCTTTTAAACTGAACTTGTTTTAGGGCACACTGAATATTTTACTTTCCTTTTTCTCAGCATCAGCAACTTGTGATTGGTGGTACCGGATACTCAGTTGCACATCCCTACATCAATGCACTGCCAATGGTAAGAATTCCTCCCACTCCGAATCTCAGAGTGTTTTAATTGTTCTTTTTATATTCTCTTATTTTTAAGAAACCATTAAGACTTTTGAAAGTTTATCATAATTTGACAAAATACATGTGTTCCCAAGGTGTAAAGAAATTCAAAAAAAAATGTAATTTAAGATACTTAAAATTTTTGATTATTTAGTCAAAAAAAGGCAAACTCTTACTTGGAAGATTTCCATTTAGATTTTATAACCTTTTGGCTATGGCTATCAGGATGAAAAGTATTATTATATAGTGATGGTCTTGTATTTTAAAAAGTTGACTGTATTTTGTGAATAGAATTTTCTTGTTAAACTTCAGTTATAGCAGCATTAATAGCTTTTGTGTTTTTGTCCATCATCTTACTAAAATAGTCTGTTTTTGCATATTGCATTTATCCTAATATTTATAGTTAATGGGCATTGAAAATGGCTAAAATTCTGCCTGTTTTTAGTTAGTGAATAGTTTTCAGGAGAGCCATTCTTACCTATTTAAACAGAGAAGCCTTTCTCTGTGGAGTAAATCTGTCAACTGTGTTCTGCAGTGGAAAGACCACTGCACTCTGTAGAGTTGGCGTTTGCTCTTTCCTGAATATGTCTTGGATTACTTTTGACAAGTACTCTTGTAAAATTAGATGATAGAACTGGACTAAATTTCTAAAGTCTATTCTAATTGTAGGCTAAGTGATCTCGTCACTGTCAAGAAGGATCATTCTGATTCTAATTTACAAAAAGTAGTTCCTTACCTAAATGGTATTGCTATGTATTTTGGGTATCAATAAATAGCAGAGAATGAATTTTTACTTTTTGGGTTTTTTTTAAATTAATGACTTAACAAAAATACCTTTTATTTCAAAATATTTTCTATAGTGCATTATCAAAAACCTTAATTATTTTTACTTCATCAAATTTTTATTTTAAACATTAAATCAGGTAGCTATAGAAACAGATGAAGGTTTATAGTATTTGGTGGGAAATGATAGACACATCAGTCTGAGATAAAAAATACTGCAAATTAACTAGACCCGGGATAAGTGGATAAATTATCTGTGAAAATATTCCTAGGAAATGATTTATTTTAAAGATGGACTTGCCAGTATGTTGATAAGGGGAAGATTTACTCTAACTCTCTTCTAAATTCTTATTGGGGAAGAAAAATGACCTCACCATCGCCCCCACCCCCCACCCCTCCCTTTTCCCTCTCTTTTGTCCTTCTCGGTGTCTCTCTCAGCAGTTAATGGAGAATGTTGGGGGAAAATAGGAATTTTTTTCTGGGCTTTACCTAGCACAGAGGATGACATGATTCTTCATTAATTGATGAAATACTTGCTGGGTTCTGTAGGGTGCTTGGGTGATTCATTAACCGTCCTTAGATCTCCTATTTCCTCTGGAGCGCTACAGAGTTTCTCATGTGAGAAGCAGCTCCATGGTAAATTAGCTTCGGCATTTGGAGTATCTGCCCTTGGCTTTTCGTTTGAAGTTTTGAAACCCGTTAGTTTTCTTGGTTGTTGGAGTCTTACCTGTTTGTGGCGTCTCCCCTGAGAGTCAGCTGCAGAGGCCTGTTGGGCGTCTGAGTTGCAAGTGCTGTCTACTGGCTCTCTCTTCTAAGTGCCTGTCCTCAGTGAATGTGTAGGTGCCACCCACGCAGATTGTCTGTTGTTTTGTTTTGTTTGTGGAACAGCTCGTAGACTGTACGGTAAATCAGATTCTCTCAAATGCATTTGCCAATTTTGTTGAAAATCCCTGAAATCATTTTTAAGTCATGATCACAGACATTTATGTTCATTTATGGTTGTTAGTTATATATATGTGTTAGTGTTGGAAATGAAGAAGGCCAAGATTACAACCAACTTGCTTGTAGTCTAGCAGAGGATGCTGAAGCCATTTCTACATGTTTGCATGATGCGCTAGTAAATTTATAGGTATTGGTTCAAACTGGTGGTTTTGCCATGAACCTGAGAAATGCCATAGCATTCCTAGTTAAACCTGTGCTATGTAGTATCTCATATTTTTTTCTCTGAAAATGCCATAAAGGAATGCTTTGTGGGAATGTATACAGTTACCTCTACCACACCCACCCATCCTCAACTTTGTTCTTGGTATAATAACCATGAGGGATTCATAATATTCTTTTTTGCCTCACCCTTCACTTGCCTAGGTACAACTTATTTTAACTCTAATTGCATCTTAAATCATTGTGATTTACAGCTACTTTCCTAAATAAATGTTTCCTAGTACTTTCTGTAATTGTCTCATTGCATTAATAGACCCCATTAGCCAACAGGTGTATATTATTATTTTAAATTTCTATTGTGAAAAATTTCAAACATACACTTAAGTAGAGAGACTAGCATAATGAATGCTCACCCAGGCTGCAACAGTCACCAGTCGTGTTTCATCTTTACCTGCCTTGTTCCCATGTCTCATCCCACCCCCAACCCTTGATTATTTTGGAGCCGATACATGTATCACTTGATTTCATTCATAAATATTTCAGTATGTATCTATAAAAGATATGGACTATTTAAAAATATATACCACAATACCATTATCACACTTTAAAAATTGACAGTCGTTTTTTTATTTGAAAATATACTTTAAAAAATTGTAGTAAAAAACACATAAAATTTACCCTCTTAACCATTTTTAAGTGTACAGTTAGTATACCTAAGGGTAGCCTTAACTATATTCACATTGTTGTACAACAGATCTCTAGAACTTTTTCAGCTTGCAAAACTGAAGCCCATTGAACAAAAACCTCCCGTTTCTCCCTCTCCCCATCTGCTGACAACCACCGTTATACTTTTTGTTTCTGAGTTTGACTACTTTAGATGCCTTATATAAGTGGTATCATACAGTAGTTGTCTTTTGTGCCTGGCTTATTTAACTTAGCGTAATGTCCTCTAGGTTCATCCATGTTGTAGCATGTGACAGAATTTCCTTCTTTTTAAAGGCTGAATAATATTTTCTGTATTCATCTGTCAATGGACGTTTGGCTTGCTTCCACCTTTGGCTGTTATGAATAATGCTGTGATGAACGTGGGTGTGCAAATATCTCCTCAAGATCAATTCTTTTGGATATGTACCCAGAAGTGACCTTGCTGGATCACATGGTAATTCTAGTTTTAATTTTTGAGGAACCTCCGTACTGTTAGCCAAAGTGGCTGCACCATTTTATATTCCCAACCAAAGTGCACAAGGGTTTTTTGATTTCTCTGTGTTTTTAGCAACACTTGTTATTTTCTGTGTTTTTGGTTGTTTTTTTTTTTTTTTACATAGTGGGCATCCTAATGGATGTGAGGTGATGATGATAATTTCTTAATATCGTCAAATATCCATTTAGTTTGTTTTCCTCATCTGCTCATAAATAATGTTTTTACAGAATCACAATTCAGGGCCGGCCCTGTGGCTTGGTGGTTAAGTGCGCGCACTGCGATGCTGGTGGCCCGGGTTCGGATCCCGGGTGCGCATCGAGGCACCACTTCTCCGTTCATCCTGAGGCCGAGTCCCGCATACAGCAACTAGAAGGATGTGCAGCTACGACATACAACTATCCACTGGGGCTTTGGGGGGAAAAAATAAAATAAATAAAATCTTTAAAAAAAAAAAAAAAAAGAATCACAATTCATACATTACATTTGGTTGCTATGTACATCTTATGCTTCTACCTCTTTATTTATTATATTTTTTCCCTTTTAATTTATTTGTCCTGTAAGGTTTCCTCATTCTGTATTTTGTTAATTTCATCCCTGTAGTAACATACCTCTCTCTCCTTTGTATTTTTTTGTAAACTGGTAGTTATATCTAAAAGCTTAATCTTATGCCCGTTTTGTGTTTCTTTTGCTTTGTTTTGAGGGGGTTAGGGTGGCAGAATATTTCATAAGATGGTGCTAAGAACTTCCATGAAGAGGTGTGTAATATTTAGGTGTTTCTGTTTGTGATATTAGGGGACCAATGATGATCATTGCCTAGATCCTTTATTTCCATAAGAGTGTACAGAATGTTGATATCCTAATTATATCAAGCCTTTATTTATTATCTGTAATATTTCTATAAAGAGAAATTTTCTTCATCAGGCATTTGGCACAGTTTGCACCAGAAAGGCATACTGAATACTTGATTCTTTCCTTTATTTACCGCTTTTCACAAGTACTGAGTTGTTTCCTAGAGTCCTGGAAAAGTGGACCAATGAGAATTTTTTTTTTTTTTCCAGTGTCATTGTGAGCTTGTGGATTTAAATATTTGATATGTTTGTTGCATTGTAGTTTTTATTCTTATGGATGCTCAAATTATCTTGGCCAGAGGAGCCTAAGTTGACTTCTGAGTCTTCTTGACACAACTATAGTAGTCTTTGATAGCTTCCTTGCTTTCTGACGTAACAAGATGTTCCTAAGCTCTTCTTGTACATGTTCGTCCTTAGTCCTCAAATCAGCTGTCTCCAAGAAGTCATGGTTCCTTTTAGTGAAAAGTAGTATTTAGAGCCACAATCTAAGTGCTAAGGGTATTTATTGTTTCTGGGTGGGGGAAGCAATGTATGTCTATGATATTTCTGATACAAATTTATTATTTTATTTTTTTAAATTTAAGTTCTTTGATTTCAATATTTGCATCTTTTCTTATGCTAAAACATCTCTTTTCTTAATGGTATTTACATAAACTTGTTCCCTTTATATATTTATATTATATAATATTATATATATTATTTAATATATAAATATATAAAAATATAAAATATAGAACACAGTATATGAATGAAATATGTAAGGTAAATATGTAAATATAAAATAAATTTAAAATTGTTATACATAATATAATTTTTATATCTATATATATTTATAAATATATATACCAGTATGATTATGTACCACCAGTATGATTATTGACAACTGCTTTTTTTGTTCCATGTCCCCCTGGGTTTACATTCAAAGTATTATGTTTTAAAGTGCTTGAAGTAAATCCACTTGTCTGATTTTCCCACCAACTTGATATATAGTTGGGTCCATTTGTTTCATTTTATTTTTAGTGTTTAAATTTTTTGATTTAGTTTTGTTTTATATACATAAAATTTATATTACTTCAAAATGAGGTACATTCTTACTTTCTTCCTCTCCTTATAGATAACTAGGTTTAACTTGGTTGCTATTTTTAAAGATATAAGCAAACCTATGTATATACTTACCATACTGGAGATCACCTATAGCAGTGTATAGAGTTAGTCCTCATCCTTTTAACAGCTGCGTGGTAGTCCATTACATGCATGTACCATAGCTGGTTCAAGAGGGAGAGTTTTAGGTGGTTCAAGAGGAGAGTTTTAGTTTTACATAAATGTGCATGTAATATTGAAGCAGTTCATCAAATTCCCTTTTGTAGGCATCATGCCGTCTTATATTCCTTACAGCAATGTATGAGGGTGCCTGTTTTCCCACTTGCAAACAGTGTATAGTTAGAACTTTTTGGAGATATATATATTTAATCTAAGTGAGAAATGGTATCTCACTATGGTTCTAATTTGCATCTTTTCATATGTTTTAGAACTATTTGTATGTCTTTTTCTTTGAACTGTTCCAAAGATAGATTTTTATGTTCAAGAAAATCTATCAACTTTGTTGACCAATCCTTCAGTCCTGTTTTCTCCTGTTCTGATTCTGTAGTCATCCCACAACTTCTAAAAATTAGTTTGGTTTAACAACAAGATTTCCCTGCTAAGAAAAGAACTATGCTGACCAGTTGTCTTAGGTTAGATTTTCATGGAATCAGACCGTTGATTGTAACCATTTTATTTGAAAGGTGAGCCCAGAACGTTCCCGTGGCAGGGAGTGGAGAAGTAAGAAAAGGAGGATAAGGAGGCCAGGTTACTGCTGTGGGCCATTGGGGCTCAAATCACGTGGGGACCTCTGGGAGACAGTATAGAACATGCCTCTGAATTGTTCTGCTCAAGGGGCAAGAAAGGTGGGGTAATTTGTCTACCAACTCCCATTCCTTACTGGTGGAGTTATGCTTTGGGAAGAGCAGGGCATCATCAGCACCTCCTCCCTGACCTAACCTGTGGCCAGAGATGGCCCTCAGGTGTTTGCAATAAAAAGGTGCCTAGCTTCTAAGGAAAGTTGAGTGATGAGGGGATGTGGGCTGGGCACTGGCAGCCTCTGTTGCATCAGTGAATATTCCCAGTCTACTGGCAGTTAGGTTTCTCAGAGTAAATTGGTAAATCATTCTTCTCATTCATAAATTGCTCTGGTGCATTTCGTTAACATCTCTTCTCCCAGAACTTGGTTATCCTAAGAGAACTGATATAAGTAAGTTATGGCTTGCTAGACTGAGGATCAGACCGGAAAGAGTTGTGACCCTACCGAGAGGTAGCTCCCGAGAAGTGGTGTGGTGCATGTTGAGGAGCCAGTGAGCTGTACCCACTCACTCTCCACTTCTTAAGCATAATATCTGTAAATTCTGTTCACTGTAGGAAAGTTCATTGTCATCATTTATTATCTATCTTTCACAATCACATGATTTTTGGGTGGTATTATTAAATGTGAAGAATGAATGGCATTGCCATATAGACAGCGTTGTTTCTTTTGATTGAGAATTTATGCCTCTGGAGAACTAATTTTTAAATCAATAGTAAAAGGGTTACATTGAAAAACTTTTAGTCTTCAGAAGTTTTTTTTCCTTAATGACTGGACCTAAAAACAGCTACAGGCCGAATTTCTTCCAGAGGAGTCTATGCCTTTGCATGTATCTGAGCAAGTGTCTTTTTGAAAATGTATGGTTTATCTTTTATTAAAAACAAAACAGACAATAAACTCAAAAAAGCAGAGCACATACACATTGGAGTTGTATTTAACTGATCCCCTGTATCTTTACCATTGGGTGATTGTTATGTGATGTGAAGCTGATAAAAGAACCTGAGAGATTGTAGTATCATTTGAAAGGCAGACAAAGTTTGGCTTCTTACATGGGTTTAATCCTTAAATTACATGTAATAGTAGAACTTGTTAGGCTGAGTTCGTATTGTTATTTAAAAGTTGATCTTCATGCTTCAAATAATTTTGGTGGCTTTTCTACAGGTTCTTAGTCTAGGTCCCCTGTGCAGTCAGAAATAAAAAGTAGCTCTCTTCTTATCTCAAAGAACCCGGAATAGAGTGAGAGCAAGAACTTATACCCACATAGAGAAATAGATGTTTAGTGAAATAATGTTAAAACAAAAGATTTCCTATCACTGATTATTTTCTGGCTTAATTTTTAAGTTTTTCCAACTTTTCAAACTGTCCATGCTGTGTTAAATTCAGTCTTATTAGGTTCTGACACATTTAAGGTTGTGCTACATGATCTAATATTAGCAATATAGCCATAAAGTTTGAAACTATAGGCCATTATATATTTTGTGTGTGTATTAAAGCCATTTGGAGTCTCTTTATGTTTTTTCCACTTTTCCTTCCTTTCATCAATCCATCCATCTTTCCAAGGGATAATATTGCATATTTTTTTGTTATTTATTTTTTTATTTTTTTCTCCAAAGAGAAATTAACATAACATACTAAAGTTTGGTATATAAAAGACAGGAATTTTTAGTTTTAACAGGTACTGTTTGCTTCTTCACATTCTGTCCTTTTTAAGCCAGTTAATTTCAGTCATATTATTTGATTTTTTTCCCCTGGTTCATTGAAACAGAGATCCTTCACAATGCCTATTTTCTCTGCTTCCCTGTAATTACTATCTTCTCCTGTAGGGAGGATCTTTAAAAAAAAATGCTAACGGGCCGGCCCCGTGGCTTAGCGGTTAAGTGTGCGCGCTCTGCTACTGGCGGCCCGGGTTTGGATCCCGGGTGCGCACCGGCACTGCTTCTCCGGCCATGCTGAGGCCATGTCCCACATAGAGCAACTAGAAGGATGTGCAGCTATGACGTACAACTATCTGCTGGGGCTTTGGGGGAAAAATTAAAAAAAAAAAAAAAACGCTAACATTCTTATTTCACTATCTTCTATATATATAAAGGACCGTCTGATTTGACATTCATTTCCAATCAAATGTTTAATGGGATCATTTTAAGTTCATTATAATCTGATACTTAAAAAATGACTTAGGGCATAAGGGTTTATGATTTAGAACAGATTACATAGAAATATTTTAAATGTATAGGAGATAGCAAAAGACATTTTGATTAATTTATAAATTTTTTGATAAATAAAAATCAGACCAAAAATGGAAGGATGAGTGAATGTTCTGTGATAGAGAGTAGATATCTTATTTAAATGTCTCTGTAACTCTGTGAGGTTAATCTCTCTGTTTTGTAGATGAGGAAACTATTGTTCCTGTTTATAATCACCTAGGTAATAAGTTGTAGAGTCTGAACTCTGAACCGAGTGTGGTTTCCACAGTTCCGTCCTCTCTTCTGAGAATGTGTCTGCACTAGTGTTCCAGTATGGAGAAGATAGGAACTGTGGGGCGTGATGGACCTGGAATGGTCCTTAGGTTCTCACAAAGATCAGTTATTGCCCTTTATTTTGCAAGAGGAACAATTAAGGAATAAAATTGTTGTAGAGTCTATTTAGAAAAAAAGAAATTATACATTTAAAAAATATCTAGAGGTATTTGCAAATTTACTTAAACCTTTTGTTATTTCATTCACAGGAGGGAGTTGATATTTTGGCTAAAATTTCAGAAACTGCATAAGTCACAAGGAAGCATCTGATTTGAATAGCGTGGATTGATGAAGCACATTTTGTGTTTCTTTCATCAATCTTTTAAATCATTTAATTGAGAAATGTATTTTGTTTCATAATGCCTTTTTATATGTTCCTTACATGGTACTTCCTCCCCCGCAATTGTGGATAGGATAGAATAAACAGTGGCTTTCACAAAAATAAATACTTGATGTATATTCATTTAGTTTGAAAGGATACATAAGCCATTTATCTACCTTTTTTTTTTCTTTTCAAAATAGGCTTTCTCTCATCTCTCCCCCTGCCATGTAACAGGGCAGACGTCATTACCACCACCAACATAGAATTTGTGTGTGTGTGTGTGTGTGTATGGCAGATTATTCAGTGTGACACCTTGGCCCTTGTTTCCCATTGCTGCCCCCTCCCCTTGCCCTTCTGCCCCCACATCTGGACCTGCACTGTATAGTGTGCTAGCCACTAGTGATATATAGCTATTGAGCACTTGAAATATGACTAGTCATAATTGAGATGTACTGTAAATATAAAATGCGTGTGGGATTTTGAAGACAATTTAAAAAAATAAAATCTTGATTTTTAAAATACTGATTACAAGAAACGATAATATATGGATATGTTGGGTTAAATAAAATATATTAGAATCAGCTGTAACCTGTTTATTTTTAAATTTTTCGTGTAGCTACTAGAAAATTTAAAATTACGTATGTGGTTTACATTGTGGCTTGCATTTATATCTGTTGACAGTGTTGTTCTAGACCTTGCTAGGCACAGCTGCCTGACCTATAGATTCTCTTTATCTGCCAGAAACAAGTAATTAGAGCAGTGAAGAACTTGGCTAATGCTAAGATCTGAGTAAACTGGAATGACCCTGAGAGGGTTCCTAAAATTAGATCTTGGGACTACATTACAAAGCTAAGTGAGTTGTCATTACTCATTGAGTAGGTCCTCATTTTACAAATGAGGAAGAAAGGCTTAGAGAAGTGATGCCATGCCACATACTTTGTCATAGTTACAGAACCAAGACTTGAACCACATCTCCTCATTTGCAGTCCAGCATTCTTTTAACTTCAATGTCATACAAATTATAAAGAATCGGAATAGTCTCCAAAGGTGAATCTTGAGAGCTTTCACAGGACCTCAGGAGGAGACAGAGTAATAAGGATTAAAGCATCTTGGTTAGATCTCTGTTAAGAGTTAAAGATGCAACCTGTCAGGAAATTTTTCTTTTATTAAAATTAGACTGTTTTTTCGTCTACTCGTGTTCTCTTATTGGGGAAGACCAATTATTCAGTGTTTGCTCTGCTTTGTCTACACTTGTTATTTTGTCAAATCATTTTTTCCCACAGATTTTTCAGTTACAGAGTTTCCATTTGGTTCTTTTTATACTTTGTCCTGAGAACTTCTCTCTCTCTTGTCATTTCAAGTGCATACCTTAACCCTGTGGAGGATGGATAAAATAGCTACCTTAACATCTTTGTTTGACAATTCTCACATCAGGATCATCTCAAGATTGGCATCTGTTATTGTCTTTTTCTTTAGAATCGATCAGATTTTCCTGATTCTTTGTATGTTGAGTAAGTTTGGATCGTATCCTTTCACAAGAATGTTGATTTGTTTGTTTGTTTTTTAATTAAAGCAGGTGATCGTCATGGTTAGGTTCAGACTGCAGGTTCTCACAGTCTGTGCTGTGGGCAGTGGTTCCAATGTTGCTGTGGTGCTTTGGGTCTCCTCCTCGTATGCACCACTTGGGTTAGTGTGGCTCCTGAACAGGCTTATATCCGCAGTTCTCAAAACCTTTGCTACTTTGGGTATGTTCTGCATACACGCCTTGGGATGAATTTGGGACTTGTGTTGGTTCATATACAGAATTACAGGATCCCCTCCTCCATCTCTCATACTCTCCAGTTCTCGGAGGTCTCTTTTCCTAGTGTAGTTTGGCTCTTTTGATTGAAAGGGAATGGCTCAATCAAGCTCCTGAGAGGAAAAAAAAACCACAAGGAAGTATGTCAATTACAGTTTTTAACAAGTGCAGAAGGAAAGTAGAGAGTTACAATTCAAAAACTGAAGTAGTGTCTCCTATTGGACAAATCATGCCCTACCATCTTTGGACACCACATGAAAAGACATTATGAGGACACTGTAGAGCAAACAGAAACAAGCGGAAACTGGACTGGAAAGGTTTCTTAAAAGAAGGGAATGGCCTCAGGCGAGTTGCCCCATCTTAATGGCCTTTTGCCTGAGGGCGTGCTTGTTTGCAGTTTTCCTGGTTTGAGGAATCAGAGATTGGACCTCAGGACTACCACAGCAGCTATAGAGTAATGGAGGCCAGCCGGAGGAAGAGGGCAGAAATCCCGGAGGAGAAAGAATCACAGAGGTGGAGTACCAAATTCTCTGTATAAACTGTGCCAAATATGTGGCTGACCCCTAAACTGGAAACAGTTCAGGTGTCTGTCAGCAAGAGACTAAACAAACTGTGCTGTGTTTGTACAACAGAATGCTACTGAACAATCGAAAGGAACAGACTATTGTACCTGTAGCCACTTGGATTAATCTCTGAAACATTATGCTGAGTGAATGTATCCTTGCATAAAACAGGACAGAATGTATGATTCCATTTATATGATGTCCTAAAAACAGGCAAACCTCATCTATTATGTGTTAGAGTTGGGGAGGCAGAACTAATTAATGTTGTAAAAACAGTGGTTGGCAGGGCTTAGAAATGGATGCATGGGTGTTGGGGACAGGGATTAAGTGGGAAAGAGTGTGTGGGTGTTTTCTTAGGGCGATGATAGTATCTTGTATCCTGTTAGAGATTTGGGTTCCTTGAATGGTACGCCTAATATTAATCCATTGTATTTTGTGTAGATTTTATCTGTAAAAGAAAAACTGGATTAAATACTTTATTACAGCTGTTGATAGGCAATTGAAATATATATAGGGAAAGTATACCAATATCTGCAACTTCTTTTGAAGTGCTTCAGAAATTAAGATCAATTGATAGATACATGTGGTAAAACAAATACAAGGAAATGTTAATTTTAAAGTCTTGGTGGTGGCTCTGTGAATATTCTCTGTACAGTTTCAGTTTTTCTGTATGTTTGAACATTTTTATGATAAAACATTATAAAAATATTAGTAGGTAGTATTTCTCTAACCCGGTTACCTGTTGCTAATATGTTGTTTTTAGTGGCTTTCATCAAAATTGGTATTCTTTCTTTAAATTTGAAAATAGTTTATCAGTGACATTTTTCTGCCTGTGCACTGAGCTCTGAACTGTTTAGGATGCACAAAGATATAGAAATATAAATAAACAATAAAAGTGAGAAGACAAAACATAGCCAGACAATAATTTGATTACTTCAAAGTGATATAGCAAAGACTCATTAAGATCATTTATAATACATAAATTCTGAGGGAATGGATACGTAATTAGAGTATGCTCAGAGTCAAGTATGATTAATGGGAGATGGAACCCCTGGGGTAGCTTATTTTGAACAAGTTTTTGAAAATGCTGTTAGAGGAAATTACTAGATTCTCTTTCCATTCTTTTAATTGACCAATTGTCATTTATGAAGTATGGCTTAGGACACATTTTTTAGTGATTAGAATTTGTTTTAAAAATATATATATTTTAGGAATATGGTAACAGTGTGTTGTGGGGTTAAAAAGCAGATGATCATGGGGCTGGCCCAGTGGCGCAAGTGGTTAAGTGTGTGTGCTCTGAGGCGGCCCAGGGTTTGCCGGTTCGGATCCCGGGCGCGCACCGACGCACCGCTTGTCAAGCCATGCTGTGGCTCCCGGGCGCGCACCGACGCACCGCTTGTCAAGCCATGCTGTGGCTCCCGGGCGCGCACCGACGCACCGCTTGTCAAGCCATGCTGTGGCGGCGTCCCATATAAAGTGGAGGAAGATAGGCACGGATGTTAGCCCAGAGCCAGTCTCCCTCAGGGAAAAGAGGAGGATTGGCAGATGTTAGCTCAGGGCTGATCTTCCTCACAAAAAAAAAAAAAAGCAGATGATCATTGTTCCAGAATTTTGTGATTCTTTCATAAAATTTTGAGAGACAAGTATAGTGCTATTAAAATATATTGGTATAATATCTAATATTAAGTAAGTATAACATTTATAAAATACTAATTCATTTTTTATCCTCAGTTAATTTACTCTTAGGAAATCTATTCTGACAGCCTGGATTTTTAAAATGTATATATCAGAATAAATTATAAATGGGTGAGGATGAAAAGAAAGTAAAATATTAATATTAAAATATAAATTGTAATTATGAGATGTGAGTTTTAGCCATTAATTTGATCATCTCAGTTTCTTATTTTTGGCAATTTTTTTCTTCCCCAATCCTGAAATGAGAACTTCCAACAAAACTAAGCAGTTATTAAATATATTTTAGAAAATAAAACGTTACATGAAATTACTTGGTGTGTTAAGGGCTTGATATTTTTCTGATGACCAAAAATAGTCAGCTTTGGACTTATTTTCGGTGTCTTCTTTTTATTTCTCCAATTGTATTACAATAATAAAAAGAATGACCATTTCTAGGTATTAGAACTTTCTCAAAGCAAATGTGCTATGTTGTGCCCAGCTCTAGCCATTTATATTGTTCCAAAAATCTGTATTATTGATATCTAAATGAAGTATTTTGGTCTTTGAGAAAATTGTACTGTATGCTGACTTAAGTGGTGGAAAGAATTACAAGTGTGTTTATGCTAAAGAGAGATTTAGTGAGGAACAATCCAGTGTGTTTCATACGACATACCAACTAGTTATTGAATAATGGCAGATTCTCCTTTAACTGCGGATCTTGATACCAACACCTTCCTAGAGGACAGTCTTTTACCCAGGGCAGTAGTTTAATCATTCCTGAATTTTCACATGAGCTGGTTTACATCTGTAAAATATTTGCTAGAAACAATACTGCTTATAGTAGTAGTATTTTTATTAGTAAATAAGCTTAATGTTTAAGTCTCTCTGAAAAAGTCATGGGAGAGGTAAGGTAGAGGGAGAAAATTGCTGAAAACAGCTTATACTCAAAATAAAGCCCTAAAGAATGTTTTGCATATCCATCCTGATTTCTGTTGTTTGCCATTAAGTGTAAGGCAATTCAATTTTAATCAATTCATTAAGATTGTAAGTTAAAATATCCAGATTAAAATGGAAAATATATTCAATGTAAAGGAAAATTTTGTTTCAGAAAATTTTCTATCTCTGAGACACATGGATATCACAGCCATTTTTAAGACTAGCCAAGAGCAAATATCCTTACCATCCAGACTGCTTTATTTTTGCCTTTGTTTCTACCAACCAGAAAGAAATTTTATTAGTGATACTGAATAACATATTAGTACTATGGCACCAAGGTGAAATGTTCAAATGAATAATTAATGGAGTTGTGTGTATGCCAAGTTATTTTATAATCACTTTAGATAATTTGCATAAAACAAGCTTTAAAAAGCAAGTTCTCTTCATTGAATGTTTCATTCATTATATCTTTACATCCTTTAAAAGATGTAGGGCCGGCCCCGTGGCTTGGTGGTTAAGTGAGCGCGCTCCACTGCTGGCGACCCGGGTTCGGATCCCGGGCGGGCACCGACGTGCTGCTTCTCCGGCCATGCTGAGGCCGCGTCCCACATGCAGCAACTAGAAGGATGTGCAGCTATGACACACAACTATCTACTGGGGCTTTGGGGGGAAAAATAAATAAATAAAATCTTTAAAAAAAAAAATAAATAAATAAAAGATGTAGATTACATCTTTTAAAAGAGTAGATTTTTGATAGATTCTTGATTGTAGAGATATGTTTATTGGTTCTCATATCCTTGGAGTTTTAAGTTTGCCAGGTAAGAACCATAGCATCAACATAAGCAAAAAAATAAATACAAAGTAGGATATCAGCTGATCTATGAACTCAAAACTTATGATTCAATTTATTGGACCCTAGAGGATTAGCTAGGACCAGGCAATTAATTATATTTAGGAAATTACAGTCAGAAAACCACCAATTTTTTGAGGCACCAGAGCCTTTCTATTATTTGTTACTGATATAAGCTTGATTTCTTTCAGTATAGAAAACTTAAACACAAAGACACTCTTCTTTTTTTATGTTGCTGTGTGTCAACTGTGGGAAAAAGTCATTTATTTCAATTAGCCTTATTGTCAGAAGGAGAAGCCAGGTTCTATTTTGAGAACTAACCAGAGCAAAATTTATTATGCGTAAGGAAAATATACTCATTAACAAGGATATCACAGGCATAGTTATTATTTTATTGCATATTAAAATTAAATAATGGTTTAATTTACAATAATCATTTTTCTTGTCATTTTACTCGTTGTACAGTTACTTCATAGGGGACAGTTAGGAGGCACTTTATCACTTGAAGTAATTACTAGCCCAAAGGTGTTCCTGTACTATTTTCTAGATTTACTTGGGCAGTCTGGCTGGCCAAAGGTGAATAGGTTTTTTCAGGTCACAATTTGGTCACTCATTAATAGTTTAGCTTAGATGATAATGCAGCTAAGGCTGGTATATCGTAAAAACTTTGTGGCAGTTACAAGTTATAAAGTATAATTGCTTTTTGCAGTTCAAAATTTTATGAAAATTGTTTTCATCCCTGTTCCTGCCTGCTGTTTCCATTGTTAATAGTTAAACCTCACTGTTAACAAAAATCCTACATTCTGTTGCTTCTTCCTAAATTCATCTGTAGAATCCCTCAGTGTTAAAGCGAGAGGAGCCCTTTCAGGTGATCTAATTCAGCACCCTCATTTTACAGATGAAAAAACTGAGGCCTTGGACTAGAACAGAGGTCTCCTGACTCAGTCCAGGACTCTGTCTGTTACATCATGCTGCCTGATATTTGCTTATGGAACTCAGCAACATCACCTACAGGGTGAGCTTTTTTGTTAATGCACACACCAAGTGATTTGCTACTCTCATCAACTCCTGCTCATCATTCCTGTGTAGCTTTCGTTTTCCGTTTTTACCCATACCTATTTTAAGCCGTGATACAGCCCAATTACTCGTGACTTTTTAATTTTGCTGCAGCTTCTTGGCATTTGACCATTATTTTTAAGACTTAAACTCTTAAGTCAGAAGGTTTCTTATCAGTAACCCCTGTAGCCTTACCAGGCACTATAGCAACAGCAGATTAAAATTTATAACAGGGATGATTTGTAAAGTCTTAAATTTAGATTTAAAAAATGAATTACAAGTAACTAAGTAGAAGAGTGTGGATATGAGATCTAAGAGCAGATATGATACCAGTTATGAGAGCAGTTTTTTGTGAAATAATAAAATGCCAAGAAATCTTAGACAACAGTGTGATATTATTATAATAAAAATGGCTTATCCTGTGAACTCATAGATTTAAATACATTTGTGTTTCAGATTATTGAGTTATTTTCTATATTGATGCTCAAATTGTCCCATTTTTGGCTAGTGATAGCCTCTTCAAGTTGGTCCCTGTGTCCTTTAGACAAGACCCTGATACTTTGAGGTAGCTTTCTTGCTTTCTGGTTTGACAGGAAATTACACACAGCATTATTCACAATAGCCAAGATGTGGAAGCAACCCAAGTGCCCATCAACAGATGAATGGATAAAGAAGATGTGGTATATATATATACGGTGGAATACTACTCAGTCATTTAAAAAAAAGGACAAAATTGTGCCGTTTCTGACATGGATGGACCTTGAGGGTATTATGCTAAGCGAAATAAGTCAGAGAAAGACAAGTACCATATGAGTTCACTCATATGTGGAAGATAAACACATAGATAAGGAGAACAGATTAGTGCTTACCAGAGGAAAAAGAGGTTGGGGGGAGGGTGAAGGTTGGGGGGAGGGTGAAAGGGATAAAGGGGCACGTGTGTATAGTGACGGATAAAAACTAGACTATTGGTGGTGAACATCATGCAGTCTATACAGAAACTTAAATATGATGATGTATACCTGAAATTTACACAATGTTAAAAGCCAATATGACCGCAATAAAAAACAAAAACTCCAAGACAAGATATTACAGGCTTATGTGGTTTTCAAGGGTAACTCAAGGACTTTCAAGTTCTCATAGTAAGTTCATGATATACAGGTTTCTGTAAGATCAAAGTGTCATTTCCACTTCCCCTTCCATTTCTTTTTGAATTTTTATAAGCGTTGTCCATCATTACTTGTGTTTCTGTAAAAGAATAGGAAAAAACAAAAAATTTCAGCTTAGTGAAAATGAGCATGCTTTTCTTGTATATACTTTTTTTTTTAAATCTGTTGTTTCATGTCACTGAAATAACCATGACATCAATGTTTAGAATTCTGAAGTAAAGCACTAATGCTCAACTGAATGCTGCATAAATTTGTTGGATTGGACAGGATGCCACCATCACAGTCACACAGACACTTTACATCACTTACAATATATATATATTGTAAACTTTTTGGAATTTTGTGACTATTTAGTTATTTGTCAGCCATTTTAAAGTGGTCCCTACCCACCTGCCAGTTAACTAATTGTGTTTCAAGTGGCCTGAATCAGAGGTCTAGAAATATTATGTGACAGTAGTTTTCCTGAAAAGACATCTGTGGGGAGAAAGGTTGTAGATGTTTTATTTTGATCAAGGCATAATTGTATATAAATTGTGCTTGGATTATATTACTGCTGCTGGAGCATGAGAGCTATATTTTATGACTTAGGAAGGTTTTTTTTAAAAAAATATTTGAATAGCTACAATGTGTTAGGTGCTAGAATATTAAGTACAGACTGCCCTTTAAATGCCTATAATCTGGTGGCTGAAAAAATATGCATAATAAAAGATGAAGTAATAACATTGTTAACGCTTAGATTATAAATTGGTTTTTTGTACATTCCTACCTACCTGTGAGGTTTGTAGGTTAGATTTTATTTCTGTTTTACAGGACAAGAAACTGGGGCTCAGGGAAGTTAAAATGACTTGATTTAGTATCTTAATGCCAAAAGTAGTAGCATTTGAAAGAAAACGTCAGCATTCTGATTTCTAGTCTAATAATCTTTTTACTACTGCCCAGTTTTGAGAAGAGTAAAAAAAACTATGATTTTGGTATTTGAATAGGCTTCATAAGGAGATGATATTTGAAGAAGAATTTCAACACTTGTTTTTGAAACAAAGAGCTAAAAAGCAGGAATGTGGGAATTGGTGGGATGTTGGAAATGATACAAATATATACACCTGAAGGGTAGCTTACATTCAAGAAAATGCAGTATGGCTAGCTAGATACTTTGAAACCATAGAATGGAGAACTTAAATGCCTGGCTGAACAGTTTAGAGTGAATGTGGATACTAATAGGTAGCAATAAATATATATGACATAATCAAAGTTATGTTTTATGCCTAGGTGTCGGAGGATAATAGGAAGAGAACTAGGAAACTCGGAGGCTGTTGTAGTAATACAGGTGACAGGTACTGTAGAAAGGAAGGCATGGCTGAAAGTAGTGTTGTATAGGTAGTAGAAGCTCGAATCTAAAAGACAGGTAAAAGCTGAGATAATTTAAATCCAATGTGATACTGTTGACTTTAAACAAATAGACAGCTAGATATTTCTCCAGCAAAAATGGGTTTATTTGAGATCAGCAAAGAATTGCAGTTCAGGGTCTGCAGCCATGGGGAGCCATGTGCAAGTCCTGCAGCAGCAAGGGAGGAGAAACTCTTATATAGAGGGGAAGAGGACGTTGGGAGGGCTATTGTAAATAAGGAGTTGGAGGTGTGGTGGCTTTTCATTGACTGAGTTGTGACAGTCTCTCATTGGCTGAGCTGCTTACGAGTCAAGAAGAAAAAGTCTTTCTTCTTCCTCTTGGACTCTGCTGTCAGCATAGGGTGTGAGAGATCCCCCTTTTGGCTTCCCGACTCCAACTTAATGAGGTTTCTGTTTATTACATGATACTAAAGTTTAAAGGGTAGTGAATGGTAGAATCAATAATAATTACGGCAAGAGGAGAAACAAATTTGGGGGTAGAGGGCATAAATTGTCTGGGATAATGCTGAGTTATGAATTCTGAAAGGACACACAGTGGTCCCCCCTTGTCCGTGGTTTTGCTTTCTATGGTTTTGGTTGCCTGTGATCAACCATGAACCAAAAAATATTAAATGGAAAATTCCAGAAATAATTCATAAGTTTTAAATTGGATGCGTTCTGAGTAACGTGATGAAATCTCATGCTGTCCTGCTCATTCCTGCCCAGGACATGAATCACTCCTTTGTCCAGCATATCCATGCTGTATATGCTACCTGTCCCGTAGTCACTTATTAGCTGTCTGGGTTATCAGATCAACTGTTGTGGTGTCACAGTGCTTGTGTTCAAATAACTCTTATTTTGTTAAATAACGGCCCCAAAGTGCAAGAGCAGTGATGCTGGCAATTTGGATATGGCAAAGAGAAGCTGTAAAGTGCTTCCTTTAAGTGAAAAGGTGAAAGTTCTCAATAAGGAAAGAAAAAAAGTAGTATGCTGAGGTTGCTAAGATCTACGGTAACTTTCATTATAGTATATTGTTATAATTGTTCTGTTTTATTAGTTGTTGTTAATCTCGTACTATGCCTAATTTATAAATTAAACTTTATCATAGGTTTGTATGTATAGGAAAAAACACAGTGTATATAGGGTTCGGTACTATCCACTGTTTCAGGCATTCACTGGGGGTCTGGCAACGTATCCCCCTCAGATAAAGGGGGACTATTGTATAAATAGACTTGTGCATCAGTCAGCTGGAATTGGAATGCTTGGAGTGGGAAAGATCAGAGGATGCGTTAGAGAATAGCACACAATGAGAGCGATAGTAGTTTTCTAATTCTTTCGAGTGGATGAGATCCTTAGTTGGGAGAGTAGTCGAGTGAGGATCAGGGGGCTAAAAAGAAGTCAGCTATACACATGTTAGGGCAGGAAGAAAAGTCAGTGAAAGAGACAGGAGAAAGGAAGGCAAATGTTGGGAGTTTAGAGACTGTTCTTATTTTCAGTCTTCTCACATGCTGGAAATGGCAAGGGGTGTGGGTCAAGGAGTATGAAGACCCATTGGATTTGGAGGTGATTAGTAACGAAGTTATTTAAAGCAAAACTTTAACAATAACAAAAATATTTTTTCTTCTCTCTACATGTACACATATTTTTTTAGTTAAATGCATAAATGTGATTATGCACATTTTATGCACGAAAGAGTGTACTCTTTTTCCTTTGCTCCCCCTACGTCAATTTATTGACTTTAATGGCTGTATAGTCCATGAATATTATAAATGTACCACAATCTTATTTTGTTTTGGTCCTCCCCTTGTGATGGACACTTTCTTTTTTCCCCCGCTAAAAAACAGTGTTCCTAAAATAAACATCCTTAGGAACTTGTACTTTTATTTTTCTAGGTTGTAGGGTATATGTGTTAGTTGAACTACATGACGTTGTAACTGACCATTTTAAGAACAGAAAACAAATTCTTATGGTTCAGTCTAATATTTTTACTTTTAATAGAGATTGCCAGATTGTTTTCCAAAAGGGCTTCTTCATATTTCCACTTGCAATATAGGGGAATAATCTTTCCCGACATTCTCACCAAAAATAGGCATTCCAGATCTGTTAAATTTTTACCAATTTTAACAAGTGCAATTTTACTCCTTGTTACTTTGATATGTATTTCCTTGATAACTAGTGAATCTTAAGTACTCAGATAGAGCTGTCTTTTCTTGTATAGTTTTTGAGTTTCTTGTCTTGGTTAAAAAGATTTTTGCTGCTCTCTAGATTGGACATGTATCCTCGGTGTTTTGTTAAGATGTATATATGAAGTATCTGTTTATGTGTACATGCATATATACACGTGTATACACACACATACATACACATTTATTTACTTAAAATATTTAAGTATTAAAGCCATCTGGAATTTATTTTTGTCTTTAGTAAAACAGTGGGCTCACTTTTATTTCCTTTCAGGTGGATAGTCTTTGTGGCAGTACGAGTCTGCACAACAATCCATCCTTTTCCTGTGCTCGGATCTTTGTATCTTTCAGTAGAATATTATGTTTAGTCACATAATTCTGTGCCTTTTTAATTAATTTTTTGGTAAATATTTAATAGTTTTTCGCTCTCGTAAATGGAATATTTATTTTCTCATCTGTATTTACGGGTGCTTATTATTGGACCAGAGAGAAGCTGTTGTTTTTTTTAGCCACTGTGTTAAATACCCTTATAAAGGGCTAGTGATCTTGCTAATGATATGATAGTATATCCACGAGACCCAACAAATTATATGGTAGAGACAATTTTTTCTCTTTCATATCTGTATTTACTTGTTCTTCAGAGAGTCAGCACAGAATAATGGGATGAATAAAAATAAAGATTTTGAAGTGGACAAGAAGTCAAGGAAGTTCTTATTTAATAACTTAACAAGGAAGCATGACCTGAGATTGAGAGGCTTTTGGTGAAATGAGATCCTTGAGGGAAGTTAAAATGTTTGAAAATCCATGATGATTTGAAATCCAGTGAAAATTTGATAAGGAAGTTAAAAGCATAATAAAAGGATCACCACAGCTCAGAGGTGCAAAATGATTTTAGACACCATTATGGTTTGGAGTTTACATGAGTTTCAGCACTTGAGTGGGAGTTGGCAAGGCTGCTTGAGCTGAATGTCAGGATCATAGCATTTGTTGTTAAAATGTCTGATCAGTAGATTGGCGTGAAAATGAAGGGAGAACAGATATAGTCCAAGAGGATGATGTTGGATTGGAGGATGCTGAGAAGCATGAGTAACTTGAGGTGATTGTGAAAACCTCTTCAGTTGGGAAGGAACTAAGGAGATCAAAGATTTAAGGAGTTTACAGTAAAAGAGGGGTGTGTGTGTGTGTTTTGTTTTGTGTAAGATTTAAAGATAGAGAAGTTTTTGAAGTTTGTGGCGTGATGCAAGCCATGGTTTCCATGACCTGAGGAACTTGTTAAAATATACATGCCTGGGCTGTACCTCTGACTTGCTGACACTTGAAGACTTTTCAGGCTTGTCATGAAGTTTATGGCATTACTTTGAAAAAGCTGCCACAGGTGATTTTGAACCACTGGTGGGCTAGAAACTGGAGTGTGGGCCTTTTTCTTTCTTCGTAGTCAATGTTTGGCCAAAAAGAAATGGAGATAGAAGTTATTGAAATTGTGGAGGTAACTGGGATCAAATTGGGAATGGATGAAAAGGAACATTGAATTTTAGTCATCACTGAAGATTATTTTTTGGGTTTTTTTAAACACTACTGACTAGAAAAAGAGATTTATTCATTTTTTTCAACAAATAATTGAAAGCCTTTTGCGAATCGAGCTATATTCCAGGCACAAGTACAGTAGTGAATAATAAAGATCAAGTGTCTGCTCTGTTAACTTCCTTTTTTTAATGAACATGAATAAGTTGTCATGCCTAGAGTATTTGTTAGTTGAGTCACCACAGTGTTTGAAAAATCTCACCTATCCCACACATTGTACGATCCAGTATAGTAATCTGCCCTTATCTGCGGTTTCGCTTTCCACAGTTTGTTAACTGGGATTAACTGCTGTCGGAAAATATTAAATGGAAATTCCAGAAATAAACAATTCATAAGTTGTAAATTGTGCACCATTCTGAGTAGTGTGATGAAATTTCGTGCCATCCTGCTCCCTCCTGCCTGGGACCTGCATCATCCCTTTGTCCAGCGTATCCTTGCTGTGTATGCTACCCGTCACGGTGTTGCAGTGCTTATGTTCAAGTAACTCTTATTTTACTTACTAATGGCCCCAAAGTGCAAGAGTAATGATGCTGGCAATTTGGATAATCTCTTACTGTGCCTAATTTATAAATTAAACTTTATCATAGGTGTGTATGTATAGGAAAAAACATCCAGAGAGTTGGGGACTGTCCTCGGTTTCAGGCATCCACTGGGGGTCTTGGAACATATCCCCCGCAGATAAGACAGGACTACTGTCTTGTTTCTTTAGGGTAGTGGTCTATACAAATAAAAAATTAATTTTGAAATGAACGCTTTCATTCCTTGCCATTATCTCTAACTGCTTTTTTGTTGTTGTTGTAAATATTGTCTCGAAATCTTCCTTTACCACTAATATGAGGAGAGACAAAACGAGGTGAACCCATTTCCATTACATAATGGAAAAGGAGAAACATTCTTGTAGTTCTGGCAGTCTTGAGTTTCAGCACAATATCCTTCTTAAGTACAGAACCAATGAAAGGGAAATAATTCCAGATTTCTACCTACTGGCCATAAATAGGTTAAAATCTTTCATGTATTAGATAATCCAATGGATATCTGATCAAGTAACCAGAAACAGAGTAGAACAGTAGAGGTCCTTCTTGGTTTCATCTTCTCGCTCTTCCTCTCCCAACCCAAATTGCTGTGTAAATTTTGAAAATAGTAGCAGATGCTTTGTGCTCATCTCCATTTTGCACAGTCACTATTCCATGGGTTCAGTTTTGCATAATGTTCATGCCTAGTACTATAGCCATCCCTTTTAGTTTTTTTAACAAAATTTTTTGAGAAAATGATTGTATATTTACATGTAAATGCTTTGAGGTTTTAATTAATCTGGGCAACCAAGAACAGGAGGGAAAAAAAATCTCTTGTTCTCTTCAGCTCTAAAGCCTAGGATTCTGAATATTTTATGTATTATAGCTTGTATCAATTAATAGTTATTTTATATCAGCAGGCCCAAAGAAAATAGTATTTTCCTCCTGATTTGTATTATACTTTTATTATAATTTATATTTTGGGCTTTTAGGTAAGTAGAGTACCTATAAATGCTGAGACATCTTGTCTGAGAGTGAAAATAGGTGTGACTTGGAACAATTTTAGTCTTAAAAATTTATATAACTTGGTTCAAATTCTTATTGTTTCTAATTTAATATGTATTCATTTTTATTATAACATTATATTTTATATATAACATTTTTATTGTAATAGTAACTCTTTGTTATAACATTAGGTATTTTAATTGAGGTTGAATGTTTTTGAGATCAGTGGCCCAAACAGAACTTCATATTTTTTTGAAAGAATATTTCTTGTTCGTTTTATTTGTTCAGAGAATTGTACAAAAAAGGGGGGAGCTTCTTAGTTACATAATTGAAATAAAAACAAAGATTAAATATCTGATTACCATATGGTAATCAAGGGGTTTCACTATTCTAATAAGAAAACTTTACTAATTCCTTAATATTAATATTTTTGGAGCAAATCAAGCTGATACTGAAGTTGATGTCTGTGGGTGTAGACCGTATCCTCTTTTCTCTAAATGCCTTTCCTTCTCTAAGAAAGAAATGAGTTTGAGAGCTTTGAGAAGAAAAGCACTCTCTCACTTTCTCTCACCGTTCTGCCTAGGGTTTTGTTTCTTTAAAACTATCGCACACCTAGCATGCATTTGCGTTATGTTGAAGGAAGAAGGCTATTCTAATGCCTGTACGTGAGAAACAGTAAATCGATCAGCAATTTGATAGTAAATTGTTTCGGATGAAAACCTTTGGAATATGTCTTAGTTGAACTCATAGCAAGACATCTTCTCTGGAGTTGTTTACTCTCCAGAGAAAACAGAGTCAGGCCCAGGATTTTATTTTATTTTATTTACTTTTTTTTTGCTGAGGAAGACCGGCTCTGAGCTAACATCTATTGCCAATCCTCCTCCTTTTTTTCTTCCCCAAAGCCCCAGTAGATAGTTGTATGTCGTAGCTGCACATCCTTCTAGTTGCTGTATGTGGGACGCGGCCTCAGCATGGCCGGAGAAGCGGTACGTCGGTGTGTGCCTGGGATCTGAACCCGGGCCTCCAGTAGCGGAGTGCGTGCACTTAACTGCTGAGCCACGGGGCCGGCCCAGGCCCAGGATTTTATATTCAAATCAGGATCTTAATCTTTAAGCAAAGTAAAGATTAGAACACTAGGATACATGTTGAGTGTGAAATAACAGTCATTGTGTTGTCTCTACACTGACTACCCTCGTCCTTATAGCGTCCTCTACCCTTCCATTAATATAGAGAAAAAGTTAAGCTTTATGTGTTAACAGTGGTCCAGAAAAGATATAAGCCTTAGCAGAAACTGGAAGAGGTAGGAAGAGGTAAAGAGAATTAAAATATTTCTTTTGGCTCCCAAATGACATTTTCAGGTGGTTAGTTTTAATCAGAATTCAAGTAAGGTCTACCTACCACTTTTGGTTGCTACATTTGAGTCCCTTCATTTATTGGTTGAAGAAATTGATTAACTTGTCCTGTCATATTTCCCATATTCTGGATATGGCTAATTGCATTCTTGTGGTATTGCTAACATATTCCACTGTTGTCCTGTAATTTCTATAAAGTGATAGTTAGAGGCTTGATTAAATTTAGTTTTAATTCTTCCATCATGAAGTCTTCTTTTATCTTCCTTTTGCATCACATCGTGAGGCATAACCTATCTGGTTGTCTCGCTTTCAGTGATGTTGATATTGATAAGTGGGTTCAGTTGCTGTTAGCCTAATCCACTCATTATAAAATTCCACATCAGATTTTCCCCTAGTGGGCTTAGCACCCATTCATGATTATTACCTAGATCCATTATTTTCTTAGGGATAGAAAATGGTTATCTTTTAATTATATCATTGTTTTTGCATTGATTGATTGGAATTCTGTAAAGAAGGGCTCTTCTTAATCAGGCATTGGAATATTCTGAAATAGAGCTTGCACAGGAAAGGCAGGGTATGTGCCTGAATGTTTTAGTTACCAGTTTTTAGAATAATGAATTGGTGCTGCTCTAGTAATCTCTCAAGGTTACCAGTGATGTGGATTTTATGTTTTTTAATTTTCTTTTATTTATTTATTTTTTTTTTGTGAGGAAGATCGGCCCTGAGCTAACATCTGCCAATCCTCCTCTTTTTGCTGAGGAAGATTGGCCCTGGGCCAACATCCGTGCCCATCTTCCTCTACTTTATATGGGACACCGCCACAGCATGGCCTGACAAGCGTGCATCGGTGCACGCCCGGGACCCGAACCGGCGAACCCTGGGCCGCTGCAGCGGAGAGCGCACCCAACCGCTTGCGCCACTGGGCCAGCCCGCTGGATTTTATTTTTAATTTTTATAATCTTATGGACTGAGAACTATTTCTGAGGTGTTTTAATCCACTGCAGTTCCTCTCTCCTTTTGAAATGACACCAGTGGACTTTGGTCGTTTCCTTGCTTGCATGACAAGATGTTCCAGGCTTCCTGCTTCAGCCCTGAAATTAGTCATTCCTCCAAGGACTTCTGGTTCCTTTTAGTGGGAAATGTTTATTTAGAGACTACGGTCAAAGCATGGAGTGCTCATTACTACTAGGTTGTCACTAATTGCTTCTAGGCCTTTTTAGAACTAGGAAGTAAGTGTGTATTTTTAGTAAGAGAAAAATAAATCATGAGTTCCTGCTTATATTTCAGTTCAAATTTAAGATTATAGGGTCTTAAAGCTTTGTATTGTGTGAATGTTATTGAAAATATATCAATGTACTATAAAGATTAACATAATTTTAATTTTTTGCATTCAGTTCCATCAAATATGAGTTTTGTAATAAAAGCAAAATGATCAAACCTATTTACTATCAGGAAAAATTGTTGCCTCGGGCAATGTGACACATTCATCCTCTCACTTCTCGTACTCCCTAGCATATTGCTGTGCATCCTCCAGATGCAGCCAGCCTGGAGTGTAGTACCACACTGTGAAGAGAAGATGAAAAGATTTTTACTGCTTCTGTATTTGTATATATTTTTTCTTTCTGAAAATTTTGGTTTGTAATGAATTTAATGTAATTTCTTATTTTACCTATATTTATAAAAAATTTCAAATTAATACTAATAGAATTACTATAATGAGACCATTGAAAGCAGTTTAAAATTTCTTTGGGAGTCTTTTTTGTCCCTAGGTTGTATCCCCTAGGGATATATATGCAGTAAGACTACTGCTTTAAAGTATGTTAGTTTTCTTTATGATTATAAATAATTTCACTGGTTTACAAAAATAAAGATTTGTTTTCCATGTAGATAATGTGGGTTGGCTGCGCCTCAGTTCTGTGTCTTCTTATTTGGGGATCCAGGCTGTTGGAGCAGGCCTCGTGGAGGACGTGCTCATTCTTGTAAGAGAAGAAAAGAGTGAGAGAGCCGGCAGACACTTGTAATACCTCTTAAAGCTGTGATTGGATGTGGTGTGCATCACATCTGCTCAATTTCCATTGGCTGAAGCATGTGATATAGCCAAAGTCCAAGCTGTTGGGGTGAGGATGAATAACTCTATTGCAGGAAAAGAGAAGAGTGACTAAATTCTGAACATTAGTACAGTCGTCCCCATAAAGTCACTTAAATTGATTGTTCCCTGTATGTTGATGCCATCATAGTTACCATAATTAGTGTTGTTTTGAATTTTGTTTTAAAGGGATTATCTGACAGCCAAGCTAGAGAGATAACTGAAGGTCAGGGAAAAAGTCTTTTGTTAACCCTTATCTACACCTCCAGCTATACTTTTGGAGGGGTAAAATGATGGCATCTGTGTTTACTAATCCCAGACTTTCTCAGCTAGATGACTGTTACAAGTTGAATTGTGTAATCTAAAATTCATATCTTGAAGTCCAAATTTCTAGTACCTCAGAATGTAACCTTATTTGGAAATAGGGTCTTTATGGGGGGTGATTAAGTTAAAATGAGGTAATTAGAATAGGCCCTAATCCAATATGACTGGTGTCCTTATGTTAAACTGGGTAAGGGCCTGCTGCCTGATACACATAGAAGCCAATACTATGGCACTGGCTTTTGAGAAAAGAAAAGGCTTTATTGCGAGGTCAACTGGCAAAGAGATAGGAGGCAAGGCTCTCAAATCTGTCTCCTTGATCCAGGGTTTGGGGTAAAATTTAAGGGATTAGAGAGGGCAGGCTGGTGTGCAGAGGCGCTGGCAGGACAGGTTTCGATTGGAAGGACTTTAAACATTTATGGTAAGATGTGGAAAGGGGCTTTAGTGCCAGATCTTCCTGGACAGTGGACCCCTTGCTTCTGAAGAGAGTCTGGCTTTCGAGTTGCCGTCATGTCCCCGTCCTTTGGTTCTGTGGGGGGAGACTCTGGTTGCCGGTGTTATTTCAGGTCAAAATTTTCTCCTCTGTACGTGCTCCAGCTACGTGACTTGCAATTTGGGCCTGCTGTGCCTGCAATATAACTTTTAACGTTCTGTTATTGATAAGATGGAGCCAGTTTAAACTGGTCCTGTGGTTACACTTATAAAAAGAGGAAATTTGGGCACAGACACAGAAGGAAAACAGTGTGAAGCTCTATAGGGAGACATGGTGAGGTGGCTAGAGTAATGCATCTATCAGCCAAGGAACCAGGAGAGAGACCTGGAACAGATCCTTCCTTAGCACCTTCAAAAGAGCATGGCCCTGCCAACACCTTGATTTTGGACTTCCAGAATTATAAGGCAATAAATTTCTATTATAAGCCACCTAGTTTGTGGTACTTTGTTATGACAGACTCTTTTAGCGTTCTGAGACTCCATTTCCAATGAGGGGGAGAGGTTCTGCCCACACCAACAAACAATTCTCAGACACCAGCAGGGTATCTGAGAATTCAACTTAGTTCTGACGCAACCTGGAGATAGCATCAGATTCCACAGGTTAAGAGTTCAGTCCTACAAGATTGCCCCGCACCCCCTTCAGACACCAGCCGCAAACCCAGGTTGTTACTTGTACAACTCCTGTACATCTTTACCAACTGGCTATAAATCAGAGGTTACCAGGACCCCTCTTTGAGTTTGATTAATTTGTAGAGCAGCTCACAGAACTCAGGAAACATTTTACTTACTAAATCACCAGTTTATTATAAGAGGATATAACTCAAGAACAGCCAGATGGAAGCCATGCATAGGGCAAGGTATGGGGAAACGGCACAGCTTCCATGCTCTCTCTAGGCGCCTCAGTCTCCCCGGTCTCCACGTGTTCACCAACCTGGAAGCTCTCTGAACCCTGTCCTCTTGGGTTTTTATGGAGACTTCATTACATAGCCATGATTGATTAAATCACTGGCCGTTGGTAATTGGTTCAGCCTCTAAGCCCTCCCCCCTCTCCCCTCCCCAGAGGTCAGGAGGGGGGACTGAAAGTTCCAACCTTCTAATCACAAGGTTGGTTCTGGTTGGTTCTGGCAGCCAGGCCCCCCCCCCGCCCCCCCATCCCTAGATGAGGTCCAAAAGTCACCTCAGTAACATAACAAGTGACACCTTTGTCACTCTCAACTCAGGAAATTCCAAGGGTTTTGGTAGCTGTGAGTCAGGAATTATGAATGAAGACCAAATATATATGAGAAATATATTTTGGTCATCTGAATGACCAAATATATATTTTTCTTATAAATCACAATATCACACAGCCTTAGGAAACTAATACAGTGACACAGTTTGACAGTGCAGTCCAGTGTGGCTTGATTGTAAGAGGAAGGAATATAAGCTATAACTGGAGGTTACTATATTGGACGGGACTTTATTGCCAGGTTAAGGAATTTTAGCCTCTACTAGAGGAGTGCTTTGGGATAGAAGTTAGGCAACCAAGGCAAGAAGAAACTAGCTTGAGGTTTTATTTCTTTAACCTCTATTGTTTAATAGTAGTGTAGTTACTGAAGAGATGCACGAGGATGGATGCTCTGTTCAGAGTAGAGTACCTTCAAATCTGTTGTCCTTTCGAGCTCTGAAAAAGGTGCAACATACTTGAGTGAGTTCTCTCTAAGCTGGAATTCTACATAACACCAAGTGTTATAGTTGATTAGTAGGAGAGTTTTTGTTTGTTTTTTTGCTGAGGAAGATTAGCCCTGAGCTAACATCTGTGCCAGTCTTCCTGTATTTTTTATATGTGGGTCACCGCCACAGCGTGTCTGATGAGTGGTATAGGTCTGTGCCTGGGATCCGAACCTGTGAATCCCAGGCCGCTGAAGTGGAATGTGCTGAACTTAACCACTACGCCATGGGGCTGGCCCCAGTAGGGGAGTTTTGAAAGTTAGGTGTTATGGATTGAGTTATGTCCCCCAAAAGATATGTTGAAGTTGTAACCCCTTGGTACTTGTGAATGTGACTTTATTTAGAAATAAGGTCTTTGTGGATGTAATTAAGTTAAGATGAGGTCATTAGGGTGGATCCTATTTCAATATGACTAGTGTCCTTATAAAAAGAGGGAAATTTGGACACAGACACGATCACAAAGGAGAATGCCATATGAAGAAACAGGCACAGTAGGAAGATGGCCATGTTAAAGTGGAGGCAGTCATTGGAGTTATGCTGCCCCAAGGGAAGGAATGCTTGGCTCCCAAAAGCTGGGAGAGGCAATGAAGCATCCTTCTCTAGAGGTGCTGGAGGAGAGCATGGCCCTGCCAACAGCTTGATTTCAGACTTCTAAGCCTCCAGAATTGAGACAACAAATTTCTGTTGTTTTAAGCCCCAGTTTGTGGTACTTGTGTTGTGGCAGCCCTAGGAAACTGATAGAGAAGGACATATGGATTTTGAAAGTACTTTATGATCTGAAGAACTGTTTGTCACATTTCACACAGATTATCAGAATGCGTTCAGTTGGATAAACAAGAGGTTCCCAAACTTTGCTGGGCATTGTATTTACCTGGGAATCTTTAAAAAATACTAGTGTCTGGCTCCCACCTCCAGAGATTCTGGTTTAATAAGTGGGGGATGCGACGTGGACATCAGGATTTTTAAAAGCTACCCAGTGATTTAATGTGCAGCAGTTTTTGAAGAACCACTGGGCTAAACATTCTGGCTTAGTCAGATATTCTCCCACCTCCCTCTACATATATAATTTTCTGTTCATTTAGCTTTTATTAGCCTTTAGGTAATACACTATGCCCTTCCCCCACACCCGTGCCACCTGGGCTACAGGACCTCTTGAGGACCACACACACACACACACCCCCTGCTTTTGAAGGTTGAATTTTATTTGTGTTCCGTAAGTTGCAAGTAAGTGAAAAACAAACTTACGGTTGTATTGAAATAGACTTGCATTTAATGAAGTATGAAGTAGTATAATTATTCAAATCATTATTGACCATTCTCCTACAAGATTGTATTCGGAGTGATAAATTGAAGGACATAAAAACGTCTGCCTTCTCAAACATGTCTTTTTTGTCTTTAGGCCTCCCTCTTTATATCACTTTTTTCACATTGTTAGATCACAAAATGAGTGACATCCAACATCTTTGGATATAATCTGGGTTAGTAATTTCTCCATGAGAAATTTTCAAGTGTGAATTTTTTTGGGTTTTTTGGCTATGTGATAGTCTAAAAATAAAATAATACAAACAGCACATTTTAGATCCTCTGGGTGGTCACTTGGTAACAAAGTAAAACTATTTGTGTTTGTTTTAATCCTCTAGTTGACATTAGACATCAAACACCTTGGTATTGATAGGTAAATTTTTTTCCATTTTATAGTTGAAGTGCTAACAGATAAGGACTATGCCTAATTTTATATGTATATAAATTTTGGTAACAATGAAATACATAATACAAATCAACTCTTGGGACCAGTGTAAGTGTTATTTTCTTTTAGAAAGTACTTGATAGTACTCAAATTTGAGAAACATTGAGTTAAGGAAATGTATTTATGCCTTTGTTGGAATACAGGTTCCTTGGAAAGCAGAACATTAAGCCATTATTATTCATTAATACTTTGTTATGTCAGATTGTTAAGCTTGTCATCTACCTGGCTTTACGGGATGAAATGTATTTGTTGGTGGTGAGGGTTGGGGGATTGGTATAGAAAACCTGGAGTGCAACTCCTGTTGGAGGAGGGTAGTGGGTTAGTGTAGGGGTCAGAGGGGAGGTTCGGGGGAAGGTGGAGGAAGTTGTCAAGGCAGAGTGTTTCATTGGTACAATAGTGCCAAGTATTGGAGTGCTTGGTAAGGGGTCTAGTCTAGAAAGGGATGATAGAAACTCCTGGGGAGAGCTGTGTAATGGTGAAGAAGGCTGCCATTGCTTGTAGTCGTGAATGTATTCTCTTTGGGAAATAAAGGCTGCAAGACAGAGACCAGCTTCATATTTCAGTTGATGGGAAAGGGATTGCAGCCCTCAGACCTTACCACTTCACACAGTGATGAGGCTGGGCAGACATGCAGCACAGTGCAGACCCACCCCACAGGAGAAGGAAAGGTGGTGTGGTGGCAGTGCGGCTTTGCTACAGCCTCCATACCTTTTCTATAGCTTTTCATAGTAGAATTTGGTAAGAAATGGGATGCAGTCTGGGATTTGACTGGTGAAGCCTGTTCTTCACAATATTATTCTTCATTAATGGGTTTCTATATTATTACAATGTTCAGGGCCTAGAACAGTCCCAGGTGTGTATTAGCACTCAGTAGATATTTGTTGAATGAACGATAGAGAAACTGAATTTCAATAAAATTATTGAATCAAGTGAGTATATTTGGAAAGAAGTCCATTTATAGAGGTGTACTCAGAAAATGTATAATTTTCATTTCTCCATGTTTTAGTAGATTCCATATATTTTTTATCAAAACTAGAACTTTTGTATGAGGATGTTTATGGCTTTTAAGTACCTTTTTTGTTCACTAGGTATAAATTTACTGGATACCTAATGTGTTTTCCAACATGAGCATAACTGAAATGGAACTAAAGATTTAGATCATGTTACAATCTGAACAACACTGTGACTTAAAGTTCTATTCTCCCGGGAAACTCTTGAACTTTGCCAAAAAGGTTAGCACTAATATTGCCAAGAGGGAATTAATTTTTATACTAGCAGGTCACAAACATTTTGATCTTAGTACCCCATTACATTCTAAATTTATTAATGACTCCAAAGAACTTTTGTTTATGTGGGTTACAGTTACCAATATTTGCTGCATCAGAAATTAAAACTGTGAAATTTTATATTACTAACGCATTTTAACATAACAATAACAAACCCATCCATAACATGTTAACACAAACAACATATTTTATGAAAAATAAGTATTTTTCAATACAAAAAATTTTCCTGAGATGGATGGCATTGTTTTACATTTTTGTAAATCTGTTACTCTCTGGCTTGATAGAATACAGCTGGGTTCTCACATCTGCTCCTGCATTCACATGTTGAGATATGTGGTTATAGTTGAAACATACGAAAAATAAAATCTGGCCTTACAAACATATATAGGTGCAAATTTTTCAAATCAAAGTAAAAATTTATTTTTCATATAAATTTGGATATTCTTTGATACTACATCAAATCTCAGCAAGTGGATAGTTTCTTCAGGGTTAGTTGCAACGTAAGATCTGAAGTTGTATGAATGAACTTTTTGTATTCTGTTACATTAAAATCCATTGGTCTCTCTTGAGCTTTGGATCATTTTCTCGTATGTAATTTTGTACTGGTCATTGGGAAAATATTTGTTCACTGAATTATGCAGATCTTCATATGTTCATTATACAATATGAAAAATCGGTCATTAACAGTCACCACTGATCTCTTCAGAGAAGTTTTGAGTATTGGGAAGCTCTCAAGCTCATGGTGGCTGATAAATTTTCCAAATCCTAATTTTCTCTTAAAAGTTTAAGTTTTGTCCTTGCCAACAAGTATTGTTAGTTGTTTTCTTTAAAGTGACAGTTTCACTTTGTTTATTTGCAAGAAAATGTCTGCCAAATTCCAGTCTGAAAAACCATACTTTGTCAGTTGCTCTTTGAAGTAAAAATGATGTTTATGAAAAAAGTTGCTAGTTCAGCTTGCAATTCACAGTTGCACAATGCTTTTCTTTGAGACAACCATCATTTAGTATGCATTATTTTAGAAGTGCTTTATGTGTTCTTAATGTTTTTGTTACATAGAATATTTAAAAGATGTAAATTTGAGGGTTAAGATTTTAATAAGATTAAGCATTTTTTTTTGCTGCTTCATCAAGGAAATTTTTCAGTGAAGAATTTTTGTGGGTTTTTTTTTTTGAGTGTATTGTAGTGAAGAATATAATGACTACCAACAGAGTAAGGTGTTAACAGCCTTGATTTGCACTAAGGTGCAAGCAGTTTTACCCACTGTTGCTTTGTAGTGTCAGTGTAAATGTCAATTCCGTGAAAAAGGCAAGTAATGTGTTAGTAATACTATAAAAATAATTTTGACCTGAGGACTCCTTAAACAGTCTTGGGAACCAACCCCCAGGGGTCTACAGATCTCCCTTTGGGA
Source organism: Ceratotherium simum simum (assembly GCF_057802395.1). NCBI lineage: Eukaryota > Metazoa > Chordata > Mammalia > Perissodactyla > Rhinocerotidae > Ceratotherium > Ceratotherium simum. The sequence continues at coordinate 44,723,281 of NC_141914.1, forward strand.
CCTAATTTCTATGCCAAATAAAAAGCTGATCAAATTTTGTCATTGGAATGACAGGGATAACAAATCTGCTTTTTAGTTTTGAGCACTTTGAACAGCTGTAGGAGTGAAGTACACTTACTATAAAATGGAAGGAAGTTTCTTTTAATAAGATACTATAAAAAGTCTGTCTTTGCAGTTAGAGAGTCCATAGCCTGACTGGGTAGAGTCCTTAGAAAGGATGGACACAGCAGGACCTCAGTGTGGTTATGGAGTGATGCGCTTGATTTGTTCCTATGGGGGCTTTTTTGTTTTTTAAACAGAAAATCTTACAGGATAGTACTGCTCACTGTTTTCTCTCATAGAAATTGACCTATGAGACTTTCATGGTGAATTTCCCCTAGTTTCAATAAAACTTGAAAGCCTACCTCAATTCATATCTATCATCAATTTCTACTCCATTTTCTTTTGCCTTTTGTCTTCCAGATTTACTAATAGCTGGGTCGTGGGGTGTATGAATGTGGGTGTATGTATGTATCTGTTATCTGAGTATTAAACTTGTTTTGTCTTCACTTGATTTGAACAAGCCTTTATTGCCTATTGGGTTGAATGTTGATCTCTTCTTTACACTTTTTTTTCCCCTATACTTGGATGCTTGATCTATATTAATTACATATTTCTGCTACTAGAACAGTCTTCTGCACGTTTTTCCTTCTGCCCTTCCAAAGAATTTACCGAGTATAACCAATCCATGGACACTTGTTTCAATTCACTTAGGGTTCGGTAGTCTTAGTTTTGTCTTAGTTTTATTTTCCCTCGAGGAACCAAGGAATTCCTACTCCTTGTCCAATAAACTTACATGACACTATTACAGATAGTATTTATTTATAACTGTTCGTTATACCCAGTAGCTTTTTCTCTTTATTTTGCCTGTAATATCTCAGTTTTAAGCAGTTTTCATCCATTCAGGTGATTGTCCTTTAAAGTTTTAGCTGCATTCCGGTCTTTCAGGTCCTCATAATGTGTCTGTTCCAAAGCTAGAATAATAAATTAGTTTGTTTTAATTGAGAAAATTTTGTTGCCTTTCTTATACTGGTTCCCATTCAAACAAACTCAGAGCTTTTCTTGCTAGTGGGAGGGGACTAGCTTCTTGACTTTTATTTTCATACCTGACTTTCATCTCCAGACTTTTCTTTCCCAGACTGACAGTGGTTTGCCTTAAGTCCTATGACTAATTACTGCTCAATAATTGAAAAAGATGTATCAGAAATATGACCTATCTTCTGTTCCCTTAGTATTTTAATTTCTTGTCCTGTTTCATTCACCTGTCAGGATACCTTGAGTATAATTTGTGCAGTCATTCAACACATAATTGAGTCCAACCTTGAGTCATGTAGTTTTATATTTTACAGGGATATTAGAAGACATCTGTGTAAAGAACCTCTCATATATGTTTGGGAAGTTGAAGTCCACGTCTATGGACTATGAGGCAGCTCATCAGAGGCACTTTGGGTATAAAAAGAAATAGGGCTGTGGCTAATGTCAGTTGAACTTAAAGTTGACTCATCACATATCAGATGCTAGTTTACTGTTCTCAGTCTAGAGAGCTTTGCTGAGATGCTTAAAACTGCTTAATTGGGATTCAAAGTTAGTGTTCTCTATCATCAAATCAATGGCAAATATTCTGTAAAAACTGTTCTGTGGTTTGTAAAAACCATAAGGTATTGTGGGCTGTACAAAAATAGGTGATGGGTTGGCTTTGACACACAGGCCATAGTTTACAGATCCCTGGTATAGGTCACAGTTGAAACAAATGGTTGACATTGGAAGTGACAGTTACTAATGAAGAATTGGTCTGGGATACCTTTTGCCTGTGTCTATACGTATAAGTCAGTGTATATAAGGGATAGTTGGTCCTGATAAGCATCATGCATGATAAGTACTTAAATGTTTCCTAATGAGGTAGGCTCCTTTGTTTTCCCTTTCCCTGATTCCTGGAGAAGTCTACCTGAGATCTAACAGTTTTTTAAATCCTCTCATACACTTTTGTAAGCCTGTTAAAAACGATTTATTAAAAACTACTGCGTGGTCTGGTGCTCTCTGTTGGCCTGGAAGATTCATGTGTAATACCCTATATACTTGTACTGATTTGAATCATTGAAGTTTAGATGTGAAAGAGACCAACTACCTCAGTTTCCTCATTTTGTAGATGAGGAAGCAGAGGCCCATAAGATGCACGTCATTGGTCTGAAGTCATATAGGCTACCTGAGATCTGATTTCTCTGTCATATTATCTTTAATTTACATCTGAGAGCTCTGGATTCCAATGAAAAAGGAAAAGAAAAGAAAAGGAATTTAGAAGTTTATCTCTTCTAAGTTATAATCATACTTTAATTTCTTAAGATTCACCAACTTTGGAACTTTGGTGACCATTAATCTGATAACAAAACAAAGCAACAACAACCCTAAGAAAAAATTTTCGCCGCACAAAATTTGCCTATAACTATTAAAAAAAAGAAGAGGAAATTAGCCTTTACGTAAAATGTACACATTGCCATGCACACCATTAGGAAAATTATCCAAAAGACACTCACGTGCCAAAATTGGAAGGTAAAAATCAATGCCAGTGACTGCTAATTTTCCTTCACAAAGTATCTTGTATACTTTTTTCCCTTTAAGCTGCATTTGTTTCTCTTCGGTGGGGGGGGGGGTGGTGGATGCTATAGACTTTTCACTGGGACATAATATTCAAATTATTAAAAATACTTTCTAAAAAAACTTAGATAAAAAATATGAGATGGAGCTAATGATTTATTTTAAAAGGATGTTTTCTTTTAATAGTGTGAATAAAAATTATGAGATTGGGTCCTTAAAAATATAGTTTAAACTTAGCATTTCTCCTAATGTTAAGAGTGTTAGGATTTTTGTTTGTTTTAAGGAAATATACTGCTTTGCTTCTCTTTGGACTTAATATTACAGGCAACCATGAAAAGATATCCTTAAAATGTTTAACAAATAAACCATAGTTGTAGTTCAGGGCTAATACACAAAAAAGTAAATATGCTGTTGTTTGCCGTTAATGCTTTAAGGAATCAGCCTAATTGATTTTGTCTTACTGGGTTTTGTTTTTTGTTTTTAGTTTGGTTAGTATTGTATTAAAGTAAGCTGAAATACGTATTTCATTTAGAGCTTAGTGTTTCTTCTTGAGATTATTTGATTATTTCTAAATCCTAATGTTGTACTTACAGTTTACAAAACTAACTTGGTAAACATGATTTCATTTAGTCTAATAAAATTTTGTGAAACCTTGTAAGATTTAGCATTGCAAAAGTTGAGAGTGTACTTTAGACACATTTTAAGCTATATTACCAACTACTTCAAAGCTAAGTCTTAAAATATACCTTTCTTCATGGTACCATATTTTATACACATACAAGTGTTATTACCTAACATTGGTAGAATTTTAATTATTTTTAATGAAGCAGGAAATTAAGGGTAATGCATTTTTTGGTGCTGCTCCTAAGAGTTTTTCGTGGGACAGGGGTGAGAGGAGAAGAGAGCATTGAGGGGGCTGAAGATAATGAAATGTTAATGTATGCTGTTTGTATTGTTGTCTTTGATAATTACAGGACAGGATGGGTTTCTAAAGGTAGAGGTAAATTTTCAAAAAGGCAGATCCCAGCAATTGTGAACCTCACATCAACTTTAAAGGTCTCCAATGAATGATTGGAGTTTTTAAGAATTTTTAATGAGGGGTATGCCATCTTCTCACTGTGTCCTCACATGGTCTCTCCTCTGTGCACATGCATCGTCTTACTCTTATAAGGACACCAGTCATATTGGGTTAGGGTCTACCTTAATGGCCTCACTTTTCCTTAATCACCTCGTTAAAGACCCCGTCTCCAAGTAGTCACATTCTGAGGTACTTGAAGGTTAGGTCTTCAGCATATAAATTCTAGAGAGACGAATTCAGCCCATAAGATGGTAGTAACCACCCTGACTTCTCTAGTGGATAAATTGGTTTAATTTCTCTCCTCATCCTTATTTCATTTCCCCTCCACACACACTTTGTTTTTTTGTTAGTAATGGTAGTTTGGTGTTTTTGCAGTGGGTCTTGATTTTAACAAGACAGTTTCTCAGAGTTTCCTGTGATAACTCAGTGGGTGGCGTGGTAGTGGATGGTTTACTTTGCTTCACAGCAGGTTGAGAACTCACATCCAACAGAATAATTTTGACACATGATTCTGTGTGAGTTTAGATGCTGTTATTTAGCAGGATATTGTAGTCATCTGTGCCTGCAGAGGGCTAGCTGACCATTTAGGACTGCCCTTCACAGGGTAGTCCGCGTAAGCTGTGCAGTTATAGATACCCTGCACTGCACATGGGGCCTTGGCAGCTTACATCAGGGCTGGGAGTTAGCAACTTTTTAGGACCTCCTGGTACTAAGAATTTTGATTTTTTTATAGTCACTACATTATTTTATGTTATACATTTCATACTGTTGTGTTTCTTTTTTCCTGCACTGAGGAAAGTCGTTTAGTATTTGAATAACATTTCTGAATACATAGATTATGTATAGAAATGCTCTTCTCATACATCAGTGCTTTTACATTAAAATGAGGAAATTAATACTGAAGAGGAAATTAAATGATGTGTATAAGGCTTAGCCCCACACATAGCATGTAGCAATTACTCAGTAAATGTGAATATTCTTCCACTTCATTTTCCTTAACATTCAAATTAAGGAGAAGCAGTGTGCACACAGGAGCAGAGGTAACTTGGTACACCGCAAACGTTTTGAATTAAAACGAAAATGAGCTCTTCCAACCCTGTGCCTATTACAGAAGTCTGTAAGCCACCTCCATTTGACCGCCTCTGCCTACCTGCACTCTCAGGTGTATGCTTTCATAATTTTCTGTATTTTTTTCTTATCCAAGTTGGAATTGTTGTCTTTCTCCCCAGCAGCCTGTAAAGTCACAAGGTCTGGCCCTGGTATGCTTTGTTTAGCCACGTCTTCAGCACCTGTCATAGTGCCTGGCATGCTGGAAGTGCTCAACCAAATTTTTTTGTTTTTTTTTTTTTGTTTTTTTGAGGAAAATTGGCCCTGAGCTAACATCTGTTGCCAATCTTCCTCTTTTTCTTTTTTCTCCCCAAAGCCCCAGTACATATTGTATACCCTAGTAGTAGATCCTTCTAGTTCTTTTGTGTGGGATCCCGCCTCACCCTGGCTTGATGAGCCTTGAGTAGGTCTGCGCCCAGGGTCCGAACCTGCGAATCCTGGGCTGCCAAAGCAGAGCATGTGAGCTTAATTGCTACTCCACCAGCCGGCCCCCTCAACCAAAGTTTTGACTGAGTGAATAAAATAAATCAGAAAAATAGTGAGTGCTTTTAGTACATCCCGCCCTCCCCCACAGGCTTTGTTAATTGCATGACCATTGTAGTGTTTACTTTTCACTTGTCATTATCCCACACCCACAAATGCTTCCAATCAGCCTTGATTTAGATTGGTTTATCACCCCAAAGCAATATAAGTAACTGGAAATTTGACCTTCCTAAATGAGGGGAACAGAACGGAGGTACCACTTTGCATGATCGTGAATTGTAACATTGTAACTACCCTGGAGCATTTCTGCTGGGATGTCCTCTGTTTACCTCTAGTTCCACCTCTATAAAGTGTGACTTCCCAGAGGGCTGTTCTCTCTGGATACCCCATTTCTGTGGGCAGTTCTTCCCCCTTCTAGTCTGGAAATAATTGGAAAAAGTTGTGACTCACCTCTCCCCCTTTCTTCTTTGCCCAAATATAGTCTATCACTAACTTTAGTCATTTTCTTGTTTTAAAACATCTCGGGTTATTTCTCCTATTTGTCCACCCTCTTTTGGTTGCAACTGACAAATCTCAAACTGGGTTAGACAATGAAATTAATTTTTGACTTCTTCAACTGAACTACAGTGGTAAATTAGCTTTAGATAGTACTTGATCCAGTTGCTTGATAGATACTTGATGTCGTTAAGGAAACAGTTTCTCTTGTCTCTCTGCTCCGCCCTCTGTCTCTGCTTCTCTCCTATCTTTGTTCTAATGTCAGTGATGCACATTTCATCCCAGGCTTCACATAATGTCCTTATTGCCTGCCCCCTCCTCTCTGAAAGGAGGTTGTCTTTCATAGAAACCAGCAAATGTCTGCTAGCATTTCACTTAGTAGGAGTGCTTGAGTTGGGGCAGATGGGGGAGGTGTGTGTGCGTGGGGCTGGGGTGTCAGCCCTAAACTGAAGATACAATATGCTGGTTGGCGTTAAGCAAATAAGTACCTTCCTTTGGACAGGAGGTCCATCCCATTTAAACCACAAGGCTGAGAATGGAGTTGTTCTCCAGATGGAAGGCAGGAGTAGTGGTGTCTTGTCAGCAGTGGCAATGGATGCTGCAAGAGGCAAGCCACAGTTTTCTTCATCTTGCTTGTACAGTCACTCCGTGTCTCACCTGCTGAGTTCTGGAGAAACCTGAGCCTGCTTTCTGCTAGATGGCACTCCCAACACCAAACCATCCCCAACATAACAATCACGTTGGGGACCCTGTGGGTCATTAATGTTTATTTGGAAAGGTAACCCAAAATGTCCAAGATTGCGTTATTTGACAATATTAAAACAATTGTTATTTTAGCATCAAAGTTCTTTAGCAGCTTATGATATTGTGGCTCTTTTTGCAACTTTTAAACAGACAGCTATCACAGGTATTTGTAGATATATTTAAAGATACATTTGCTGTTTTGTCACAGTCTTAATAAAATTGAGTATTATTTTTAAATCTTTGCTGATGTTATGGCCAAAATGTTGTTTTTGTTTATTATTCCTGAATTTGACCATTTTCCTAATGTTTCAGCTGGAGGAGTTGTAAATTGGTTCAATCTTTTGAGTGCACCCAATTTGTTGGTATTCGTTAAGAATCAAGGCCGGCCTGTTGGTGTAGTGGATAGGTTCACACTCTCTGCTTCGGTGGTCTGGGGTTTGCAGGTTTGGATCCTGGGCACGGACCTACTCGCTGCTCATCAAGCCATGCTGTAGGATGCGTCCCACATACAAAAAACAGAGGAAGATGGGCACAGATGTTTGCTCAGAGCCAATCTTCCTCACACACACACACAAAAATCAAAATAGCCATTTATGTAATCCTTTTGGTACAGTAATTTACTTGTAGGGACTTTTCCTGATTTTGAGTAATATTCATAAGTGCACACCTACCAAAAAGAAATGGAAGAAGAACAACTTGAAGCATAAAAATCCTCATAGCAGTCTTAGAATAATGAAAATTTAGAATCATCTAAATGTTGAGCAAAACAAAAATTAAACTAGTGTGTCTGTTATGGGATAATATGCTACTAGTATACATTTTGGACTAAATTATTTTTGTAAGATAAAGTAATTTCAATTATACATTTCATTTTGGATCATGCAAAAATCTCTTAATAGTATGTTATAGGCAGGAGATTCAAGAAAATCATTGTTTCTTTCTATCCATAACTTTCACTTTTTTCTCAGTCTTTTGAATTTAAAATAATATGATTTAGGATCATAGTTGGGCCCTGGCTTGCTCCAGGAATGAGATCAGAAAAGAATATGATATGTGTCATGTTCGAGGCCAAAGGCAGAAATAGTACTGGGTGTATAGAAGAGGAAACTAGGAGATGATTAAATATTTGGAGAGGTTATTGTTCAGAGTGTGTATGCTGAACTCAGTTTTTTGATGCTGAAAATGCTGTACATATTCAGCAGAATGAATCATACCTGGATTGCCTCAGCAGTCCTATTTTTATAATACTTGCTAAATTACTATCTATAAAGTCTTGCACTAAAATATTTCATACTGAACCTTTAAAATATTAAGTGCACTTTTAAAATAAACATTTGGCTAAATATTAGTTAAAACTGTAGTTTTTGTATTTACTTTTGGCTACTTTAGTACAGCCGTGGATCTGAATGAAGTACCCGATTACCTGTCACTGACAGGAGTTTTGAATAAAAGTTTTTATGAGTTTATAAGCTGTTTCTGAAAGTTAGGATAGAAAAGTACAAAGGTATTTAATTTTTTTTTAATTCAGTCATTTACTATGTAAGGACGAATAGGTATAATCAGGCAGAACATACGAATATATGCTTTGTGATTTTAGGAAGTGTTAGTTTTGAATATCTTGTTTATTTAATAGTCCTTCAGGTTTTTGAGGGCAGGATGTATTTTACACATAGTGCCCTCCACCAGGCCTGACAGCTGGGCGGCAGAGGGTCAAGACTGCTGTTTTGTGACCTTGTTTAAAGATAGTTCTGAAGGATACCACAATGGAGGATATACAGTGGGAAGGCTTCTGAGTGTGCTCTGGAAATCGGTGATGCCTAGTATCTGAGTCTCTACATCACACTTAGAGGGGACCCACCTTGGCTGTGTAAACAAACAAAACAAAATGGACCAGTTCTGCAGGGCTGTAGTGAGTCTGCTGATGGAGTGGTGGTATTTTCTCTAATTTTGCTCTTGGGCTCTTAGGCATTTAAGGTGTTTTGAAAGTGAAAACTGAAGTTTTCAAGCAGGGAGTGTCTCAGTCAACGTTTTCTTTTTGTTGTCCAGTCTCCTGTTCTTTTTAAGTGTCCTTTTGATGTTAGAATTTAAAAGGATCAATTTCATACCAAACTGTATTCTAGAATTACGCGTCTTTGAAAGTGGATAAACTCAGGTCTTTCTAGAGTCTATGTACTTTTATTGCAACTGTGACTGAAACTTCTAGTGCAGGATTGCGTTAAGTTTACTCTTTTTTTAAAGGACACATTTGTTTGTATCTTTCTCTTCACTGAAAAACTGAGTTTTGCATTATTTAATCTGTCTATCCCTAGCTCTCAGCACAGTGCTTTGTCCATCCTAGGAATACACTTGGTGTAAGGGAAAACAATAACGTTCTTTCTCTCTGGGGTGTAAGAGCTAGCTGGAGTAGGATTAGAGCTGAAATAACACTTTTAAAATTTGAACAATTTACCCTTGTCCCTTAAAAAATTTCCTTTTGATTGCAGAAATTGATATAGCACTATGATGAATGTAGTAAACCAGTTCATTGCAATTTGAACAGATAAGAACTTTCCTGCTCTGCTTGTTTAGTATTTTTTGTTAATGACTTGAAAAAAAATCAGCAATATATATTTATTATAAGAATTCTTGTAGACAATAATTTATATTATTTTGATTTGTAGTTTGCTTTGCCCTGGAATCTATTAGGTGATGCTCAGGTACCACTGATCACTGCTCTAAGTTGGGACATTGATGGCCTTTGCTTATCAGAACCAGCCACTCTTGAAAACCTTTGCATCTTAGGTACTTCAGCGCGAGTATTCATTATTTGAGTGTTGGATTGAATGATATTCCCAAGAGGAAAAGAATACTTACTCTGTTTTCTTTGTCATTCTGTTTCACTTGGATTCCACCTAGCCTATCTCATTTTGAGAAATTCTATTAATCAAATAGTGACTACTTGTTTCCCTGATGAACAGATATCCATGATTGGTGAAATTATGATTTAATTTCTTATAATTTTATAATAGGATTGGTTGTTTCATTTTCTTAAATCACTCAGTTCAACGGGCTTTCATAATTGATATTGAGTACCTATTATGTGTACTGAGCACATTACTACACATTACTGTGGGTCAGGATAAAATTGAGAAAGATATCCTCCAGAGCACAAATCATCTACTGTACCACAGTGACATATAGACAAGATGCCCTGAGCCAAAATCGTCAAGGGAGGATTTACCTTTATCATTCCGTTAAGTACACGTTGAACATTCCAGTGATTAATTGTCTTCTTTGAGTTAATTCTGGGGGGAGGTACCTTTTTTTTTTAATATGAAGATAGTTGGTACTCTTCCTCCATGGTTTCTCATCTCAGTAAGTGGAAGTACCGCCCATCCAGATGTCCTAAAAGAAACCTTTGATTCTTCCCTTTTCCTCAGTCCTGTGTCCACATGTCCAATCAGTCACCCTTGAGTGTACTTCCTAAATATCTTTGGAATCCCAGTGCTTCTCTCCAGCTTCAATGCCATAGTCCAGGTTTTAGTCTTCTACATTACTGCAGCACCCTCCTAAATTGTCTCCCTTATTCCGGTGCAGTTTCCTTCCAGTCTGTTCTTCACATCAGAGCCAGGATGGTCTTTTAAAAATGTAAATCTAGTCATTGCCCTAGCCTGCTTAAAACCTTTCAGTGCATTAATTCTTTTTAAGTGATGCTTTCAAGGTTCCTCAGAATATGGTTTTTGTCTGTATTTCAAGCCTTACTTCATGTTTTGTTTCTCTTTCCTCACCCAGCCCTTCCACTGCCTGTTGCTGCTCACTGGATTGCTTCTGTTCCCTGCCACTCCCCCAGACATTCATGTTCTCACTCTCCTCCTGTCCATCCTTCAGGTCTGAGCACCAGTGACGTTTCCTCTAAGGTGTATTCCCAAACTACTAAGTTTGATTAGGGCTTCCTCTCTGTGCTTTGGAAAATTGTTATTACCTCCTTGCTTGTCTGTCTTCCTTTCTGATGATAAGTGCTTAGTCACCACTTTCTCCACAACTTAGGGCAGTAGCACTTCCTCTCACATAGTAGCCTACACAAGTGCTTGTTAGTTTATGATTTTTAAATATACTGTGAACTTTGCATCATAAAGAGATCCATGATGTGGCAGGACAATCAGCATAGGCCCATAATGTTAGATACCCCTTTATACTGAATAGATGGTAATATATCCTTATGAAACAAGAGACCAAGAAACTACAGTCGGTGGGCCACATCTGGCCTGCTCACCTTTTATAAAGACCACAAGCTAAGAAAGGGTTTTTTTTATTTTTAAGTTCTCAGAGGGAAATCAAAAGAAAAATATTTTATGATGCAACAATATCACATGAAATTCAAATTTCAGTGTCCATAAGTAAAGTTTTATTGAACATGCCACACTCATTTGTTTACGTATTGTTTGTTGCTGCTTTTGTGCTACACTTGCAGAGTTGAGTCGTTGTGAGCGAGACTGTATGTCTTGCAAAGACCAACCTATTTACAGTCTGGCTCTGTACAGGAAAAGTGTACTGATTTCTCCTTTAAATAATTTCTGTGATGTGAGAACAGAAAAGTATAATTAGGACATATTTAAGTTATGTCTCAGTTTCCTTTTTTCCCCTCCCTCTGAATTCAACGTTTGAGTATGTCCATTGAGAGCATATCATTTGAGTTTTGAGAACTGTATGCCAACCTCTCTGCTTTAAACATACCTAGAGTTTTTTGAAACTTGAAATTACAAATTAGATATTGAGAAAATAGACTTCAAACCTTACCAAATTATAAAGACAAAACCAGTGTAGATGGCTTGTCCTCCACCCAGTGGTCTAAAATCAATCTTTTCCTAAATAAATAATATTCTGATTCTTAAAATTTATTATTTTTTACAGTTGAACAACTTTTTATGCTATTTGATATAATCATTAAAATAGGATGCTAAAGCCCTTTTATAAATTTTGAATCATTTTTGCCAGTATGCTATCTTACAGAAAAATAGACCCAGCCATGTTTTGGTTGTGTAATCTACTACTAACTATTGGAAGTAACTTTATTTGTTAGGGTTTATTAGTAGGCAATATAGAACCTTCATTTTACATCATTTAATAAAATTAAATGGTTTTTACAACATTGTTTACATTTTGTTTAAAAATATTTTATTGAGAAAATACTTAATTAACTTTGTTTTATTTTTAGGGTTATATCCTGTGTTGTGACCTCATGGTTTAAGTGGGAATAAAGATGAGTATAAGCAGTGATGAGGTCAACTTCTTGGTATATAGATACTTGCAAGAGTCAGGTGAGTACTTTCATAAAGTAAATAGGCCTCAAATTATTTTAATATTCTCAAAATAACCTTTTATGCATTTGAAATTTGTATCAGTCCAAACTGTTGAACTTTGTTTGTTTCCTTAATGTCTGGACTGCCATTTTAAAGCTATGTGTTACTGCATGGTTTAACTCTCTGACTCTTTCAAATATGTTGGAATCATCTTAGGCAAATATTTGTAACAAATGGTTTGGCTTTCACTGTTCAAAGACCGTTTTTATTTGTTAAGAAGTCAGATTATTGCACACAGCTAGTAGGAACATATAAACTCTCAGAAACCATCAATTTGATAGTGTATATTCAGAATCCTCAGCCAAATGTTACTGGTCCTAATTGCAGTTAGTATTCAAAAGCTAAATTAACCGTATTTTTTCAGAATGGTTTCATAAGTATTATCACAATTGATTAAATGTATCCTTGACCTGAATTCTTACTAATGTACTTATTGGGGGAGTTAATAAATATAAATCATTGAAAGTCATTTGTAAGAAATAGTAAATAAATAAGTGATAATCCAAGTTCTGTAGACAGATTAAGTGATGTTGTTATAAAACAGAAGGAAAACTACAAGGGAGAATGTGGGGTGAATTAAACAAAAAAAAATGTAAAAGCACAAGAAGGAAAACTTGGGTTGTATGGGGCACAGGATGGTGGAAGAGATTGACTGTGGCGTAAGTGCAGGTTGTTCACATGAGATGGATCATTGGTGATTAAAAATACCAAGCTGGAGAGGTTGAATTTTAGAAATTATGGCTTAAAGTTATTGGAATGTTTTAGTAGTAAGGTGAGACAGTATAAAAAAGACAATTCTGTTAGTCACATGTGAGGGAGGACAGAAGGAACAGAATGGACATTGAGCCCTCAATTTTGGTTTTGAAACTACAATTATTCTTCTCATAGGGCTTAGCTAGTTGTCCTTTCTTATACAGCGAATGCAAACATGGCCTTAGATCTAGATCACACTGCTTGCTGAGATATTCCCAGCTGTACTCCACTTCTGAAATTTTCTCTTGGTCAAGAGTTTTCTGGGGCCGGCCTGGTGGCGCAAGCGGTTGGGTGCGCCCGCTCTGCTGTGGTGGTCCAGGGTTCGCCATTTCGGATCCCAGGCACGCACCAATGCACCGCTTGTTAAGCCATGCTGTGGCAGCGTCCCATATAAAGTGGAGCAGGATGGGCACAGATGTTAGCCCAGGGCCAGTCTTCCTCAGCAAAAAAGAGGAGGATTGGCAGATGTTAGCTCAGGGCTGATCTTCCTCACACAAAAAAAAAGAGTTTTCTATTCCCAAGCACCATCTCTTCTCCTCTGTGGCCTGGAACAGCTGAGAAAATGATGTCCAGTAACAGCAAGGGAGGGAAAAAGAGAAGAAACTAAAGTAACGAACCAGCGCAGAATATACTTGTTATGAAGCTTTGAAGTTAATAGATCTTGTTTTCTTTTTCAACTGGTAAACTGGTATTGAAGGCAGATCCAAAGAGGACACCCATAGAATATTTTGAATAAGATAAAATGATTAATAAAGTGGAAAAAGTAGTGACCTAGTAATTGTTACGTATATAACATGTATGCACACGTTTGGATATTGTTATGTAGTACTTATGGCCAAAATGGAAAGAATTTGTTGGGTTAAAACGAACTCTGCTTTCTCTGCCTTTGAATCTGACTACCATTTAAGCCAGAGCTTTGAGGGCTTGGACACCAGAGCAAAAAAGCATTGCGAAGGATCACCAGATGGGAGATATATTAAACAGCTTATAGGTTTATTGTAAAGGCATCTGTTTAGGTTGAATGATATTGAAACTACTGTTTCTAGAGATCAGAAACAGTTGAATAGCTCAGCAGCATCCTGTGGTTCGGCCTATGCTGAGGTGAAATAGGGCAAGGTGAAGTTAGAGATGCTAATAAACACTCAAATCTTCTTGTTCCCAAACAGAAGTCCACAAAGTGATGTTTTTATGTTGCTATAAGAAAATACAGCAAGTAAAAGAGGCAGTAAAATAATACTCTGGATTAATTTCTGAAAGTGTCCAGTGATTACATATTATCAAAAGTCTTCTTAGGTTGCATATGTTCTCAGAGAAGACCTTTCTAAATTCCATGTTTTATGTTGCAGTAAAAATAAAGCAAGAATTATATTTTAAAAAAACAAACTTGGTATGGTAGACTGATATCATATTAAGTCTTTTGTAATTGTTTACTGTGTTCTTAGTTGTGCTTTGTGTATGCTTTAGAAAGCTTTATACTTTACAGTGTACTGGTGATGAAGTACAGTGTTAAGCCACATCTCCAAAAATGTGAGCAGCAGTCCCTTTATAAAATGTGTAACTTCCTATTTACATTATGATTTACAGGGGAAAATCAGACTCAACTGATGACATTTTGGCTTATGGCAATTTTTCTAGGAATGCAACTTGCCATAAATTTAAGAACCACCTGTACCCGAGTTCTAAAGTTTGCTCCTCTGACCACCAGCATCAGAATCACTTAGACAACAGCGAGTGGGGCCCAGGAATCTACATTTTACAAATGCCCCAGGTGATTCTTAGGCATAATAAAGTTTGAAAGCCACTGGTCCATGTTAGTTGTAAGACAATTAGAACTTGACAGGGAAGTTGACAGCAGGTATGTAGCATATTCATAATATCTTGAAAGAAAAATTATGTTTAGTAACTATTCGAGATAAAGTAGAAAGCATGAAATGTACACATTGAGGTTGGCAGTGTGAGAATATCTCCTGAAGAGGGAGCTGCCACTAAAAGTGGTGTATTTGTATTTATAGGCAAGATTTTACAAGAATGAGGAGGCATGTTTACATCATAAAGGATACTATGAAACATTCATTTGAAATTATTTCCAGAAATAGGAGATGAGAAAGAGTTTAAGAAATTTGTAGTTCTGTCTGCTCAGGACAGGTTTCAGATAGAGCACAGAATCCAGCCCATCTCAGCACTTGCCGCTTATTCCAAAAGCTCTTTTTTGGTTCTGACGGCTAATTATACACAAAAATGGCCATTTTTGCAATTGATTCTCTTTTGGACTCACTTAATCAAGTAATTACTTCTCTGGGTTGTTTTGGGGTTTTAGTGTATTTATCACCATAATTTACAAGAGATACTGATTGAGAACTAATCATTAAATATCTAAGAAATATGTTGTAAATTACTTCAGGCTATAAATATTTCTCTTAAAAGATTTAAAGCAATACAGAAGAAGCTGGAATCTTAATATTGATATTTTTCTTATAAAAGAGTACTAAATAGGATTAGGAGATAGGAAGAAAGGAAATAATCATGACAAAGAAAGTATCTGTGCACAGACATTCAAAGGGCTGGTTTGTAAAGACAACCACCAAGGAAAATAAAATTTCCTTTTGCTGCTTGTCTCATCATCTAAAAGCTCTCAGTCAGAAAGTCCAAAAAACACCTTATAAAAGTTTTGTTAATGTTTTGATAAATGTGTGATTTATAAATAATGTTTTTCAGTAAGAATATCTAATATTTGTTGTCTGCAAACAGTGTTTAAATATTGACTGGACTTTGGTATCTATCTTCAGAGGGAAGAAAATCACTTAAATTTTTTTAATCTTAGATGCTATGTGTGGTCATCCTATTAGGACTGTTACCAGCACTAGAAGATATTGTCTTTTAAAAGTACCTTTCCTTCCCTTGAATGACATAACTTCTCAGAGCTTCAGTTTCCTCATCCACAAAATTTGTTGCTTATTGTAAAAGGGTTACATTGTGATATTCAGCCTCAAATGTTTTATAGACTTCTGTTTGAGATAAACCAGACCCTACTCATTAAAACTAATTAAGAGAAAAGTGTATTTATTGTAGGATGTCTTTATTAAGTGTTACAACTTTTTATTTTTCTCAATTTTATTTCTAGAAAGTTCACCCTAATCAGATTACTTTGGTCATCACCATTTTGTGCTTTTATGAACTAGTCTTCCATATTCAACAAATATTTCCTAGGGAATAAAATTAGTTATGTTTTTCTCTTTTGAGATGACTTGAAAATTGAGTGTATTTGACGTGTAGTACTGTAAGTAATGATTGACTTGATTCAGTATGCACCCTTCACTAATTAATAATTTGGTTGCCCTAATAACTCATATCTAGCAACTATATGCAGAATAAGTGGTACATGCTCAGTTGTATATAACAGAACCTGATACAGTGTTAATTTTATAAGAGCTAAACTGGTTTGGACTTTTTTAATCCCCACCCCCCACCCCCCCGGCCCTTTTGCATCACCTTTGACTCTCCTGTAGTTATTCACAGTTTTAGTTTATTTTTTTCTAGAGAAATTGTTTCTGGCAATTATTTGTGAAATTTGTGGCACCCATTTTTCTTGTTGCTTTGTATAAGATATAGTTGTATTTTGCTTAAATTGTGTATTTGCTTTGGGGGAGAATTCTTGATTCTAGATTTAACTCTCATCTACTACATGTTTAGGAGCTCAATAGCATTTCTACTTACAGTGTACTTGACTATTGGATGCTGTAGAACAGTTGGATTTTATGGTTGAAGACTAACTGGAAAATGTAAAAACAGGATGTTCTTATTACTGAGTTGTTTTCTAGATTGTAATCCTGAATACTACTATTCTTTAAAATCCTCATTTTTTTAGAACTGAGGTTTATCTTGCCATACAGTCTCCAATTATGAGAAGTGATGATATTTGTAGGCTTAAAACGTTTGGTTCATGAAAGATCATCTTGTGTCTCCCCCAGCCCGCCTCTCTCCACTGTTTTCCGACTTTTCAAAGAGATATCAAGTCTCCCTGGGTAGAGGCCTTTCACCACACTTTTCGTGAGGTGTTGCTTACTTCAAATGCTCTACTTGTTTATAAGATCACGTCAAACACACACACACACGCACACTTAATTTAGAAATCTAAACATGATCATAGTAGGCACAAACTAACCTGGATGTCCATGTATAACGTTAAAGTTCTGATCTGTAACACCAAATAACCCATTCGTTCATTTTTTTTCATTGAATGATTTTGTATTAACCTCTACAATGGCTAATAAAATCTCAGCAATCAAATGAGAGTGTAGTTTTTCCTGACTTAGATAAAGGTAACTGGGCTAAACATTCCTTCCTACATATCCCTCTGCTGGTGCCATTTATAAACAGACTGACAGTGCACGGGATGGAGTCAGGTTAAACTGGCTGTCAGTGATGTGCCTCTAGCCATGAAGAACTGGAGTGAGGAGAGCTCAGGATCTGGTATATCCACCTTTAGTCTTTCTTTTAATTTTTATGAATAGATAGTCAGGTAGAAAAGTGCAAATAGGTATACATAGTTTTGCTTTATAATCAAATAAAATATGCAGTAACATTACTTTGACACATATAGTTGTACACGTGACCAATTAATGATAAACAGCAAGCAATTGTCATAAATGCTGGTAAATTTTATACTTCCAAATCAGTTTTTCTCCTCTTTTTGTAAGTTAAATGACTATTTTTTGCTGATAGAGGAAATTCCTATTATACATTCCTACTGACAAGTACTGACATACTTGTTAAAAGACAGAGGTTGCCAAACAGAGAACTTTCTCAATCTTATTAGTGATCTTTGTGTTTTTTTACGAATAGCCAGTGTAGTGAGGGTATAAGGAAACATGTAAATTGCTGATGGCGTTATAAATTTGCGCAGTTTTGGGGGAAAGCAATTTGGCAATCATGAGAAAACTTCCTTTAAAATGCTCATGTCCCTTTCAACTTTTGAGGGAATCCATCCTAAGGAGAAAAAAATATATACCTGACAAAATATCTATACACATAGATATTTGAGGCAAGATTCTTTTTAAATAGTGTACATTGGGAAGGTACATTTTGTCCAGCTGTGAGATGAGTAATTTACTATGTGAGTACATTTATTGGCTGAGTATTATGATGATATTAAAATCATTTCAGAAAATATAGTTCATATAAAATGCTTGTAATTATATATATTTTTAAGGGCAAAATTAGGGCACAAAATTGTATAGCCAATGTATATTGTGCTGGAAAAAAGCAGTATGTAAAGAAAAAAAGGAAATAAAAAGTATTAACAGTTGCATTTAGGTTTTGGTATTGTAATTTTTTTTCCTTCTCCACATTTTCCTTTATTTTTTTAATGAGTGCTGGATCTAACTCTTCAAATATAATTTTCTGGGCTTTTCTGACCTGAAGCTTAAATAGGTCCTTGGATAAATTAGATTTTCCTTCCAGACTAGGGCACCATGTTGTGATAATAGTTAAGCTTTGCTTTTTCTTTTTTCTTGTTCGGACCCCCTATACCATAACCATGACGTTCCAGGCCCATTTTCATGTTCCTGTATGCTCTGTTGGTAAAGTCGAGTTGGCAGGCTCTGGAGGACTAACGCCCCTTTGAGAACACAATCCCTGCCATTCCCGGGGAAAGCACTCCCTGAAATGAGCGATATGTAGAAATGGTTGTTTTGTGATCTTGCTTCTTACGGGGGAACGGTGCTCGGTCTCATGCGTAACCACAGATACCGCCCTGCCACTGCTGGTCTGGATTGCTGGATTACTAGATACTGAACTTCATGGTTTTCAGCCTTATTCCTCTCTGGAGTTTCTTTTCTACCTCCTAAATCTTAATCACCCTAATGAATGTGTAGAGGACTTGATTTTGTAGTTGTGTGCTGTCAAGTCTGCTCCAACTCCCCACAACCCTGTGAATGAGTGATGGTCACAGTGTCCTGTCCTCAACTACCCTACTCAGCTTGCAATCAAGAGTACTTGATTACAGAGCTATTATTTATATCAGATTTGCTCTTACCCCTGGAAGGAAGGGATGCTATTTTAGGTAATCAGGGCAGACTTCAACATTGCACAGATTTTGGTTGATCCCTTTTGCCTTCTTATATGTAAATCAAAAGCTGTCCCTGAAAAAGTATTTCCTGCAAATATGCTTACAGTTAAATGGGAATATTTTCTGGCATAGCCGGGCTCAAGTTTTAGTTTTGTTTTTCAAGGAAGATTTAAGTCATGTGCTTTTTCTGGATGTACAGGTTTTCTGAAGTGCCAAGGTATAGTAGAATTGCATTCTGATTTAATGTTTTTTGAGCACTGGTTAAATTAGGTAATGTTCTAGTTTTCCAGAATTAAAAGATTACTAGAACATAAACGATTTCCTCAGGCAGCCCAGTCTAGTAGTCATATGCACACATACACACAGATGATAACCATTCCGTGTGGTAAATCCCATACATATACAAGTTATAGGATTATTGTAGAAGAGAATGATCAGCCCTGGGGCAGTGAATGGAGGGACTTCACCTCTATTCAGATAGGAGAAAACTGCTTTAGGAACACAGAAGGCCAAAAGCATGAGATAGCACAGCTGTTCAAGGTGTAATTGGCAATCACTTGAACTTCATGTGCAATAGGAGGAAGGGTGAGGATGTGGAATCGAGGAGAGGAGCCTGGAGAGATAGACAGGGTCAGATTACAAAAGTAATTGTGAGCCATACTTAGGAGTTTGGCCTTTATTATGAAGGCCAAAGGGATCATTGAAAGTGCTCAAGGAGTGATATGAGCAGTTTTTGTTTTACAAGTAGTATTCAAGCTGTAGTGTGGCAAATGTACTGAACTGGGGAAGAGAGGAAAGGAACTTAACGGCAGTAATAGTCCAGGCAAAGGATGATGTGGACTAAATTCCGGGTTCTGGCAGGAAAGGAAAGTCAATGACAGAGACCAGAGAGGTAAGATTGATAGGATTTGTTGAATGGTGGAATGCCAGGGGCTGAGGTGGGAGTTAGGATGACTTTTAGGTGTAAGGTCAGAAATTTGTAAGGAAAAAGAAATTTTAGGGAGGGGAGGAGAAGTAGTTTTGAACATAATGATTTTAAGCTGGCATGTAATGCTATGACTAGAAATAAAGCAAAAAATTATAGTTGAATTCAGCATTTATTTAAGGAGAACATTTAAGTGTGGACATTCTTTAGCATAAACATTAATGAGAAGTGCCAAAACAACGCTAACGTCCACTTCAGGGTTGTTTTCTTGCTGTTTAGAACATTCTTATCGCATGTGCAATAACTTGAGATGAATGTAGGCACCATGATAGCTACTCTCCTGGTCTGACAGAACTAATTCAGGATATGTGTAACATTTCAGCCAAAAACTGACATTTTTCCACCTGAAGCTCTGAGGATATCCTTGGACATAAGCTTGAGCTCTATCATCTGGTTAAACAAGGTCTAAATGTAATGATTTTGATTATTTAAATTGTACCCATGAATTGGAGAATACAGAAATCATGGACTTTGCTACAATTTTTAAAGCTTATGAAAATCAAAACACTTTAAAAACCTTGCTAATAAGATGTCTTAAGGTTTCATGCACTACTGACACCACTTTCTTTTTTTTTTTTGTGAGGAAGCTCAGCCCTGAGCTAACATCCATGCTAATCCTCCTCTTTTTGCTGAGGAAGACCAGCCCTGAGCTAACATCTATTGCCAATCCTCCTCCTTTTTTTCCCCAAAGCCCCAGTAGATAGTTGTATGTCATAGTTGCACATCCTTCTAGTTGCTGTATGTGGGACGCCAACTCAGCATGGCCGGAGAAGTAGTGCATCGGTGCGCGCCCAGGATCCGAACCCGGGCCGCCAATAGCAGAGTGCGTGCACTTAACCGCTAAGCCACGGGGCCGGCCCACTGACACCACTTTCTAACACTCTGAGTTAAAACAGAAGAACAGTGATGCAATCTTTTATTTTCTGTTAGTAAACTTGAGATCACTCTGCTTTAGCTTTATCCTTGACCATATTCTAACTGGCCAGTAGGAGCAGCGGAGTGTAGTGGTTACCCCCATGGTCTTTGAATGAATTTGAACCCTTATTCTCTTAGTGGCTGTTTTCCCATCTGCTAATTCACATTATAAAATAATAAAATTTGGGGCCAGCCCAGTGGCGCAAGCGGTTAAGTGCACGCGCTCCGCTGTGGCGGCCCAGGGGTCACCGGTTCAGATCCTGGGCGCGCACTGACACACCGCTTGGCAAGCCATGCTGTGGCGGCGTCCCATATAAAGTGGAGGATGATGGGCATGGATGTTAGCCCACGGCCAGTCTTCCTCAGCAAAAAAGAGGAGTATTGGCAGATGTTAGCTCAGGGCCGATCTTCCTCACCAAAATAAATGAATGAATGAATGAATAAATAAAATAAAATAATAAAATTAGGGGCTGGTCCGGAGGCATAGTGGTTAAGTTAGCACACTCCCTTTCAGCAGCCTGGGGTTTGCGGGTTCTGATCCCAAGCACAGACTTAACACACTGCTCATCAAGTCATCCTGTGGTGGCATCCCATATACAAAACAGAGGAAGATGGGCACAGGTGTTAGCTCAGGGCCAATCTTCCTCACCAAAAATATATATATATAATAATAATAAAATTATACATGTGTGCATAGTGTAGGCCCTCTGTAAATGATACTGTCTTTCTTGAAGTCTTCTTAAATCTCTAAGCCACTTGGCTGTTAAGCTTTTTATCCTATTTGTGATTTACTGCAGAATTTATTTAGAGAGGAGTATGTAATTGAAAACAGGAGTCGTCAACCTCACTGCATATGGATTTCACTGCCATATCTCTCAACCTTTCTCCTCAGCCTTCCCAGTCTGTATTCTCAGCCTTCTACCCCGGCGATCTGGAATCTACTCATATTTAAGTAGTTGTGGGTTTCTTGATAGGGACTATGCAAAATGGTGCTTTATTTTCATTGGTATGTTTCTTAGCCATCTCTGTGAGCTCAGGGTAAGTTGAAAACTATAAATGTGTTTAATAATGATTTTGCCTCTGGGCAAAATCATGAGGTTAAAATCAAAGTCTTAAAGGTAACATCTTTTCACTTCTCACTGTGGGTAGTTAAAGGAATTGGAATGATTAGGTGTTCCAAAGAGGGAAGGAAGGAGCCATGAGGAAGATCAACTTAGGTGTACTTTGTCTATTAACTAGTGAAACTATTTCCTAGCCACATGCTATTTGTGAGCCCACAGTATTTTTTATAGACTGTTCATAAGTGCCACAAGGAGCCAAAGAGTGGAAGCACAAAATGCAAACAAGACATGGACTAAGCACTAAAAAACCTACGATAGATGGGCTGGACAACAGTTTATAGATTGAATCAGTTTAGCCAAGGCCCAGTAAGCCCGTATTCATTTACTTTATTTAGTATGAAAGTTTGACGTTGTATATTGTATGTATAATTTAATTGTTTAAAATACATTAGTGACAATTACTATTTAATGGTAAGCTCTGATGGATATTTTGGTACAAAGAATAACCCCACTTGGGTCTATCAGTTTACTAGAATTTTACTTTTGAATTTGGATTTGACTTTCATAAAAAGCAAGACCAACATAAAGAGATTTTTGTTACGTGGTTTTGGTTTCAGGTATTTCAAATTAAAATCAAAGAATTGCTGATGGAGACATAGAAACTGGTTTTTCACTTGCTAACTCTTCATTTCCCTAAAGCTTTCATTTAGATGGGTTATTACGAAGTGGCAAAGAATTAGTAAATTTTTTTTTAGCACTTAACTCATACAAACAATGTATTTTTCATCATTAAATTTCAATTTTCATTTCTTATGTTTTAGTTTGCTTTTTATTTCATAAGTAGTTTTTTTAAAAACCTACAAAATATTGAATTTATAAAGTGTTTGACAATTTGTACATAGAAATTTAAATATACTACAAAAATATTAAATGTCACTTAATTTATCTTGGCCTAACTTATCTTGAGTGAAGCATTTGAGTCGCTTGATTTCCAAAGGCTTTTTTCAACTTTACAGTTTGATGATATTTGTTAAGGAAAATTATGTGCTACTGCTAAATTTTATATGTACTAGACATTTTAAATAGTACATTATGTAATTAAAGTAAAAAGGAAACTATATAAAGGTTAACATGTTTGGATTTTGCTATTTCTTTGTTTAAAAACATGTTTGACCTTAGCTAACAGTCTGCGATTTCAGACGTTGCAGACTGAGATGGGTGGAATGTGGTTTTGAAAGATGATAGAGGTCTTTCCTTTGTGACATATGGCATGTTGCCACTACGGAGGGTAAGTTCTTATACCTTTTCTTTTGCTCTTAGGATTTTCTCATTCAGCATTTACCTTTGGTATAGAAAGCCATATCAGCCAGTCTAACATAAATGGTGCCCTCGTCCCACCTGCTGCGTTGATTTCTATCATCCAGAAAGGTCTACAGTATGTAGAGGCAGAAGTTAGTATTAATGAGGTAAGAAAGACTTCTTTCAAATACTAATTCTTACTCTTAAATATGTCCTTAAATCTCTTACTTTGTTTGCTCATTCATTATCTGACTTCAGCTTCGCCAGGTTAACAAAATTGAAGAGGGTTATTGCTAATGTAACAGTTAGGTCGCACAGGCAAGGCATGTCGCCTCCCAACTGTAAGGACCGTTATCTGTTACTTATTTCCCTTTATGTGGTTTTATAAGAAACAGTAAGAAATAATTTTCTTTAAAACAGCAGCGTTGTGCTGTAGAATGCTGAGACCGTAATTGATAGTCTGAAAAATGAGAAAATCTCAAGTTATTTGGTTATACCTGATTTTGGAAGGCAGTTTGTAATTAAAGCCAACTCTTGATACTATTGCCTATCTAAGATCCATATATAGGTAGTTGAGCTCAGGTGTCAGGCAGCTGTGACCCATGAGCCAAATCCTGCCTGCCGCCTGTCTTTGTCAAGTTTGACTGAAACACGGCCATGCTCATTCATTTATATATTATCTGGCTACTTCTGTGCTACAATAGCAGAATTGAGTACTGACAGAGACCTTATAGTCTGCAAAGCATAAAATATTTACTATCAGATCTTTTGTGGAAAAAGTTTGCAAACCCTGGTCTAGTTGAAAATTTTCATATATGGTCAGGATTTATGATATGTGGAGCTTTTTATGTATTTTTATTTCAAAAATTAACATGTTCTCCTTTCATTTTGCAAGTATTTCTAAAACTGAAGCATCTGTGGTTTCTATATCAATATTTATTACTATAATTGTATAGTATACTAATATTGATTTTATTATTTTTGAGTTTCCTCATCTCTATCACTGAAAAATCCACTACTGCTAAATTAAATGTCCTCATTGTCTTTTAGCACTTTCACTCCCAAAGTATCTTTTATTACAGAGGGTGATAAACAATTTCAACCAGTAGCCAGAAGTTTCATTTTATCTGAAAAATTTTTTGTAGATTTAATGTAGGTACTCCATGATGTATCTGTGTTGGTTTTAATATTTTTAAGTCACTTATAAGTTAAAATACATTCTCCTGTTCCTCAAATACTCCATTACAATTGACAATTCAGAAAGAAGAAAGATACGCTGTGTTTTTGTAACTCAGAGCCCCCATCACACCACTGTAGATTGTCAGCAGTGTGTGTTCACCAGCTGAAGCGAGCCCATCTTCACATATGCACATTCCTAGCTAATTTGCACTATTTCTATTTCTGACTTGCTCTGTGTCTCTTCTTGTGCTTGCCGGAGAACTTTTTATTAATTGTGAATTTCCTCATATCAGTGAGAGGAGCTTTGGAAAATTATAGCAACTACATAAAATTAAAGAGCACTAGCCTATGAGTTATGATGGTACTTCTCAAATGTTAGTGCACATGACTCGCCCAGAGAGCTTGTTAAAACCCAGATTCCTGAGTCCATCAGAGATTTTTGATTCTGTAGGTCTGAATCTGCATTTCTAACAAGCTACCAGGTGATGGTGGTGCTGTTGGTCTTAGATCACACTTTGAATAGCACTGGTTAAGAGACCCCAGCTGCCATTGACTAGCTGTGTAACTTCAACAAATCTTTAAGCCTTATTGTGCTTGCATTTCAACATTAGTAAAATGAGATGATCGTATGGCATAATTTCTGAAATCTATTTTTCTTTAAATATTTTAATCAAATCACAAGAAACTTGTGAGTCCAACAAAGCTATTTTTAAAGTTTTTAGTTTTAAAGAAGTATTTACTATAATGTGGCACCAAATCTCTTATCATTGTATGAACTCTTTCATATTGGTCATTACTTTTGACTAACAGTATTTTGGAATCTAATTAATAATCTAATAATCGTGTGGGCCTACTTTTTATTATTCCTTACAATATTGCGGCTTTATCTGTGCAACATTTAACAGTATGAACAGGTGAGGAGGAAAATTTAAGTAGCTATTTGCAGTTGCTTCTTGAAGTTTCCTTTTGCCCTCCTGATTCCTTTCCTTCTTACATGCATTCAGAAAATTATCTAAAAGTGTTTCTTCTTGGAATGAAGATTTTCATTTTTCCTTTTGACTTATATGAATACAAATTACTATAAATGTGTTACCTTTGAATTTTCTTCTCTCACAATTTTCCAAATCCAGGATGGTACTTTGTTTGATGGTCGACCGATAGAGTCTCTGTCACTGATAGATGCCGTCATGCCTGATGTAGTACAGACGAGACAACAAGCTTACAGAGATAAGCTTGCACAGCAACAAGCAGCAGCTGCTGCAGCTGCCGCAGCTGCAACAAACCCACAAGGATCTGCAAAAAATGGAGAAAACACAGCAAATGGGGAGGAGAATGGAGCGCATACTATAGCAAGTGAGCTAAGAATTTTTAATAATTCCTTTTCAGAAGAGAGATTTTACCTTATGGGGATATCTCATCTTCTAAGCTGAAATAATATCATCTATTTCATTTATGCCAGCGTGGGGGAACTTGTATCACACAATTCAGATTTTTATTTCTAAAGCTCCAAAAAGCTAGATTCACTTTCATGAATTTTATTTCCTTTTTTAAATATTTAGAAACCATTTTTCTACTGTTAAATGAATTTTGCATCTGCATTTGATTTCTAAATAAAGTTTGTAATACTAGTCATTAACAAATACAATAAAGCTTTGACATGGAGATATAAAGGCAACTCTCATGTTATATGAATGATATCAGCAACCCCTACTGGCAGAAACTCAGAATAGTATTGGCGTGGATATATTTAGTTCACACCATTTTATCATTTTAGCCATGTTTCGGTCTAACCTTTAGCAGTCCTTCTCTACCCCCCATCCCCCACCTTTAAGCACTCACATACATATATCTTTTAAAAATAGTATGATGGTACTTAACTAAAAGTAGGAATTTATTTTTCATGTGTTAAGTACTGTATACTCATTTTCATCATTACCTGACATAGTTAAAAAAAAAAAAAAAAGTTACACCATGTATTATAAAGGGAGTATTTACTGGTTAAGAATTCTTTTTCCCCCCCAGGATGTTGTCATATTACCTAACTGGAATTTTCCACTTGTTTCTCATGATGCAGATAATCATACTGATATGATGGAAGTGGATGGGGATGTTGAAATCCCTCCTAATAAAGCAGTTGTGTTACGGGGCCATGAATCTGAAGTTTTCATCTGTGCCTGGAATCCCGTTAGTGATCTCTTGGCATCAGGGTATGTTTTTCAAAGTGAAACTAAAATGGATTTTTAAAATATCTTACTGAACTATTACACATTTTATAAATGCATTACTTAACATTTTCAGGTTTTTGTTGTTGCTTGTTTTCCCTCTGTAAATCTTTATTCCTTCATAAAGTAATCTTAGAAGTTTTAATTAAACTTAGTAGTTCAGGAGTGCTTGGGGCCCCCAAAATAGAGATGGAAAAAAATACTGGAAGTGGAAATCCCTGATAGTCTGTCATTTGCCTTGTTAATAATAGAATGTAAATATGTTGCTTTAATTCTGGGATACTTGAGAATATCACGAGGATTTAAAATATATTACGTACTTTATAGGTCTGGAGACTCAACAGCAAGAATATGGAATCTTAGTGAAAATAGCACTAGTGGCTCCACACAGTTGGTACTTAGACATTGTATACGAGAAGGAGGGCAAGACGTCCCCAGCAACAAGGACGTGACGTCTCTAGATTGGAATGTGAGTATCACTATATTGTCCATGGTGGATGTAGTTACTAGTAGACTTGACCTCTCTGAGCCTGAGAACTAATGACATGGTTTGTCCATTTGTTCAGATATTTTCGCATTTCACTAACTAATGAGAGCAACAAACTAGGAGTCCCCATCCCCAAATGTGGTGTTAAAAACAAAGGCTGGCCCTGGAGCAGTAAGATCAAGGTTCAACTTCCAGCTCTTCAGTTTGTCTAGCAGCAGAACCTTTGTAAAACTGGTGGTCGGCCACTCTAGTCTTCATTTTCCTCACGTGGAATGTAGAAGTGTGACAGTAAATGAGGCAGTAAATGAAAATCAGTAATAGGCACATAAGTCCTTAAGTACTAAGTCCTTTGCTAGTGGTAAGAGAAGTCCATGTAATAAAAACACGTTCTTGTTTTTCTCATCTTGCTGTGAATTGATGAAAACTTTATTGCCAGCTGCCTTTTAGGGACCATTAGTCTAGATTACTTATAAGCTTTATTCTAGCTATAGGAATCTTATAATTCTCTGATTCTGTGTGTGATTTGACATCTTTCAGAGATAACGTGACTACCTGGACTTACCGGAAAGTTTGATTTCATTGTTGATAAAGCTTCACCCTTTCTGTTTCAAATACATGATTAACAGCTTAGTTTGTTTTCATTCCCATGATTAATTTGTGGAAAATTAGCATTTTTAAAGTTCCTTTATCTTTCCCTTTATTCTTTGTTGCCTTTTTCCTTCTTTGTAACTTTGCATCCATTTTTTACCTGCACCCTACCCCACTTCTAAGAAGCCTCTTAGACTATTTCAGTGTTACCAGGAATTTTAGGGGTCGCTATCCTTTCCTCAGCAAGTGAACATCCTTTCCTCCTCTCGCCTCTGTTTAACAACTTTTTTGTGGGGCTTTCCAAAAGATCTTCCAAATCTCATTCCAAGGAATGAGATCCATCTTTAAAGTTCTCATTTTCTATGAAATTCTTCCAGAGCCCACAGCTAGATTTTGCTGATGTTCTCTTCCAAAATTTCCAGCAATGTATTTACCCTTTGCCTCCTATAAAGTTGACAATTCTAAAAATGGAAAGAGGTTTTAGCACTTTGCATTATTAGTTGGATGTAGGGTCGGGACTAAGAATTGTTTTCTTTCTTTTTTTTTTTTTTTTTTTGGTGAGGAAGATCAGCCCTGAGCTAACATCCGTGCCAATCCTCCTCCTTTTTTTTTTCCCCAAAGCCCCAGTAGATAGTTGTATGTCATAGTTCACATCCTTCTAGTTGCTGTATGTAGGATGCCGCCTCAGCATGGTGGGAGAAGCAGTGCGTCAGTGCGCGCCCGGGATCCAAACCCGGGGTGCCAGCAGCAGAGCACGCGCACTTAACCGCTAAGCCACAGGGCCGGCCCCAAGAATTGTTTTCTTAATGTAGGACCTTATTATAACTTAGATCAAAGGCATTATAGCCTTCTATGCTGTTTGCCTCAGAGACCATATTAATTTAATGAAATTTACAGTTTACGCTGAAAGGAATGGTTAACAAACGGTCTGTTGAGCCTGGTGATTCTGAACTGCAAGTTATAGTTTTAAAAAGGGTGGACTTTTCAGAAATGTGTTACTCACTATGAACTTGAATCTTCCACTAAAAGGGGAAAACATTATCCTTGATTAATGGTTCTTTTCTGTGACTAAAGCAAGAGCCTGTGAGATAGCTGATCTTTAAAGTATTCTTTTCCTACTTCAGTGGTCCATGAACTAAAACATTTGGGGACCATTAGTTTAAAGGAAACTTCCCATTGTGTAGAGTCTGCAAATAAACTTTTGCTGTTGGCCTCAGTATGGCTTTGTCTTCCTCAGATAGAACCATAGGAGATTTACAGATCCCGGCAGCACCGAGTCTACAACCCCCAGAACTGGCATTTGTTTGTTTGTTACTTACCTGTACAGCCAAATGGCTTGCAAGTTCTGAAGGAGATAGTCTTGTTTTCAGTGCCCTTACCAAAAAGTGTCAAGAAAGTACTGAGGCAAGATTTTATTCTGTGTCTCCAGTAATGTTTACTCATCCAGCAGTAGTCTGTTTAATGCACTCTAGAGTAACTTGCACTTCTGTAGAATAAGTTAGATCTGTCCTTCCGTTGTACCATTCATGAAGGCAAGGCACAGCAAGGGAATATAAGATTAGAAAAATTGGTATGGATTTTTCCTTGTGGTAAAGTAGTTCCAGGCAGTTGTACTCACTTCATTAACTATAAAGTCAGCCTACACTCTTTTCTGCCTCCTTTTCCTGTGTTACTTTTTTTAATGGTAAGGATTTCATATTGGGAAAGAATTAACAAAAGAAAGAAACATTCAGTGATATTTAAGAATCTGAGCATCTGAAATAGCAATATTATTTGGATCATACACACACATGCACACACACTTGGTTTAGATAATAAAAGATTTAGAGGGAGGATCTTATGAAAACTTCAAATCATAATGAAATATTTTGGAAGATTTTACTTTTTACTTCTATTAAATCATTATAAGATGATGATTTTGATGTCCTTCCCAAATCCACCAGCCTACGCCATCTTTAGCCTTGTACATCTGTGAGAATACAGTAGACCCTAACATGCATGAGGGGGATGTTGATCCTGCTCCAGAGCAGTTCCTGCCATTCTTGAGATTTGGATTAAGGCTCACACACTGACTAAATGCTGCCAAAATGCTAACTTCACAGCAATGAAGGTGTTTCTAGGCCTTGGGCGGCACTCCCAAACAGGCAAAACTGGAAAGTTTTGGAGCAGAGAGTGTCAAGGATTTGCTGTACCTGGGATTTAAACATGAACTGTTCTAATAACAATTAAAGCCCCTTTCTGGATTATATAACTGAGAGAAATATGTTTCTCTGACAGAGTGAAGGTACACTTCTAGCAACTGGTTCATACGATGGGTTTGCCAGAATATGGACTAAAGATGGTAAATGAAGCGTTTTTCTTTTCATTTGTTGTTGTTGATCTAAGTTATAAAGCTTGAAGTGATTTTAATGTTTTTCTTTTTGAATATTAGGTAACCTTGCTAGCACCTTGGGGCAGCATAAAGGCCCTATATTTGCATTAAAATGGAATAAGAAAGGAAATTTCATTCTAAGTGCTGGAGTAGACAAGGTAAAAGAACATTAAACTACGTTCTATAAAAGTTAATGTGTTACAGAGTATAATTGAAAGTAATATTTTCTCTACTACTCACATAAACAATAAAACATTCATATTGGGGAAATTTAGGTACGAGTTTATCTTAGTAATTGAAATGCTTTCCTAGATTTTCTATCAGCTCATTCTTGAATCTACTCATCAGAATGCCCCTTATTCTTTATCTGTGTGACCACTCCTCATTTTTGCTGAAATTTGAGCCATAATGTATGTCATACCTCCCAAGCTCTTTGCTTTCCTACTGCAGGTTCTAGTTTATCTCATCAGAGAATATGGCTCTAGAGTGATTTCCTGGGAAATCTTAGAGCCAGTCTCTTAGCTGAACTCTTGGTACTTAATTGAAAATGTAAGAAATGCAGGATCTTTGCAGCTTTTTTCACCTAAGGCTGGTAAATATGGATAGATTGAAAATATGGCCTTCTTTCTCCTTCACTTTCTTAGGTCATCCCTTTCACCACACCTCCCAAAATGACTACGGGTTTAAGATTATTTTAATCCAGGAAAGTGCATGCTCATAGTTAACTGAGTGTGTTGTCAAAAAGGGAGGTAGAGAGAAGAAAGGAAAGAACAGTGAAGGACGCCAGGAATGGGAGGGAAAAGCCTAGTAATGAACGGTCACTGCCACTAAACAATACTTTATGTCTCCAGACTTACAAAATTAGTGATGAGAGGGTGTTAAAAGGAATTGTGAATATATCCATTCAGATTTATATGTCATACTTTGATGTAACATGAAAAACATGATTTTAAATATTGTCAAAATTCAAGCTGCCTCTGTATGTAAATGTGAGCTTTAAAAATGTTAATATTAAGAATTAGCTGATTACTTTATTAACCAAGAATTTGCCTCCTAATAGCTAAACAGCTATAAAAATCGTACCTTAAATACGCTATTGCACTGGAATTTCTTAAGGAATCTAATACAATGTTTGGTACTTTGTAGACAACCGGTAATTGTTATTTGAAGTAAGTTGACACATAAAAAATCACCAGGGAAAAATTCAACTGCTTAATAGTCACCCCCCTCCCCCCCAACCCAAATGGAGTATAGCCTTGTTGTACTATTTGGGATAAAATAAATGTTAAAAATTAAATCCACTCTAAGATAAACTAACACACCGACAGTGAGAACAGTTTGGTGGTTACCAGGGGGAAGTGGGTTGGAAGGTGGGCACAGGGGGTGAAGGGACCTATTTCTATGGTGACTCACAAAGAATAATGTACAACTAAAATTTCACAATGTTATAAATTATTATGACATCAGTAAAAAAAATTAAATCCACTCTGACATTTTGTATTGTTTTAATATAGTTAGACATCTAATTTATGCATCTATGATAAACTCTTTTTAACTTCTTAACAGTGTATTTTTCTTTTCTTTTCAATCTCAGACTACAATTATTTGGGATGCACATACTGGTGAAGCCAAGCAACAGTTTCCTTTTCATTCAGGTAAATCTTCAAAATTTATATGAGAACTGGAGCTTTCTTCTGTTTTTCTAATTAAACTTTTAACAGCGTATAATTCATTTAAAATCTTGAAATAGCAAATATTAATCTTGTTGCTAGTCTTTTGAGGAGTTGCTGTTCCCTGACTTTCAGATTATTAATTGTCAGAATATCATCAAACGTTTTCTGTGAAATGTACTATAAAAAGCATTTGCAGCATGGTGCAATTCAGGTTGGTATTATTTAGTAGTAAGAACGTAGATTTTGAACCAGGAGGTCTAAGGTCATAATGCCAATTCCACCCTGTTTAACAAGCTTTAAGACTGAGCAAGTCATTTAACCTTTCTGAGCCTCGTACTCTCTATCTGTAACTGAGGGATAATAGTAATACCTATTTGTTATGAGGATAAGACTAAATAATGTATATGAAAATACTGTGTAAACTCCTACAAATTTGGAGATATTGTTGTCATTTCTCATTTAGGATTGATGTATTTAAATCTGTCATCTTGTGTACATGAAATAAAAATTAGGCTTTCCCACTGTTGTTGAAACTTTGGTGCTTTAGATGAATTTCTCTTTTAACAAATAATTTGATACTTAAATACAATAAATCTAACCCCCAAAATAGTGTGCTCCTTCCTCCTTGATATACAGTGATGCACCAGGGCATACAACCTGATGGATTTTAGTACCTGGGCTCCCTTGCGGCCTAGAACCGTTGTGCCTACTTTCAGGGAGTTTCCTGATGACGGTAATGAACATTAAACTGGAACAAGATGCCTAGTAACTATTAGAACAGTAGTTTTAGTACTACCTGATTTAACTGCTTCTTTCAAGATTTTGTTGTGATTGGGAAGAATTTTGATTTGGGGGCTGGCTTGGTAACTGCAGTTATTTTCAAATCTTTGGTAACATCTTTTTCACAAATAGCCAATGGCACAGTGTCACCTTTAAACTTGAAGCTTACAGCTTCTGGCATTTTGCTTTTTTGTCTTTTTCTATTTAGTGTGACTAAACAAGCCACATAAGGTGCAAAATGATTTTTCTATAGTATCTGGGTAACATAATTTTGCAGGCATTATGTTAAACAATTCAGCTTGGTTAAAGCTGTCCGCGTTAATAGGCATTTACACATCAGTTCTTGTTTACCTATTTTATTTCCTCTTCATCTTTGCTTCTAGTCCTCATCCAGATAGAATTCTCTTAGGCCTCTGGCCATTCCACCTAAAAGTTTCTCCTGCCTCCTAGGAATGGTGGAAAATTGAAATAAGTATGTGTGTGGTACTGTTATTATCTAGTATATAATGTATACTGCCTTTGTGCTAGAGATAGTACTCTTTGTATACATGATCCTGTTTAGGCCTGGCTACAACCCGATGAGGTAGGTGGTATTGAAGTCATTTTACAAATAAATAAGCTTTTTACCCACAGTATTCTTTCTTGCCATGCTTTTTGGGTTTTTTTAACAGCTTTATTGAGGTATAATTGACATAAAGTATATGTATTTAAATTGGACAGTTTGACATTTTGCTGTATGTTTATACCATTGAAACCATCATCACACTCAAGACAATACATCTGTTAGCTTCAGAAATTTCCTCCTGCTCCCCCGCCTGCATGTGCACCCCCCCCCCACCATCCCCAGGCAACCACTGATAGTCTTTCTTTATCAGAAATTAGTTTACATTATGTAAATGGAATCACACAGTGTGTATTCCTCTTTGGTCTGGCTTCTTTCATGCTGCATAATTATTTTGCATTCCTTTCAGTTGATGAGTAGTATTCCATTATGTAGATATACCACAGTTTGTTTATCCATTCTCCTATTGAAGCAAATTTGGGTTGTTTCTAGTTTTTGACTATTACAAATAAAACTTATCAACATTCATGTACAAGTCTTTATATGGACTTGTATTTTCATTTCTCCTGTGTAAATATAATATCTAGGAATGGAATGGCTAGATCATATGGTAGGTATATATTTAACTTGTTAATAAACTGCCCAACTGTTTTCCAAAGTTTTCATTTTCCACACTGGTTTACATTCTCACCAGCAGTAGCTGTTCTAGTGCTTCTGTATCCTTGCCAGTGCTTGGTATGTGGTTAGTCTTTTTTAATTGTAGCCACTGTAATATAAGTATCTAGTGGTATCTCACTGTGGTTGTAATTTGCATTTCCTAATGACTAATGATGTTGAGCATATTGTCATGTGCTAATTTACCATCTTTATGTCGTCTTTGGTGAAGTATCTGTTCAAATCTTTGGACCTTGTGCTTAATTTTATTATTTTCTGTTTATTGAGTTTTGTGAGTTCTTTATATATTCTGGATACAACTCTTCTATCAGGTATTTATAAATATTATCTTGCAATCTGTGGCTTGTCTTTGCATTATTTTAACAGTGTCCCTCAAAAGTCAGAAGTTATTAAAATTGTTCTTTATGTATCATGCTTTCAGTATCAATCTAATTTGCTCTTTTTCTATTTGCTTGATGTGGAAGTTGAGGTCACTGATTTGAGACCTTTCTGCTTTTCTAATATGGATATTTAGTGTTATAAATTTACCTCTAACAACTGCTGCTAAGTGACATCCCACAATTTTATGTATGTTCTGTTTTCATTCAGTTCAAAATACTTTCTAATTTAATTTTGATTTCTTCTTTGACTCATGGGTTTTTTAGACGTGTGTGAATTTCTGAGTATTTGGGAATTTTTCAGAGATCTTTGTATTATTGATTCCTAATTTAATTTCATTGTTCCTATAAATGTCATTTAGGTCAAGTTTGATAATGTTGTTCAAATCTTTTATAGCCTTACTGATTTTTCTCTCTACTCACACCATCTGTTATTCAGAGAGTGGTATTGAAATCATCAACAATAATTGGAAACACGATAATTTCTATTTCCTTCAAAGCTCTACCAGTTTTTGCTTCAAGTATTTTGAAACAGTGTTATGAGGGGCATGAACATTTAGGAATGTTGTATCCTCATGTTGAATTGACCTCTTTAACAAAATTTTATCATTTTGTTAATGACTCTTTTTTTTCCCATTTTATTTTCTGTGCTCTGATATCTACCTTGTCTGGTATTGATATAGCTCTTGCTGTTTTTTGATTAGTGTTGGCATGGTATATATTTTTCCATCCTTTTACTTTCAATCTATTGATGTCTTTATATTTGAAGTATATTTTATGTAAGCAGCATATATTGTTTATTCATTCAGTATCAACCTCTGCCTTTATTTAGAGCATTAATGCCAAACCAGTATTTAGAGCATTTACATTATGTGATTATTGATATGATTAAATTTAGATTAATCATATTTCTGGTTATCTTTTGTTCCTCTTTTTATGCCCCTATTTGGATTTTTTTTTTTTTAAGATTTTATTTATTTATTTTTCCCCCAAAGCCCCAGTAGATAGTTGTATGTCGTAGTTGCACATCCTTCTAGTTGCTGTATGTGGGACGCGGCCTCAGCATGGCTGGAGAAGTGGTGTGTCGGTGCGCGCCCGGGATCCGAACTTGGGCCGCCAGCAGCGGAGCGCGTGCACTTAACCACTAAGCCACGGGGCCGGCCCCCCCGTTTGGATTAATTGAATATTTTTTTATTACATTTTTTCCTTCTTTGGTGGGTTACTAAGTGTAAATCTTTCTTTCAATGGTTGCATTAGGATTTGTAGTACGCATCTTTAACTTATCACCATCTACCTTTAAGTGATATTTTAAAGATATTAGATAATAAAATAATTTTTGCTTATATAGCTACCATTTCCAACACGCTTCATTCCTTTGCATAGATACATATTTCCATCTGGTATCATTTATTTTCTGCCTGAACTACTTTAACATTTCATATAGTGCAAATCTGATGATGATGAATATGTTTAGCTTTTGTATGTCCGAACAACTTTTGATTTCACCTTTATTTCTGAAAGAAATTTTTGTTGGGTATAGAATTCTAAGGTTGACAGTGATGTTGTTTTCTTTCAGTACTTTAAAGAAAATGTTACTCTCTTCTTATTTACATTTTCTTATATTTGAAATTGCTACTATATTCATCCTTATTACTCTGTACATAATTTATCTTGTTTTCTCTGGCTGCTTTTAAAATTTTCTCCTTATCACTGATTTTGAACAATTTGAATATGTTGTGCCTTGGTATAATTTTCTTCATGTTTCTTGTCCTTGGAGCTTGTTGGATCTATTGGTTCATAGTTTTCTTCAAATTTGAAAAATTTTTGACTGTTATTTTTTTCAAATATCCCCCTCCCCTTTTTTTTTTCCCTTGGGATTCTGATTACATGTTTATTGGTCTGCTTGATGTCCCACGAGTCACTGATGCTCTGTTCATTTTTTTTTTTTTTTGGTTAGTTTCTATGCTGTTTTCAAGTTCACAAATCTTCTGCAGTGTCTAATCTGCAGTTTATTGCATCCAGTACATTTTTTGTCTCACATGTTTCAGTTTTCATCTCTGAAGTCTGATATAGGTCTTTTTTAATATCTCCCACGTCTCTGCTTAACTATTTGAACATATGGTGTATAGTTGAAAGTGCTTTAATGTCTTTGTCTTCTAATTCTAACATCCATGTTTGTTCTAGATCAGTTTTGGTGATTTGATTTTTCTCTTCATTTTGGTCATATTTTCCTACATCTTTGCATGCCTTGTTACTTTTGTTTGGAAGAGAGACGTTGTGACTTTTGCCTTGTTGATTGCTGGATATTTTTTATTCTTTTTTTTTTTTATTTTTTTTTTTTAATTTTTTGTTTATTGCAGTAACATTGGTTTATAACATTGTAAAAATTTCAGGTGTACATCATTGTACTTCTATTTCTGCATAGATTACATCATGTTCACCACCAAAATACTAATTACAACCCATCACCACACACATGTACCCAATTATCCCTTTCACCCTCCTCCCTCCCCCCTTCCCCTCTGGTAACCACCAATCCAATCTCTGTCCCTATGTGTTTGTTTATTGTTGTTATTATCTACTACTTAATGAAGGAAATCATACGGTATTTGACCTTCTCCCTCTGACTTATTTCACTTTGCATCATGCCCTCAATGTCCATCCATGTTGTCACAAATGGCTGGATTTCATCGTTTCTTATGGCTGAGTAGTATTCCATTGTGTATATATACCACAGCTTCTTTATCCATTCGTCCCTTGATGGGCACTTAGGTTGCTTCCAAGTCTTGGCTATCGTGAATAAGGCTGCAATGAACACAGGGGTGCATGTACCTTTGCAAATTGGTGTTTTCAAGTTCTTTGGATAAATACCCAACAGTGGAATAGCTGGATCATATGGTAGTTCTATCGTTGATTTTTTGAGGAATCTCCATACTGTTTTCCATAGTGGCTGCACCAGTTTGCACTCCCACCAGCAGTGTATGAGAGTTCCCTTCTCTCCACAACCTCTCCAACACATGTTGTTTCCTGTCTTGTTAATTATAGCCATTCTGACGGGCGTGAGGTGATATCTCATTGTAGTTTTGATTTGCATTTCCTGATAGTTAGTGATTTTGAACATCTTTTCATGTGTCTGTTGGCCATCTGTATATCTTCTTTGGAGAAATGTCTGTTCAGGTTTTTTGCGCATTTTTTAATTGGGTTGGTCGATTTTGTTGTTGAGATGCATGAGTTCTTTATATATTTTGGAGATTAAGCCCTTATCAGATGTATGGTTTGCAAATATCTTCTCCCAATTGTTAGGTTGTCTTTTCGTTTTGTTGATGGTTTCCTTTGCTGTGCAGAAGCTTTTTAGTTTGATGTAGTCCCATTTGTTTATTTTTTCTATTGTTTCTCTTGCCCGGTCAGATGTGGTGTTTGAAAAGATGTTGCTAAGACTGATGTCGAAGAGCGTACTGCCTATGTTTTCTTCTAGAACTTTCACAGTTTCAGGTCTTACATTCAAGTCTTTAATCCATTTCGAGTTAATTTTTGTGTATGGTGTAAGGTAAGAGTCTACTTTCATTTTTTTGCATATGGCTATCCAGTTTTCCCAACACCATTTGTTGAAGAGACTTTCTTTTCCCCATTGTATGTTCTTGGCTCCTTTGTCAAAGATTAGCTGTCCATAGATGTGTGGGTTTATTTCTGGGCTTTCGATTCTATTCCATTGATCTGTGTGTCTGTTTTTGTGCCAGTACCATGCTGTTTTGGTTACTATAGCTTTGTAGTATATTTTGAAATCAGGGAGTGTGATACCTCCAGCTTTGTTCTTTTTTCTCAGGATTCCTTTAGCTATTCGGGTCTTTTGTTGTTCCATATGAATTTTAGGATTCTTTGTTCTATTTCTGTGAAAAATGTTGTTGGAACTTTGATAGGGATTGCATTGAATCTATAGATGGCTTTAGGAAGTATGGACATCTTAACTATGTTAATTCTTCCAATCCAAGAGCATGGAATATCTTTCCATTTCTTTGTGTCTTCTTCAATTTCTTTCAGAAATGTTTTATAGTTTTCGTGTACAGATCTTTCACCTCTTTGGTTAAGTTTATTCCTAGGTATTTTATTCTTTTTGTTGCAATTGTAAATGGGATGGTATTCTTAATTTCTCTTTCTGCTACTTCGTTGTTAGTGTACAGAAATGCAACTGATTTTTGTATGTTGATTTTGTGTCCTGCAACTTTCCCATATTCGTTTATTACTTCTAAAAGTTTTCTGGTGGATTCTTTAGGGTTTTCTATATATAAAATCATGTCATCTGCAAATAGTGACAGTTTCACTTCTTCCTTTCCAATTTGGATCCCTTTTATTTCTTTCTCTTGCCTGATTGCTCTGGCTAGGACTTCCAGTACTATGTTAAATAGGAGTGGTGACAGTGGGCATCCTTGTCTGGTTCCTGTTCTTAGAGGGATAGCTTTCAGTTTTTCACCATTGAGGATGATATTAGCTGTGGGTTTCTCATATATGGTCTTTATTATGTTGAGGTACTTTCCTTCTATACCCATTTTATTCAGAGTTTTTATCATAAATGGATGCTGGATCTTGTCAAATGCTTTCTCTGCATCTATTGAGATGATCATGTGATTTTTGCTCTTCATTTTATTAATGTGGTGTATTACGTTGATTGATTTGCGAATGTTAAACCATCCCTGCATACCTGGAATAAATCCCACCTGATCATGGTGTATAATCTTTTTAACGTATTGTTGTATGCGATTTGCTAGTATTTTGTTGAGGATTTTCGCATCAATGTTCATCAGTGATATTGGCCTGTAATTTTCTTTTTTTGTGTTGTCCTTGTCTGGTTTTGGTATCAGGGTAATGTCAGCTTCGTAGAATGAGTTAGGGAGCTTCCCCCCCTCCTCAATTTTTTGGAAGAGTTTGAGAAGGATAGGTATTAAGTCTTCTTTGAATGTTTGGTAGAATTCACCAGGGAAGCCGTCTGGTCCTGGACTTTTATTTTTGGGGAGGTTTTTGATTACTGTTTCGATCTCCTTACTGGTGATTGGTCTATTCAAATTCTCTACTTCTTCTTGATCCAGTTTTGGAAGGTTGTATGATTCTAAGAATTTATCCATTTCTTCCAGATTGTCTAATTGGTTGGCATATAGTTTTTCATCGTATTCTCTTATAATCTTTTGTGTTTCTGAGGTGTCTGTTGTAACCACTCCTCTTTCATTTCTGATTTTACTTATTTGTGCCTTCTCTCTTTTTTCTTGGTGAGTCTAGCTAAAGGTTTGTCTATTTTGTTGATCTTTTCAAAGAACCAGCTCTTGGTTTTATTAATTTTTTCTATTGTTTTTTTGGTCTCTATTTCATTTATTTCTGCTCTGATTTTTATTATTTCCCTTCTTCTACTGATTTTGGGCTTTGTTTGTTCTTTTTCCATTTCCTTTAGGTGCATTGTTAGATTGTTTATTTGAGATTTTTCTTGTTTGTTGAGATAGGCCTGTATTGCTATAAACTTCCCTCTTAGAACTGCTTTTGCTGTATCCCATAAATTCTGGCATGTCGTATTTTCATTTTCATTTGTCTCCAGGTATTTTTTGATTTCTTCTTTGATTTCTTCATTAACCCAGTCGTTGTTCAGTAGCATTTTGTTTAATCTCCATGTATTTGTGGCTTTTCTGATTTTCTTCCTATAGTTGATTTCTAGTTTCATACCTTTGTGGTCAGAAAAGATGCTTGGTATTATTTCAATCTTCTTAAATTTATGGAGACTTGTTTTGTGGCCTAATATGTGATCAATCCTGGAGAACGTTCCATGTGCATTTGAAAAGAACGTGTATTCTTCGGTTTTTGGATGGAATGCTCTGTATATATCTACTAGGTCCATCTGTTCTAGTGTGTCGTTTAAGGCCAATGTTTCCTTATTGATCTTCTGTTTGGATGATCTATCCATTGGTGTAAGTGGAGTGTTAAAGTCCCCTACTATTATTGTGTTACTGTCTATTTCTGTTTTTATGTCTGTTAATAATTGCTTTATATATTTAGGTGCACCTACATTGGGTGCGTAGATATTTACAAGTGTTATATCCTCTTGTTGGATTGTTCCCTTGATCATTATGTAATGCCCTTCTTTGTCTCGTTTTACAGTTTTTGTTTTAAAGTCTATTTTGTCTGATATGAGTACTGCTACCCCAGCTTTCTTTTCATTGCCATTTGCGTGGAGTATCTTTTTCCATCCCTTCACTTGCAGTTTGTGAGTGTCTCTAGGTCTGAAGTGTGTCTCTTGTATGCAGCATATATATGGGTCTTGTTTTTTTATCCAGTCAGCCACCCTATGCCTTTTAATTGGAGCATTTAGTCCATTGACGTTTAAAGTAGCTATTGATAAGTATGTACTTACTGCCATTTTTTAACTTTTTTTTTTTTTTTTCCCTCAGTGTTTTAGTAGTCCTTCTCTGTTCCTTACTTCTTCTTTACAGAATTGATGGTCACTTTAGTTTGACCTCTGTCTGAAAGCTGTACTCTTTAACTACCCTCCTCCCTCCTTTTATGTTTTTGATATCATGGATATTTTTTATTCTTATAAATATTTGTGAACTTTGTTCTGGGACAGAGTTAAGTTACTTGGAAATGGTTTGATCCTTTTGGCTTTTCCTTATAAGATTTGTGAAATGGCAGTGATGAATCAGTGCTCAGTGTAGGGCTAATTATTTGTCAGTACTGAAGGAAGAACCTTAAGTATACTACAACCAGAGTTCCATAAATCATGAGGTTTTCTAGTCTGACTGGTGGATATAGGCATTATTCCCAGCCTTGATTATTAGGCATTGTTTCTTCTAATCCTTTTGAGTGTTTCTTTCCCAGATCTCAGCTGATATCTTCACACACCTGTGCTCCTTAGTACTTGGCTGAATATGTGAGTAGGACCCACTGCAGATCTTCAGAATTCTCTGCCTGTGCAGCTCTCTCCTTTCCAGTACTTTGTCCTGTGAATTCCAGCTGCCTTGGTCTCCCCAGATTCTCAGCTTTGTCTCTTCAGCTCAGGAATGTCAGTGATTTCTGCCTAAAGGGATTCCTTTTCCCTGTGCCAAGACCTGGACGTTTTTTTCCAGGCTGTAACCTGGGCACTTATAAGGGCACACTGTTGGTTGTTTTCCGTTCACTCAGGAACCACTGTCCTTTGTTGCTTGATGTTCAGTGTCCTGAAGTGCTACTTCATAGGTTTTGTAAGTTTTTTTTGGTTGTTTTGGGCAGGAGGTAAATTTGACCCCAATTACTCCATCTTGACCAGAAGTGGAAGTCTACCATACTCTTTAAATTACTGTATTTTAATTCCTGTACCATATTTTCTCCCATATACACTCTTACATAAAGCATAATCATGATTTTAGATGAGTTACAATGAGTTGCCATTTTATAACCGTTAGAATGGCTATAACAAATAACAATGTTCATGAGGATATTGAGAAATTAGGATCCTTATACTTTGCTGGTAGGTATGTAAAATAATACAGTTGCTGTAGAAAACAGTATGACAGTTCCTCAAAAACCTAAACATAGAATTACCATATGACCCAGCAATTCAGCCCCTAGGTATATATCCAAAAGAATTGAAAGCAGGGACTTGAACAGGTTCTTGTACGTTGGTGTTCATTTCAGCATTATTCACAATAGCCAAAAGGTGGAAACAACCCAGTGTCTATCAAAACAGATGAATGGATAAACAAAATTGTAGTCTGTGTATACAAGTTCTGATACATGCTATAACATCAATGAACCTTGTACACATTATTATGCTAAGTAAAATAAACCAGACTCAAAAGGACAAATAGTATGATTCTACTTAAATTAAATGTCTAAAACAGGTGATTTCATAGAGACAAAAAGTAAAGATTAGAGGTTATCAGGGGCTGGGAGTGGGGAATGGGGAGTTGTTGCTTAATGGTTATAGAGTTTCTGTTTGGGGTGATGAAAAAGTTTTGGAAATAGTGGTCATGGTTGCACAACATTGTGAATATAATTAATACCACTGAATTGTACACTTAATAAGATGACAAATTTTATTTTATATATGAGCACAATATTTAAAAATTAATAATGTAATATACCAAAGACCATTTAATTGTACACTTCAAATATAGGTGAATTTTGTGGTATGTGAATTATATCTCAATAAAGCTGTGTAAAAAAAAAAAAAAACCAAATGAGACATAAATGCCTTTCTCCTCTTCCCTCATAGGTTTGTTTATTACCTTCTTAAATTATGAAGGATGCACAGGTTAACAAAAATAAATCAGAACTGGAAGACATAGAAATTTGAATCTTAGCTCAAAGATTTTAGAAGATTATGTAACTCTGGACAAATTAATTAACTTTTCTTAGCCTCTTTTATCGTGTATAAAATGAAACCAGTAATAGTGCACACCTCTCACATACCATCTACATAAAAATACATTCTATGTTAGAGATGTATTTCTATACTAAAGAACTTGTATTACCTAGACTCATTTTATTTTAGAAATAAATAAAAAGTAAGGAGGTATGTGTTCTTAGATTACACCAATCTA